>NC_140948.1:130149908-130749908 GCF_014529385.1 Adiantum capillus-veneris | reverse complement strand
TCTGCACAACTCTGCTCAGTGCTTCCCCTTTGCATTAATGCTAATGGTGCTGCTTCGCCTCCCCAAGATATCATGCTCTCTGTTACCAATGCCATTGGTCGTGAGAGAGGACCAGCATCGCGAGAGACAAGGTCTTGAGACATGTCGAACTGAGGTATGAACGTTGTGTCGTACCTTGATTTGCGAGCGTGAGGAACAACCTCCTTTACAGTGTGTGCAGACGAGAGAGAAATAGAGGGCATGGCCATTGTTGTGTCTGCGGGCAAGATATGTAGAGAGAGAGAGAGAGAGAGAGAGAGAGAGAGAGAGAGAGAGAGAGAGAGAGAGAGAGAGAGAGAGAGAGAGAGAGAGAGAGAGAGATCATCCTGCTCAACAAAGAACAAATCAAACTAAATCAAACTCACCCCAAAAAACGATTGAACAAAAGCCAGAGGCAGACATAGATGGTGCCGTTGGACCCGTGGCTTGGTCTACACATAAATGAGACAAAGAGAGAGCGAGACTGAAATATCTACCGCTCTCTCTCTTTCTGGCTCTCTCTCCACCCACCTGGCCTATCTCATTTTGTCCAAAAAAGTAAATCGTCAACCTGCCCTCGTCCCTTTCATTTAACTCTTCAAGCCAAGTTTCCTTTAAAAATCAAAGTGAATCTCTTAACATTCCCCTTAATGGTCTCTCAAAAAGTCGTTTTCGGTACCTATTTTGAAGCATTTTAGGTATTTACAATAGAAGCTTGTAAAACTTTACAAGTTTTCTTCAAGGCAAGCTTTAAATCTAGCCACGATTCTGCAAGTGATTTATCTAGTTAAAAGTAAGATTTTTATTTGAAGCATTCTTAATTTTATTATTCGAAAAATTATAGGCAAGCCTCGTGATCTTATCACTCGTTATTATTCGAAAAATGCACATGAAATATGACCAATCACTTGTTATTATCCGAAAAATTGTGCGTGGAAAGTCTCGTCATTCAAGTTCCCACAAAACCGGAAGCTTTTTGATTGGAAGAGAGGAATGCAGATTCTGCACACTGCCACACACGGAAGAGAGAGAGAGAGAGAGAGTGCTTCTGCGTCGGCTCTTTCGTCTCCCTCACCGCGGCCACCATCGCACCTCAGGAGGTCGTATTCATATGGCACCTTTTGCAGCCCTCCTATGGGTCTTCTTGATCACAGCTGCTCCTCATGGCTCTCTCGCACGTACCCCCAAGAGGGTTCGCATGCCAACAGATCACATGCAAGAGAGTGGTAGCAGGATCGCACGGGGCTTCACAGGTGCTGTCTCAGGGGAAGACAGCCGGTGCTCGGAGATTGGCCGAGACATTATGGCAGAAATGGGTGGAAATGCAGTGGATGCGACTGTCGCAGTCGCTCTCTGCTCTGGAGTTGTGAACCCTATGGCCAGTGGCATAGGAGGTGGTGCCTTCCTCCTGTTTCTGCCTACAAATGCCACCTCCCCACTTGCCTTTGACTTCCGCGAGGTCGCTCCAGGAGCTGCTTCTGAGGTGAGTCCCAATGTCTGAGAGAGAGAGAGAGAGAGAGAGAGAGAGAGAGAGAGAGTTGCAGACATCACCAACAAGAAAGCTTGCTCACTACAATTTCTCTGTCTTTGAAAAAGCACTTTTGATGGGGGTACTTGAAAGGCATTTTTTATTTGAGTCTGTTGCTACCGCAGAATATGTATGCTGGAAATGAAGAATTAAAGTTAAGAGGGGCGCTGTCGGTAGCAGTTCCAGGTGAATTAGCAGGCTTGCATTTATTGTGGCAACAGTATGGTACCCTACCCTGGAATGATCTGTTTGAGCCAGCAATTCAACTTGCTGCAAATGGTTTTGTTGTAAGACCTTACTTAGCAGCTGCAATCGAGACTGCGGGCTCCAGTATCTTAGCAGATGAAGGGTTAAGTGAAGTGTTTGCTCCCAATGGCACCTTACTTGGTGCAGGTGACCTCTGTGTCTGGACATCCTTGGCAAAATCCCTAGCTTCCATAGCTGAAGAGGGCCCTGCTGCCTTTTATAATGGCTCCATTGGACAGAACTTTGTGAATGATGTGCAGGATGCTGGTGGGATTTTAACTATGGATGATCTCACTCAGTACGCAGTCAAGATACGTGACCCTACTGTCGTCAATGTTGAAGGTCTTTCAGTCTTTGGAATGCCTCCTCCATCTTCTGCTGGGGCATGCATTGCACTGGTAGGATTCTACTAAATTCTTTACACAGAAACTTTCTCTAAAATCTGTGGAACAGTACTGGCGAACTGATGGTTTTGAGATACTACAGGTGCTTAACATCTTGGCTGCTTACCCTGATCCTTTTCAAGCAGTCGAGGGACCCCTTGGGCTTCACCGTATGGTCGAGGCCATCAAGCATGCCTTTGCTATTCGGATGAACCTGAGTGATCCAGATTTTGTCAATGTGACTAAGGTTGTCAGTACCATGCTGAATGCTACTTATGCAGCTGAACTCCAAAGTCTCATTAATGACAACAAAACATACCCTTCTCCATACTATGGTGGCAGGTAATGTCAGCAGCGCTGTTTACATATGCCTGCTTTGTGAGAATATATCGACTGTTATTTGATCAACTTGCTAGGGCTAGCTTTGTCATTGGTTGTGTTCTTTTTCTTTTTGGTGCACGTCGTGTATGGGTGCATCACATATGCTCCATTGTAGGACTCTCTATTATTGCTGTTACCATGTCATTTGTGACTTAATGGAACTTTACAGTCAAGTGTTCAAAATACTTTTCCCAAATATCCTTGATTCTTTGCATGCAGCTGGAGTCAATTGAATGATCATGGCACCTGTCATTTCAACATAGTAGATGGGGACCGTAATGTGATAGCTATGACCTCAACAGTAAACTATCCGTTTGGAGCAAAGATGCTTTCAAAATCCACAGGAATTGTGATGAATAATGAGATGGATGATTTCTCAATCCCAACCAATAGTTCTGGGTCTACTCCCCCGGCCCCAGCTAACTTCATTCAACCTTATAAGCGGCCTTTGTCATCCATGGCTCCTACTATTGTTATGAAGGCAAGCCAGCTTGCCTGACGTTTCTCCTTTGAATTACCTGAAATAGATTTTACACTCTTTTGTTGCGTTTCAAGACCTTGAAGTGTTCAGATTTACTAGACAATTGAACTTGTACCATTTTACACATATGTTTGGACGATTAGCAAAGTATGGCTCCTTTAGTACATTATGTACAAGGCAAACTGCAAGATCGGGATTGTGCTTGTGAAATCCTTGAGGAACTTTAACCAGAGCATGCAAGATCAAATTTGTATTAATGAAAGTTGAGCTTTCACTTCTAGAGCAGAGTTCTTTGGTGGTACCAAATTTCTGATGGCATTCACAAATTTAAATGGACACAATACATCTCATCTCAGATATGCATTAACTTGCTATCCCACTGTAGTGTTTTTGATGAATTTCTTTGTTTGATCTTTCAGAATAGGCAGTTTCTAGGAGCTCTTGGAGGCAGTGGAGGGACCAAGATTATCACAGCAACATTGCAAGTATTTTTAAACAGATTTTGGAAAAGTTATCAGCCTTTAGATGCTGTTTCCAGTCCACGGCTTCACCATCAGGTGTGTTAATATTTGACAATCTCTAAATGCAAGGTCGTTCCATCTACTGGGACAGCTTGCTTGCTTGATAGGTGCACATATACACATGTGGTATGTGCATGCATACCTTAGTTGAATAAAACATGGAACGAGAATGGGGGACACAGCAGGGGCAAAAATACCACTTAAATTCTGCAAATTTGAGCATCATGCCTTTTGAGTACCTGAATAGTAGAAGCTGCAATACTAGCAGTTTAAACTTATCACCTAAAAACAAAATTTTGAGCGGCTATTTGTCAGACGTGCATCTTTAACATGTGCTGATGTGTGTTGAGAGGATTTCAAATATAATACAGTTATAGCTTACATGACACAGAGTTAAAGCAAGAAAACATTTAGAGTAGATAAAAGAAGATGTTTTCATTTGTTTTTGCACTAGCCTCTCAGTCAGTAGTGTTAAAAAAGGCTCCTCACTTAGAGAGGGGAACACGGGGATAGATAATTATGTGGCTTGAAGGCTGAGAGAAAGGTCTTGAGAATTTGAGAGGCTCAAAGCCTCACAAGTCAAAGGCCCTTGAGCCTTGATTATAATGGACGCTAGAGCTTGCGGCTAGAGCTTGAGCCTTGACACAAGGAAGGAGAGTTGGAGCCTGGATGTTGGAAGGCTTAAAGCTTGAGGGAGAGGTTGTCTTGTGAGAGATGGTGCTTGAGAAGGGGAAATGCGTCTATTTTAAGGAAAAATATGGCTGGCCTATGGTGCCCATAGGCCTTGGGATAAAACAGTCCAGAAACAGGTGAGAATAATTATTTGTAGGATTCTTTACCAGACAGCCTTCTGCCTTGTTTGCATGTAGACAATGGAATATCTATTTGTTCCAAGCATGCCCACACATTCACAAAACTGGTGTGATGGCTAACCCGAACACTGTTCCGGCCTTCCAATGCCTTTTTCCATACCCTAAACAATAATGCGCGCACATGTTGTGTACAGAACTGTGATCTTTTCAAGAGTTCTTGACTGGCTTTGTTTTGTGCAGTTGTTTCCAGATGTACTACAGTATGAGGACTGGACTACAGCAATTGGAGATCTTATTGAGGAGCCTCTGACAGTGGTGGAATATTTAGAGAGCAAGGGCCACAACATGACATCCAAGAAAGGAGGCATCACGGAGCTCCTCATTCAGGACCTGAGTGATCCACTTGATGCACGAAGCGTCCACAGTTGGTGGCGTATCATGAGAGGGATTGAGCCAGTGAGGGGCTTGCTCACTGCTGTGAGTGACCTTCGAAAGGACGGTTCTCCTTCTGCGTACTAACACCTTCGATTCAGATTCTCTGTAGCCCAGAAGAAAGCAGTATGTCAATTCATACCATTTTTTAGATTCTGAACAACTTTGCATGAGGGGGATCTGATGATAAGCTGATAAACAGTTTATGAATCCTTGGGCTCCTGAAACATCTTTCTGAGTCAGATAGCAGCACAACACACAATTTTTCCGTGGTGCCGTTTGCAATCGGAGCAACATTATGCGACAAATTGATGCTTAGACTCTATCCTGATTTGCCCATTACAAGTGCTTCATCTCTGTTGTTAGAAATCCCAGCTCTTAGTTTGATGAAGAAAAGATATCGAGGAATGCACATGAAGGTGGCATGTTATCCTTGGCAAGACACTGTTCAGTAGTTTGTAACATTTTACATTATCTATTAATATAAACACATAGCTTGTCACAAATTTTGTTACAGAAACTGAAAGAAATTTAAATATATCCTTTTTCTCACACTATTTTTTCAATCCATTGGTTTATCTGCCTTCATTGCTAGACAACTTGTTAATCCTTTAAAGGGACCTGATAGGTTTTAATTACAAACTGTCAGAAGCTTTCAGTGTTCTAGCTCTACCATCTTGATAGGCATAATGCAAGACACTGAGAATTTCACTTACAACGGTTAATACACATCGCATTTTCAGAGAATTGTCTGTTGCAATACCTGCTAACAAACACTCAACAATCTATCGAAGTCCTAAATGTTAATGTGGCACTAGACATATTTGTATTCTCTCCCAAATGTTGTTCAACCCTCTTAGTCCATATATTTATATTTATTTGGTACCCATGGAATGCAAGCCACTTTGCATTTATCAAAGTGTGGAGTTCCTTCTTTATTGGGCTATTGAATTCCATATCTTTTAGTGGTTGTTGATTTACTTATACTGCGAGCCTTGTTGCAAGAAAGTATTCCGACAGTTTGCGAGACCCAGTTTCTCTTACAAACAAAAAAGGTGTTCCAACAGCTAGCAGGATAATGCAGATGTGCAAGAGCCTTCTTAGATTTTTTTTTGATGCAGGCTATTCATGCAGCATGATCCCTTGTTCAGAGGTCAGTCTTCTTGAGCCAAAAGTTTTGCAAGCAAGCTTGCTCTAGACTTCATAGTAAAAGTATGTATTGGTGGTACCAAAAAGTGGTGTCTTGGACAATTACAAACCCCATTTTCATGTTTTGCATGTAAAATAAACCAGCGTGTTATATATCAATGGATAGCTTTCTAACAGTAGAATTGAAGGTCTGACAAGTTTTGAGATTCATTTAAAATTTTTATTAGCCTCCACTTTTTGTAAAGGATACCACTACATGCTTTCATCCTTTGGCATATATCTCTATGAAAATGATTTCCTTCAATGCAATGTGTTCCTTTGGTCTCACATTCGTGATGCCATGATGCTTGGAGAGTGGCACATTGGGTGCATTGTTTTGGAAAATCTACCCTCCTCCTAGATTTCAGCCTTGTCAAAAATTGTGACACACAAAGACCAGAATTTTAAATGTAATTAATTTGTTACCTCGGTTAGGAAAAAATGTTTTCATTGAGGATTAATTGGATATAGTCGATCCTCTCATCTGCCTACCTCACTGCTAAGAAAAAACCCAGGTTTATAGAATTTAACTACATAATTTGAGATTTATCTCAAAATTCTAAATTTGAAGGTGAGAAATCCTACAAAATTTAGAGAAATGTAGTGTAAAATTTAGCTCTACATTTGTTCTTATGTAGGTTTTCTAAGGTTTTGGGAAAAACTTTTTTTTGAGTGCTGCTCAGCCTTCATTTCTAGAAAACATGCATGTAAGCCGTTGCAGACTCTAACTATCAAAAGCTTTTAATCTTCTTGTTGCCCTAGGCTCTAGCTCTAATACAAAAGCTCCATATGATTATAAGATTGTGAATCACCTGGGCTTTAAGATTTATGTATGAAAGAGAACTAGGAAAGACTCTTAATGCTTGCCTAGGACCCAGTTTCTGTTACAAACAAAAAAGGTGTTCCAATAGCTAGCATGATAATGCAGATGTGCAAGAGCCTTCTTAGATTTTTTTTGATGCATGCTATTCATGCAGCATGATCCCTTGTTGAGAGGTCAGTCTTCTCGAGCCAAAAGTTTTGCAAGCAAGCTTGCTCTAGACTTCACAATAAAAGTATGTATTGGTGCTACCAAAAAGTGGTGTCTTGGACAGTTACAAACCCCATTTTCATGTTTTACATGTAAAATACACCAGCGTGTTATATATCAATGGATAGCTTTCTAACAGTAGAATTGAAAACTATAAGGTTTGACAAGTTTTGAGATTCTTTTAGAGATTTTATTAGCCTCCACTTTTTGTAAAGGTTACCACAAAAAATTATACATGCTTTCATCCTTTGGCTTATATCTCTATGGAAATGATTTCCTTCAATGCAATATGTTCCTTTGGTCTCACATTCGTGATGCCATGATGCTTGGAGAGTGGCACATTGGGTGCATTGTTTTGGGAAATCTAGCCTCCTCAAATTTTGAAGTCTCGTCTAGATTTCAACCTTGTCAAAAATTGTCACACACAAAGACGAGAATTTTAAATATAATTAATTTGTTACATCGGTTAGGAAAAAATGTTTTCATTGAGGATTGATTGGATATAGTCGATCCTATCGTCTATCTACCTCACTGCTCAAAAAAACCCAGGTTTATGAAATTTGACTTACAAAATTTGAGATTTATCTCAAAATTATAAATTTGAAGGTGAGAAATCCTACAAAATTTAGAGAAATGTAGTGTAAAAACCTTCAAATATAGTATATTTAGCTCTACATTTGTTCTTATGTAGGTTTTCTAAGGTGTTGGAAAAAACTTTCTTTTGAGTGCTGCTCTGCCTTCATTTCTAGACAACTTGCATGTAAGCCGTTGCAGACTCAAACTATCAAAAGCTTTTAATCTTCTTGTTGCCCTAGGCTCTAGCTCTAGTATCTTGATAGGTATCATCTACTACATAATACAAAAGCTCCATATGTTATAGGATTGTGAATCACCTGGGCTTTAAGATTTATGTATGAAAGAGAACTAGGAAAGACTCTTAATGCTTGCCTAGGACTATCAATGAAGAGAAGATGAAGCTAAAAAATATTAAAAAAAGAAAGGCTTTCAACTATACTCATGATATCATCGCCTTATGGCCAAATTTCACAAGCTTCAATATTGTACTGTAATGGAAATGGCCTATGAACTTTGAGAATAGCGGAATTAAGAGAACACGAGTGAGCATTTTTGTGAGGTTACTTAGAGAACATAGAGGGTGAACTTAATTGATGGTAGAAACATAAACATAGTACTTAATTAACTTGGTATGAACAATACTTTTGCGCGTGCGAGAGAGAGAGAGAGAGAGAGAGAGAGAGAGAGAGAGGTGTGGACCAAGCATGAGAGGGGGGATGCATGAAGCTTTCCATCTTCATTGCATCACCTAGGTCACAAGGAACACAAAAATTGTATTGTATCAAGTCTCTCTTGATGGGAGAATCTATAATACAAACGCTTTTTGGAGGGGGGACCGGCTCCAAGTAAATCTGGTCCTCAACTATTATCATGTTCTCTAATACTCTCTCTCTTGCAAAATTATTGTTCATGCCAAGTTAATTAAGTACTATGTTTATGTTTCTACCATCAATTAAATTCACCCTCTATGTTCTCAAAGTAATCTCACAACAAAAATGCTCACTCATATTCTCTTAATTCCGCTATTCTCAAAGTTCATAGGCCATTTCCATTACAATACATTAGAGTCACGAGGGATTCACTAGTAGTAATAGGGAGACGTCACCTGCGTGCACCAAAACTGCCTTATTTACCCCTATGTATGTTTCCTTCCTTTCTAAAATCTATTCTTCACCTACTACCACCTTACGATGTCGGAGTGCACGGTTCTCTAGGGTTGATCGAGAAAGCCTAGGTCTCTGATTGTGAGAAAGTTGAGAAAGGAGCATAAAAAATAATAATTGTATAGGGTGTAGAAGCCTACAAGAGATATTGGATAGTTAATAAAAGAGTCTAAGTGTCATTAGAGGCTAATTGCAAAAGATAACAATGATTTGATGAATAAAACACAATTAATAGTAGTAGACAATGAGAAACAATGCATATGAGCCCAATCCAACACTAAATTCATAGAATCTTGTAAAACCTATACAATAAAATACTCAAAACCAACCTTGATCAGCCAAAAACATTGGAAACCTAGGGAAAAGTCTCCACATAAGCTATGGTTTATGCCTAGATTCAACAACAACTTTAATTATAGATTTTGAGAACCCCACATGCAATTTGATTGCATACGCCTTCGTTGGTATATGCCTCAATGTGCGAACCCAAACCCCAAAACTCCCTCGATGAATTTGCTACTTGCCAACCATCAACTCCACTCTGTCTCTAGAAGCCTTACTAGAAAACTCCCCAAAATCTCTACATCTTCTTCCCTACATCTTGCTTATCTTCAACTTCCCTTTTTAATGTTGTGGCCATCAAGAAAAAGTTCCCCTTCTCCTTTGTTAATTCGTCGTCCTTGTCTAATTCCTCTTCTCTTCACATCGCTTCCCTTGCACAAAATCGAGAGAGAGAGAGAGAGAGGTGTGTGTGTGTGTGGGGGGGGGGGGGGGGGGGGGGGGGGTTGGCATGTCCAAGAAGAATAAATCCCCTCTCTTCCTCTCCTTCCCCTCCTTGGTTCTTCTTTCCCTATTTCTTTTTACAACCTTCAAAAAAGAATAAAGCATGAAAACTTGAATATCTCTCAACTAGTGCAAAATAAGCCAATGTGCTTGCCATGCAAAATGGTTCAAAATAACCATTTCTTTATCTCAAGCCACCCATTTTTTAGGAAACATGTTTTGTAAATATTTTACAGATTAGCACTTTCGACCTCCCTCATACAATAGAGTTATTCTCTCACCCACTTTCCTCTCTATCATTGACCACATGGCCTCGAGCTACCCAACTTGCCTTGAATGTTATGAGAGGCTTTTACCATACAACCCTTTCTTTTTTTGTAAGCATAAAATCCTCGCACTTGGGCTACATACTTGCCTTAACATTTTGACATAATCATAAGATAACCAAAGCACTAAAATGCATCCAAATGTTTGTCTTTCACCTAGTGCCTACAAAATGGCATGGCAACAATAACGTCTAGTGAGTACCTTGGGATTAGAGTGGACAGATAGTTTGCTTGTCCAAGGCTACATTATCCTTTATCAAGTGGATCGTGATCGTAGGCTAGGGAAAAATCAACCAGATACTATCATCAAATTGCAAGTTTTCTTAGAATTTGCCTAGACCTTTCATGAATGAATATGCCACAAGTGAAATCAATGAGTACCATTGGTGTATTAAGTCCATCACTGGGCCTTGGGCCTCGTATTTGTCCACTTATACATACTCTGAGAGTAGGCAGTCAATCTGAGCTCTTATTCAATGATAGAACCGTGGGCTTGTTTGAAGCCAAAAGATCTATCAAACAAGGATGCCCACTGGACTCTCTTCTATTTGCTATTGGGTTGCATCCTCTAATAACAATGCTCAAAGCTGCTGCTGCGGCACGGGGGGAAATTCAAGGGTTGACTTTTCTTGGTAACAACGACAAGCTTCTGGACAAGATGTTTGTAGGCGACTCCCTCCTCTTTTTAAAAGCCTACCCTCAGGTACTCAAGAAGTCCCTAGAGATTGTGCAGACATTTGTTGTGGCTTCGGGGTCAAGAGTAGTATTGAGTAGTCTAGACTGATCTCCCTGACAAAAAATGACACATTTCACCCATCCGTCTGATCAGGGGAGATTGTGTCTAAAGAAAGGATCTGTCGCCATCTAGGCGCCCCCTTGGGGAGGACATTACACACAAGCAAAGGTTCCAGTGAAACTTGGAGAAGATTCAAGAAAACATGAAGGTGGGAGTATGTGTTGCTTCCCTTCCAGAGTCGGGTCATAGTGATCAACTCATTTATGCTACCTTACATTGCCTTCACCAGCCCGTTACTCAAAATAGACAAATGTAACTAGACATTTGTTGTGGCTTCGGGGTCAAGTGTAGTATTGAGAAGTCTAGATTGATCTCCCTGACGAAAAATGACTCATTTCACCCATCCATCTGGTCATGGGAGATTGTGTCTAAAGGAAGGATCTTTTGCCATCTAGGCACCCCCTTGGGGAACATTACACACAAGCAAAGGTTCTAGTGGAACTTGGAGAAGATAAAAAAAAAAGGTGAAGGTGGGAGTATGTGTTGCTTCCCTTCCAGAGTCGGGTTAGAGTGATCAACTCATTTATGCTTCCTTACATTGCCTTCACCAGCCCGTTACTCAAAATAACCAAATGTAACTGGAAGGAGTTTTTGAAACCTGTCAAAATATTCTTGTGGAGGAATGACACTAAAGCCCTGCCGTTGTGGCAACGGGCAAAGTGGGAAGGTATCGCTTGATCGTTGCTCCAAGGTGGCCTGGGAATTCTCAACCCTGCTGTTCATATTGAGTCGTTGTGCGCCAAGTTTGTGGTCTCAATGGAAAAACAAGACCATTCTTGGGCTGTCATGACCAAGGATATGATAGACAAGGCAAAACTTTGCTCTCAAGGTGGTTAGTGGAAAGGAATCAGGGTGCATGACAAACTATTAACCCCGAGGTGGTCTAGACCGAGACTGGGTGGCATCACGGGAGAGCTCGTTTGGAAGTGCAATAGAGCAACATGGGTACCGGAATGGGGTGAATTAACCAGATACTTTTAGAACTCCATCTCGCACTGGGCCCCTTGGTTGTAATCCTGAACCCTTATTGGAGAGAAACTACAAGAAGGACGAACAATAAAGGACTCAGTTCAACTCAATGGCACTGAGAAGCTTCTTGTTAACAAGGTTGTAGAAGGTATTGGCAATATTCCGATGCCAATCTGTGAATCTACTTTTGAGTAGAAAGCTTGGAAATGGCCTTTTAGCCAATTCTGTAAATTTCATACCAAGGGCATTTACCAAGCATTAATACACGAGGCTGATTGGTTCACCCCTTTGAACAAGCAGTGAGAAACAATGGAAAAAGGCTAGATGGGTCACGAAGAACATTTGGAATCCACAATGGCCTCATTTTATGAAGATATTTCTATGGAAGGTATTGTGGGGGCCTTGCCGATAGGTGCCAAGATTCAAGCACGCGGTATTAGATCCAATAGTCAGGGTGTAGATTGGCTAGCAAGGACCTCATCCAGCTTTTCATGGAATGCCTGTCTTTTAGATTCTCTTCATCCATGGCATCCTTGACATCATCAAAGGCCCCAATCAGCTTCACTTCCACAACATACTTGATAAAAAAGGCTTGCATCTACAACATCATCATGGCAACCCATATGCACCTCCGGCTGCTCTTCACCTTGGTCAACATCCATCACCTCATGAGCTTCAGAAATATGCCCAACCCCCTCGGTTTCCACTTCATCACCATCTCCTTGCAGACTCAATAGGCTAGCTTGGCTACCCATAGACTCAGACTTATCCTTCTTTGTAGAGCTTTGAGAACCATTCACCTTGCATGATAGTTATCTTCTCCATGGCAATAGGATATGTGTTACCCACCTCCTTCATGAGAAAGTTAGGTATGAATCCCATGCTCCTCCCTATGCGGGGCATAGAGGCATTCAACCTACTCTTCAAGGACTAGAGACGTACTTATATTGGGCCACCATGAAAGTAAACATACAAGAGTATGTTTCAAATTGTGTGGCATGCCAAAAGACTAAGTATGATAGAGGGAATCAACTTGGATTACTTTAGCCATTGCCAATCCCTAATTCACCATAGGAGAGTATATCCATGGATTTTATATTTGGATTATCCAAGTCTATCCATGGGAATATGAAAATATGGACAATAGTGGATAGGTTTAGCAAGCAAGTACACTTTCTTCCTATCAAAAAGACTATTAAGGCACACCAAATGGCAACTCCTCTCTTCATATCCCAGATTTTCAAACACCACGGATTGCCAACATTCATCGTGTCAGATAGAGATCTTAGAATGACCAGTAATTTTTTGGAAAGGTCTCTTTGAAAATCTAGATACAAGATTGAATTTCTCCTCGGCCTATCACCCACAAATGGATGACCAAAGTGAGATAGCCAATCTTACAATTCTCAATCTACTAAAGGCTTCTGTTACAGAAGTAGATCAACGCTCACAATGGTAAAAGTACTTACCCCTTGTAGAGTATGCGTACAATAATACTGTCCATATTTCTACGGGAAAAGCACCTTTTGAAATCATAGAGGGAAGACCTAAAAGTCCCTTGCTACTTAAAGTACATGGAAAGATCTTCGCTGCTGATGAGTACAGCCGTGACCTATAAGAATCTTTCCAAAAGATTAAGGAGGCTTTATCCATCTCTCAACAAAGGCAAAAAGTTGCTGCTCACAAGCATAAAAGGGCCTTAACGTTTAAAGAAAATGATTGGGTCTTGCTTAAGTTTCTCAAGACTCGATTGATGCAAACGATGGACAAAAATTCTACGGGCCATCAAAAGTATTATGCTAAACTATCAAAAAGATACTATGGTCCTTTTCAAATCTTGAAGACAATTAATGAGATGGCTTATCAACTTAAGATGCCCAACCATTGGATCCCCTAGAAAGGAGAGCCACAAAGTGAACCAATTATTGAAGATCCTCCCCAAATCAAAGACCAAGAAGAGTTGCTACAACCCGAAGCTATCCTTCGACATGAAGAAACGGTACTACGACATGGTAAGATTATTCGACGGTATCTTCATTCAACATGAAGACAAGGTACTATGACATTGTAAGATTATCCGACGGTATCTTATTAAGATAAAAAATTATCCTTTTGAAGATGCTAGATGGATGCAAGGAATACAACTTAAGGATAATATGAACCTTGTCAATGCTTACAATGCTACATTAGAGTAAGAAAATGTACATGTCTCTTTTAAATGATCAATATTTTTGTCTTATAAGACTAATTATCTTTTTATTGTGCACAAATTTAAGTACTTTACATGCTTAGAATAATGTTTGTGATGACGACGTCTCTCAAACACCAAGTAGAATTTGTCACTCTACTTGGGAGAATGAAATGGACTAAAGAGCAGACATCCTTGCTGCAGCTACGTTCCCAAGAACCAAATGGATTAGTCATACATCTTGGAATGTTGCCATAGGGTAAAAAGGGATCCTCTACCCGCTAAGAAACATTGACTAATGACCTCATAGTCGAGGTGCATGATATCCTGCTTGATCAAATTTAATTGATGATTGTGCCGCCCTTGACATTGAGACGGATTTTGATGGCCATGAAACTTTGCAGGGGCAGGGAATACATTAGGAAAAATTTGAGCTCATTTTTGAGCCTTTTAAGAGTGCCACATCATCAAAGCTGCACAAAAAAGAGCAACCCAATAAACCCCTCTAAATATTGCTTTGAACCCCATGATATGACATATAAAGAGCCAAGGTCCAAATTTTTTGGATGAGTTTTATGAAAGTTATGCCATTTGTTTTCAATCAGCTAGTTTTTGTTACTATCACGATAATTTGAAATCACCTTTTTCTAGATTTATATGAAGGTAATGTTCGATACATACATGCTATATATCAATAAATAGAATTTGAAGAGTAAATTCTAAATATCCAATCTTCAACAAATGTGAAACTTATTTGCAAAAAATTTACTAGTCTCACTTCTTAAATTTGTGCCACATTAGCAATTTCTTACAAGGCCAAAAAATGACCTCAAAAATTTACCTAATGGTGTGTGTGTCCCCTGCCCTCCCTGACAAATTTTTATGGCCATTCGTTCCCATCTCATTAGTCCAGGGCGGTTTTGGGCTCGACAAGGGCCCAACAGCCAAAAGTTGGTGATTGTATCACCCTTTATCAAGGAGACGGATTGCAATGACCATGAAACTTTATAGGGATAGGGACTAATGTTCTTCCCTTGCCACTGCAAAGTTTCATGACCATCTATTCCCGTCTCGTCGGTCAAGGAGGGCACAATCGCCAAATTTTTTGGCTATGGACTCACCAAGGACCCAACGGTCAAAAGTTGGCAATTGTGCCACCCTGGACCATCGAGATGGATTTTGATGGCCATGAAGCTTTGGAAGGGCAAGGATTAGCATGCTTTCCATATCCATACAAAGTGTTATGGCCACCCATTCTTGTCTTGTCAATCTCGGACGTCACAATCGTCAATTTTTGGCTTTGGACTCGCCAAGGACCCAACGGCCAAAAGTTGGCAATTTTTTCACCCTGAACCATCGAGACGAATTGAGATGGCCATGGAACTTCGCAAGGGAAGCGATTAGTTTGCTTTCTCTACCCCTACAAAGTTTCACAGCCATCAATTCTCATCTCATCGGTCCAAGGTGGCACAATCACCAATTTTTTGGCTTTGGGATCGATGGACAAATGTTGGCGATTGTGCCGTCCTAAACCGTCCAGACGGATTGCGATGGCGACAAAACTTTGTAGGGCCTAGATTAGTGTGATTTAACTACCCAGGCAAGGTTTCATAGCCATCCGTTCTCGTCTTGTCGATCTAGGTCGTTCCAATTGCCAGTTTTTTGGCTTTGGGCTCACCAAAGGCCCGACGACCAAAAGCTGGTGATTATGTCACCCTAAACCATCGAGACGGATTGAAATAACCATGAAACTTTTTAGGGGTGGGGATTAGTGTGCTTCCCCAACCCTTCGAAAGTTTCATCGCTATCCGCTTTGTCTCATCAATCTAGGGCGGCACAATCGCCAATTTTGTCGCTTTGGGATCGCCAAGGGCCCAAGGGCCAAAAGTTGGCAATTATGCCATCCTTCATAGTTGAGATGGATTTGTGATGGCCATGAAACTCTGTAGGGGTGAGGGTGATTGTGCTTCCCTTGTCCTTGCAAAGTTTCATGGCCAGTTGTTCTTGTCTCCCACGTCTAGGGAAGCACAATCGCCAAATTTTTAGCTTTGGACTCGCCAAGGGCCCAACAACCAAAAGTTGGTGATTGTGCCGTCCTAGACCGTTGAGATGAATTTCGATGTCTATGAAACTTTTTAAGTTCAGGGATTAGTCTGCTTCATCTACCCGTGGAAGTTTTCATGGCAATCCACTCCCATCTCGTCATTCCTAGGGCGACACAATCACCAATGTTTTGGCTTTGGGCTCACCAAGGGGCCAACAACCAAAAGTTGGCGATTGTGCTGTCCTAGACCGTCGAGAAAGATTTAGATGGTCATGTAACTTTGTAGGGGTAGGGTTTGATGTGCTTTCCCTGCCCCTGTGTATCGAACATGGCCGTGGTAGCCTCCAAGGACTCTCTTTTTGCTGCCCTAGACTCTGAGCAGGCTGAAGACTGTGAAGGTGCTTTGCCCCATGAAATAACTCCTCCGGTGCCTTCTCTAGTGGCTATGGATGCTGTGTGGGAGCCGAAGGCTGAGGGGTCAACACCTCCATGTTCTGACTGCTGCAACATGGTGCTTGCATTGAAAAATAAAAAACAATTGAAATGTAAAAGGATGCAACAAAATTCTAATAGGTAAATAAGGTAACCCTTAGACTATTATGGTGTGAAAATTATATATCAACCCTAAACCATAAACTTGATAGTTCTCATGGATGGAACACAAAGCCTATCTCCGTAGATACTAGGATATTTCTATAAATGCAATAGAGATCCCACAACTTCTAGCAACAGAAGCTCTGATGCTCAAAGGGTTCGACAATGATATTAACATGCCAAAGGTGGTTCCTCTTGACTTCCTTCAACTTGTAAGAATTGAGGGCTTAGCCTACTCGCAATACTATCTCCACTCAATAGTGAGTGGACTACCTTGCAATCAACTACACAATGTCTTGAAACTGGCATAACAAACTAGGGGCTTACATCTACCTAGGATGAGTTCTAAGGATAGCAAAACCCATGGCTAGGAGCCAGAGTCAAAGTAGTGTGTGTCAAAAGTCATGGCTATGAGCCTGCTTCAATCAAGGGTTGAAAAATTAGATTGAATTTTACCTCTCAATTGAGATCGTAAATGATTTTATTTTGTGACAACAAAAACCAAACAAGCGACCAAACTTCCTCCATAAGCAAGGTTTCTATTCCATCATGGTGACGCTCCAAACTTGGCGGGAATTTTTAGGTTTTGTCCTTTAAAAATACACTAAACGCCGGTTTTGTGTGAACACTGCAACCAGTGTTCACCGAAACCTTTTTTAGCAATTAATGGAAAAAAGAAGAGCTTTGGAAATAAATCGATTTCTAGTGAAAATTTTAGGGTTTTTTCCACTTTTAGGCCTACCATCGGGGGGCCTTAGTGCTAAATAGAGTAGCAGTGACAATAGGTTTGCTTTGTACATAAGTTTTGTGTGGCAAGAATTTGAGGAGAATTGAATAATTTATCTGAGCTTCTCTCTCTCTCTCTCTCAAAATTTCTCTTCATTTGGTGAGCCACATCTCTCTCTCTCTCTCTCTCTCTCTCTCTCTCTCTCTCTCTCTCTCTCTCTCTCTCTCTCTCTAAGAAACTACCATCTAATGGATCAAAACCTCCATCTTTAGTTGCTTAAATAAATGATTATGACAGAGGGATCACCCAATCACGATAAAAGAATTGATGAGGCCCGATTGAAACAATTCAAAGCAGAGTGTGCAATTCTTCTTGATGAAGTACGCCAGTTAGTGTCTTTGTGTGGGTTGGCTAGTCTACTGGTTGTCTCTAAAAGATCCAAATGGCAAGCATTCTGTGAAATGGGTGCTACTTGATTTTTGGAATGCACGTCCATGGAATATCTCTCCCAGTTTGACATACTCAAGCCTCTAGGTCGCCAATATAGCGTCTCGTTTGAACATGTGCTACATCTCTCACCATGTGGATTGGATTCCTCCCTGTGTGCTACTAGGTGTTGATACCTCCAGGATCATTTCAAATCACTTTTCTTTGAAGATTCACATAGCAAGAGATAGCAATGACGCTTGCTCCTCGGAGGGGAAGAAGAAGAAATTACTCTCAGGGGATCATCTCTTTAAAGACTCTCTTGGCAAGCTAATAAAGGATGTGGAAGCAGCTCACCCTCAAGCTTGGCCCTCCTTAGTGGGTAGTATTCAATTAGAGATTAAACATGCAATGCCCAAAGTGAAAAAGGCTCAAGACTTGAGAGGTTGCAAACACGGAGTTGAAGGAAGAAGTAGAGGGGCTATCCAAAAGAAAGAAAGAAGGAAGAGCTCTTAACACTAGAATGGTAACCTAACAGGACATAAAAGTGTCCTTTCAGGGTTTTGGGAAAAAATTCCAAAACCATAGTAGATCCACTCATTTTGAAAAATCCTTTCATGATCTTGTAGTTCAATAACTACTACATATGGGAAAAATCAGAAACTTGTAATTTTTCTCATCCCTTGGTCACTACAAGCCTCCAAAGTTGATGGACCAGTGCATTTTGCCCAAAACAACAATTTCTTACGGTTGATTGCATATAAATAAGAGTGGGGATTTTTGTAGGACATGAGATAAAATGCCCCGTTAGCTTTAATGGGTTAGTGACCAAAAGATATGGTTGCTTTTACCTCACTAATTTTGTTTTGGGCAAAAACAATAGGTACAAAAAAGTTGCATTTTTGCCATTCCGGACCTATCATCAAAGTTTCTATAATCACGCTCAATACAGTTGCTATATACATGTTTTCTTAGTACCCTTTGGGCCTTTGGATTCAAAAGGAGCCATGGAGCATGTCAAAAGGATAATGGATCTCTTACAATTGGAACCTTGGGGGCAATGATAAAGTGCTAAATACAGCAAACATGAAAAAACTGGGTTTAGCATTATGACCTCTAGAAACCCATAGAAACTACTCAATATCTAGCCAAGTTTTTAGTCTATGATTAGATATGGTTACTACCTACAAAATATACACAATTGACCTAAGAAACTAGCAATATTGAGAAAGTTATACTTGCTACTCTAAAATGTATCATATTCTTCAGCAATCAAAAAACTCAACCATCATCATATACTATGCTATATAGCATATTAGGTCCCCCAAAACTCAAGGAAGATTAGCTTTATGTTATACATTACAGTTACACAATCAAAATTGAATTTGGATATCAAGAAAGCCACCAAAAAAATCATAAAAGTGCTAATTTTGGCCAAAAAACAGGATTATGCAATTCTTGTAAATTGGTCATAACTTTTAATTTTAACACTTAGCTCTCCCTACAAGCATCAAAACATGTTGAGAACTATGAAGGCCTAACCTCTAGCCATCTAAACCTCATAAACATGAAGTTTAGAGTGGTATAGCTGCCAAAAATTGAAAAAAAACCAAAAACAGGACCCGTTTTTTCACACAGTTTAGGTTCAAAAATGTTGTGCAAGAGTAAGGTTAATGGTGAGATCGATACTCCAAAAAAAATGCTAAGTTTTTTTCAGCTCATAAGGAAACTTTGTGGATATATAGCACCTAGAAATTCATTTTCATACTCTTCAAATAATTCAAGCAAAATGGTCACTTAACAGGACACAAAAGTGTGCAAGGACATAAAAGTGTCCTGTTACCATTCTAGTGTTAAGGAAGAGCACAAAAGATGGCTTGAGATGAAAGTGCATCTTGCTTATCTACAAGCTAAAGAGATCAATAACACCCGCTTGTTGGCCGAAGAGCTTGCCCTAAAACCCGAACCGGCCAACCAGGCTCATTTCTTCAGAGCCCTCAAAGTTAAAAGAAGTAGGGACTCTCTCACATCAATCACTGACAAGAGGGGAAACAAAGTAAGAGATCAGAACGCTATGGATAAACTCATGCTTGATCATCTCTGTGAATTTATTTTTTAGCGAGAAGACTCCACTTAGGGGGTTGAGGAGGCCAAAGCCCATATGCTGGGTATGGTCAAATGTGATATACTCCTTGCTGAAGGCACTAGAGAGACTAATCTCTTTTGATGGATGTTGGGCTGCATTGTAGGCAATGGGAAAGGAAAAGTCCCTTGGTTGGGGTGGACTCACTACCAAATTATTTAAAGAATTTTGGGAGGATCTTAAAATATTGATAGCACAACTAGCTAACACAGATATTTTGAAGGGGCAACTAGATGCCAATGTTAAAAGAGGACTGATCAAACCTATACCCAATTTGTTTCGTTTCTTGGTGGCCTATCTCCATGATGATAGTTGTGTACAAGATCATTGCTAAGGTGGTTGCATTAAGACTGGCGTCAAACTTGAACAGAATCGGCATCCCCCACCAACACAGATCCATCAAAGGACGGTCAATTTATGACAATATCCTAGCTGCCATGGTTGGCATTGAATAGGCTTCTCATACCAAGCAAGAATGTATCCTCCTCCAACTTGACCTAGATAAGGCCTACAATAGAATAGCGTGGTCTTACATTGAGGCTGCCATGAAGGCTTTAGGCTTTGGACCCAAAATGTGTGCGATTGTTCGCACGCTCAAGAAAGGAAGTTTACTCTAAGCTCCTCTTCAACAACAAGATAGTAGGAGGGTTTGAAGTCAAGTGTTCAATCAAGCAAGGCCACCCTTGCCCCGATGATGTTTGCAATTGGCTCTCACCCTCTGGTGACCACACTTGAGGGAAGTGCAAGGAAAGGGGAAATTCAAGGTCTTTCACTTCTTGGAGGAAGAAAACTGCTTGCTAAGCTATTTGCAGACGACTCTTTTCTCTTAAAGACAACTTAGAAATGCTGAAAAGAGCCCTTAAGATTGTTCAGTTGTTTCCTTCTGCTTTTGGCTCACTGTGCAGTATGAGAAATCAAGATTGACTTCTTTGTCAGAAAGAGACTCGTTCAATCCCACGGAAAGTTATAGGTAAGAGAACTGTGTTTATACACCTAGGCGCTCCACTCGGGGTGGGTATTATGGATAAGCAAAAACTTAACTGCTTCTTGACCAAAATAAATAGAAAAATGAGAAGGTGGAAGTTTGTGCTCCTCCCCTTCCATAGCAGAGTGATGGTGATTAATGATTTCATGATTCCATACATCTCGTTTGTATCATCATTGCTAAAATTGAGAAAATCCAATTGGAATTTTTTTTTTGAAGCCTATCAAACAGATCTTGTGGAAAAACAACACAAAAACTTCAAACCCTCGATGGGGGCAATGAGAATGGGTAGCGAGACCAAAGAATCAAGGCCAAAATGGGATTATTGACCCGCAAGGTTCATGAAGAAGCTTTGTCTACCAAATTAGTGATCTCATTGACAGACCAAAAGGATGAATGGGCTATTATAGCCTCGGATATGATTAATGGAGCAAAGCTTGCCTCAAAAGGGGACACTTGGAATAATGCCACAGTGAAGGAAAAGATTTTGGCACCCTCTTGGACACTCCTGAAGCGTGGAGGCTACACAGAGGAGCCAAAGTGCAACAAAGCAGCTTCAACCCTGGAATTGGGGGAGAATTTCGGACACTTCAAGAATTCCTCTCTTGGTCCCCTTGGCTCTCCAAACTTGTAAAGGGTTCCTTAGACCCCTTTTAGAGGGAAGTTGCAGGATTAGTAAACAACAAAGGAGTCTCTAAATTCTCTCATCTATGGGATGATAGAAGCTTTTGCTGTAAGGAAGTGGAGCTAGTAGTGATGCAACATAAGTTGGGTATGTATGAAAGGCTTCTGATTGATAGACTCTTGGAAGTGCTTGCTAGCTTCACCTCCACTTGTCAATGGATCAAAATTGATTGGAGATCCTGGAATTGGCTGAAAGACAGAGTGTTCTTGCTTCCCAAGGCCTAGAGTACCTATAATATAGTGTTGATATACAAAGTGGATTGGTTCGATAGATTCACCAAAATCTAGAAGAAAAACTAGTTGGAAGAGCATTGGGAAAAGACTGTTAAGGACATTGGGAAGACTAAATGGCCAAAATACATAAAGGTATTCATTTGGAAGGTGCTCTAGGGAGCCTTTCCTATTGGGATCAAAGTGCACACTATCAAGAAGTTGGTGTGCTTACCAGGAAGGTATCAAACCTCTTGCTATGAGAGCTTGTGAGGAGGTAACAAAAAATTTACTCCATGAAGTCTGGTGTTTGGTGGTGGTGAATACTTAAAGTGCAGCTTATAGAAGACTCTCTCTCACCCTCTCATGTACACATAGAACTCTTAAAATAAGACAAAGATAAAAACATCCAAGCTTTGATCATATCTAATCAAGGGTTGTCTTCCAACAAACCCCGAATTGTCCTTTGAAATTGTAATTTTGTACTTACAAATATGTATATATTTTGCCTAGCGATTGGAATGAGTTGTGTATATAAGTCTTCATGGTTCATAATCATTCAAGACTCACCTTCTAGAGAAAAATAAATATTTACAAATTGATGAGTTAGAATAATCTAGGAGTGGTAGAATAATGGGGAGTGCAGAGAGAAGAATTTTTTGTAGTCTTGCAGGTCCAAAAAGAAATACAATTCTTCGTTGGAAGTGAATTCTTTGACTTAAACACACATTAAACCTAAGAGAATTTACATTATGGAAAGGGTGAAAGTTGACATCATGTGGGTTACTCATTTAAGATAATATAAACATATAGAAAAGGATCTGGTTATGGCCGGTAGCTAGAGATAGAGGTAGAGGCTTATGTAGAGATAGATAGGTGATTATGGAGCAAGATAGTTAGAGAGATAGATTATCAAAGAATGTAAGGGACAGAGAGATAGACAGAGAGGTCCCCTTTTATAGGTGAATGGAACCCCCAAGTGTTACACAAAAAAGAGAGGAGTCAGTGTGAACAAAAACTGGCAAAGTTTGAAATGGGCTGTCCCTACATGATGCGGGTAGACTTGGGTCCTTTACTTTGAGCATATCTCCTCAATCATGGCTCCAAATAAAAATATAAAAATAGGTGCAAATAATTCCACTCATAAGCTATGACCCCCATTTCATACACTTTTTTTAATTCGGATTGGAACCACGTGTAAAAAAAGCACCAAAATATGATATTTTTCTGGTAGCATAAGTCTTCTTGTGGTCCTCTTAGCCTAGACTTTCATTTGATTCCAATGGACACCTCATGCTATATGAAATCATGACATTTCTCATTGACAAAGTTTTGTAAGCATCCTTGCAATAATGCATTAAAATAGGTGCATCTTTGAAAATCATGCAAGCTAGTGTCCCACGACGATTTGATTTTTTCATAGTAGCTATTAAAAAGATATATGAAAAAAATATGAAAAATACATAGAATATATATATATATAGATACTGGAAATCACACTAAATATAGGATCTAGCTAGAGTGTGAGGGAATAATGGGATAGTAGAAAGAAAGAATCAATTCCTTGTTCCCCAGGTTAAAGAGACGGAGCTATTGATGTTTTTTCCCATATTACTTTCTAACGATAAAGTAAGAATATGTTACCCTTGAGATAAATAATAGGATGAGATAGAAAGCTTATTATTATACTTAGATATCCATATTTACATTATGGAAAATATAATTATATATCTAAAAAGTCACAAAATACATCTCCTAGCATTTGTTCTCACTATGTATGTGCCACAACACGACGTCCACCCCTTCTAAACTTGCATATCCTCTGATATGTGCCACATTTGATTTTCAACAGATTCAATTCCCTTGTAGATATTCCATGATTTCATCTTCATTGATAGATTCCAACACTTCATCTTCCCTTTGATCTTCACCTATGTTTTGCTCTTCCTCTTTCTCAATATCTTTTGGATCACTGTCTTCTCTTCTCTTAAACACTTTGACCATTTTCCCTGCAGAAGTGGGAACCTTTACTTCTATGCCATCTAGTTCAGACAAGTTGTAAGTAGCATCTTCATGCACATGATTTACAAAATATGGTCCAAACCACCATTTCGAGAACTTACGCATGACCCGGGGCGGTCACTTTATCAAAAGCTTCCTATATCACGTGCGTTCAAGAGGTTATTAATAATACCTCAATATACATACTATATTTACACTACGTGCCTATTTAAAAAACCCCCACCCCCCTCTGTATGTATACATTTTGATCTTTTAATAATCCTCTCTGGTTAACTCACGTGATAGCATACACATTCTAAAAAGTGGCCACCACAGGACACATGACTGTGTGTTGGTTATCAAGGCTACCATCATACACTAAAACCCAGTCAGCTTTGTCAATTTCTTTTCTCCTGAGTCAATGTTGCTTATCAAAGTAGTCCTTGTTTTTCAATCTTGTATTTTTTAGTCGCTCTTTTGCAACCTCAACGTCTCCATGTCTTCTCTCTAGTTGCCTTATATGCAATGCAAGGAGACCTTCCCTGCCAAGCCCCTCTTGCCAAGGTAGTACATTCCATGTGGGAATTTTATCTTCAATTGACATCATTGGCTTTGACCATACATCAGCTCCGAATGCATATAGCCAGTTACTGAGCTATGTGTTGTACGATCAACCCATAAAGCATATTGAAACAATTTTGGCCACTCACCAACTCTTTCTTCGTAAGCCTTGGCCAAATCTTTGATGATAGAAGAATGCCCTCTTTCACTCTTTCCATTGCCTTCGGGGTTATGACCTGTAGTAGTAAGGGAAATCTTGATTCCTAATCTAGGAAAGAACTCCCTTGATTCCTCGACATCCAATTCACCTCTGTCTGTAGTGATCTTTTCCACACAACCATAACAAAAAATCACTTCAGTTCAAGAATGAATTTGCATACAGATTTTGTGGTTTTTCTCTTAATGCTCTCCCTTTAACATGGTTAGTCAGGTCCTCTCATGCAAGAACGAAGTATCTCATCTGCCAGAGTCATAAAGGTATTGTGACTAGATCCACAACCCATTTATAGTGCATGGCTAGTGGATATGTAGGGTGCAACCCATCGTGATGTCGAACAATTGAATACATTTGACAAGTTACACACGATTCTACAAATTGAGATACATCTTTATACATACCCTTCCACCAATATTTTTCTTTAAACTTGGAGAAGGTTTCCCACACACCCCTGTGTCCAGCCCATCAACTCTCATGAAACTTTGTCATGAGCTTTACTTGAGTTTATTTTTTACATATAACCCTTTGTTGTGTAACAACCTTTTGTTTAGGATGCTTTCACAAGTAACCCTCCCTCAAAAAGTACCCATATGCTTCCCTGCATATCCTCTTGAATTTTTGTTCAGACGAATCATCCTATTTTGTTAGAGTACTCAAGTTGCTTCCAATAAGAAGCCAATCACCTTCATAAAGCTCTTTCAAGAACAATTCAAGTGGATTAGACATGTAGACATTGTTACCTTTGACATGAGAGATAGAATAGAACTTTGTGTCCACATCATCTCCCTCATCAATCATGTGTGATTCATCTTCATACCTTGCCCTTGATGGCATATCTACCATTGTATTGTCTTTACCTACATTGTGCTTAAACGTGGGATTTAAGGACTTAATGTAGGCAATCCACCGCCGCAACATAGCAATGTCTGGCGTTGAGCAGCTTGTAATCATTCCAAGAAGTGGTAGAAAATTTGTTTCTACAACTAAACATGCACCAATCAGGTGTTAGGAAATAAGACATAGCAAAATAGATAATTGAGTAGATTACTTAATGGAGAGAGACAGATTTACATACACGAGATTATAGAGTAGAGAGAGAGAGAGAGAGAGTACACACGATATACGTGGTTCACCCAATGTGGGCTACGTCCACGGGAAAGCAGCCACTCAATGGCTTTAGTACTTCAAAACAAGAAGTAGTTTACAAAGGGATTATACCCTTAATGGAGCTCCCGCCTTGCTTCACTCTCACCACCTCACACTCACCTTGTTGCATCAACTTCACACTATGCAATGTGTGTAGAAATGGCCTCCTTTTATAGGTCAAAAGGGCTACCCTCTCTTATGAGAGACAGCCATGTGTAGCCTCCCTTGTGTGAATAAGTCCAAATTGGACCCTCCAATCCGCCCATGTGTGGCCGCCCTTGAGAAGACAAGTCCGCTTTTGAATTCGGCCACCGGCCTCCGGCCATTGACTTTCGACCATCGGCCATCGGCCATTGACTACCGGCCACCGGCCAACCGACCGGTTTTTTTCCGACCATTTTCCGGCCACTGGCCGGCCATAATATTCCGGCGAAAAAAAGTCTCTGGGGCCTCCGCCCCCGAGGCTTCTAAAGTTGCCCCTGATTCTTGTCCGTGAAAATTTTGGTTTCCGGTGAGTGATTTTCCTTCATGCACGATGGCTTTCTCCTCATAATAGGGGCCTTACAAATGTGCGCTTTTACCACAGAAAATTACAAGGGTAAATCAAGGCTCCATACTTAACAATCTCCCACTCGGAGGCTGATCTCCAAACCAAACCTGTGACTGCTTTCCATTCTGGCTTCTTATCCTTGAATGTCGATTGAAGATGAGCAAAAGCTCAACTTCTCCTTGTTGACCACCTTTGTAAACATGTCTGTAGGATTTTCACTTGTATGCACCTTTCCTAGCTTTAGTTGTCCCTCTTCCAAAAGAGTGCGTATGAAGTGATATCTCACCTCAATGTGCTTTGTCCTTGAATGAAAGGCTGAGTTCTTCGCAAGATGGATAGCGCTTTGGCTATCACTGTACAAGACACAATTGTCTTGTTTGAATCCAATCTCTTCTAAGAATCTGTGAAGCCACAGAATTTCTTTGCTTGCCTCCATCATTGCTACATACTCTGCTTTCGTGGTAGAAAGTGAAACCACTTTCTACAGCTTTGAAGCCCAGCTTACTGCTGTGCCTCCAACCGTGAACACATAGTCAGTAGTGCTTCTTCGAGTATCTTTGTCACCTGCCATATCTGCATCAACATACCCTTCTAGAAAAATATCAGTTCCTCCAAAATACAAAGCATTTTTTGTTGTCCCTTTTAGATACCTAAGTATCCACTTCACAGTTGGCAATGCTATTTACCTGGGTTGTCCATGAACCTACTCACAACTCCCACTGCATGTGCAATGTGTGGCCTTGTCCAGACCATAGCATACATTAGAGAACCTACCACTGCAGCATATGGAAATTTAGACATATAGGCTATCTCCTCTTGTGTCTTTGGACACATATCCTTTGTTAGTTTAAAATGACCAGCCAAAGGTGTAGAAATTGGTTTTTCATTTTGCATTGCAAACCTTTCTAGTACCTTCTTGATGTAATCTTCTTGAGATAGCTTTATTGTCTTCTTCGTCCTGTCCCTTGATATTTTCATACCAAGTATCCTCTTTGCAGCACCTAAATCTTTCATTGAAAAAGATTTGGACAGCTCCTCTTTTAGGTCTTTGATGTCCTGCATGTTAGCACTGCAATCAACATGTCATCAACATACAACATTAGGATGATGAATTTCCCATCTTCCAAATTCTTCGTGTAGACGCAGTGATCCGAGTTGCATCTTGTGAATCCATGATCCAACATCCATCGATCAAACTTCAAGTACCATTGTCTTGATGCTTGCTTTAAACCATACAAGCTCTTCTTTAATCTGCAAACCATTTTCTCCTTACCTTTTACTTCATACCCCTTTGGTTGAAGCATGTAGATTTCCTCCTCTAAGTCACCGTGAGGGAATGCCGTATTTACATCCATTTGCTCGAGATTTAGATCATGAGCAGCCACAAGGCTTAAGACAAGCCTAATTGAGTTCATTTTTACAACAGGAGAAAATATTTCATTGAAGTCAATACCTTTCTTTTGAGAAAAACCTTTTACCACAAGCCTAGACTTGTACCTTTTCTTCCCACCTTCTTCTTCCTTTAGCTTGTACACCCATTTATTTTGAAGTGCCCGCTTACCTTTAGGCAACTCAACCAACTCCCATGTTTGGTTGCAATGTAGTGAGTCCATCTCCACTTGCATGCTCTTCGTCCATTCTTCTTTGGATTCATGTTGCATAGCTTCTTCATATGATTCCGGCTCTCCAGAATCTGAGATCAAGAGATGGTTGAAGGAAGGAACAAACCTTTCTGGAGGTCTACTTGCTCTTGTAGATCTTCGGGGAATAGGTTGAGGCTCCTCATTTGGTTGACGTTGTTGCACATTGTCACCGTTTGCAGTCTTGAGTCTTCACCGTCCTCAAGCTCCATGTACTCATCACCTATTTCTTTTGTTTTTTTTCTGTACTTCAAAAACGCAAACGGATTTCGAAAACAAAGTAAAGTAATGCAATCGGACTTCAATAGCGCACACAGACTTCAAAAATGCAAATAGATTTCAAAAAAGACGTATGTCAAATCCTAGTATATAGGCATTGACCAATAAAGACGAGATTATTATCCGGTGGTCTTGATCTCCGTGCACCTCTAGACCGAGGTGTGTGAAAATCGGGCATCGTTAGAGAATGTGAGGTTGTTAGAGATAGCGACAAATGGTAGAAAAACCGCAAATGGACTTCAGACACGTAATAGTCTTTAGAAGTGACTTGTATACTTCAAAAACGCAAACGGACTTTGACGAACAAAGTAAAATAACGCAGTCGAACTTCAATAGCGCACACAAACTTCAAAAACGCAAAAAGATTTTTAAAAAGACGTATGTCAAACCCTAATGTATAGGCATTGACCACTAAAGACAAGGTTATTACCCAGCGGTCCTAATCTCCATGCACCTTTAGACCGAGGATGTGAAGTTGTAAGAGCTAGCGGCAAATAGTAGAAAAACCGCAAACGGACTTCAAACACACAACAATTTTCAGAAGTGACTTGTGTACTCCAAAAACGCAAAAGGACTTCGATAAACAAATTAAAATAACGCAATGATCAGACTTCAATAGTGCACACAGACTTCAAAAATGTAAACAGATTTCATTAACAGAGGTATGTCAAACCCTAATATATAGGCATTGATCAATAAAGACGAGATTATTACCCGAAGGTCCTGATCTCCGTGCACCTCTAGATCGAGGGGTGCGGGGATTGGGTATGGCTATAGAATGTGAGGTTGTTAGAGCTAGCAGCAAATGGTAGAAAAACCACAAACGGACTTCAGAGTTGCAACAGTCTTTAGAAATGACTTGTGTACTTCAAAAATGCAAATGGACTATGACAAACAAGGTAAAATAACGTTATTGAACTTCAATAGCGCACATAGACTTCAAAAACCCTAATATATAGTCATTGACCAATAAGACGAGATTATTATCTTGTGGTCCTGATCTCCGTGCACCTCTAGATCGAGGTGTGTGGGAATCGGGTATGGCTAGAGAATGTGAGGTTGTTAAAGCTAGCGGCAAATAGTAGAAAAATCGCAAACGAACTTCAGAAATGCAACAATCTTCAGAAGTGACTTGTATAGTCCAAAAACACAAAAGAACTTTGACAAACGAAGTAAAATAAGCAATCGGACTTCAAAAACGCAAACAGATTTCAAAAATAGAGGTAGATAAAACCCTAATATATAGGCACTGACCAATAAAGATGAGATTATTACCCAATGGTCATGATCTCCATGCACCTCTAGACCGAGGTGTGCAGGAATTGGGCATGGCTACAAAATGTGAGGTTCTTAGAGCTAGCATCAAATGGTAGAAAAATCGCAAACGGACTTCAAAAATGCAACAATCTTCAGAAATGACTTGTGTACTTCAAAAACACAAATGGACTTCGATAAACGAAGTAAAATAACACAATCAGACTTCAATAGTGCACACAAACTTCAAAAATCCTAACATATAGTCATTGACCAATAAAGAGGAGATTATTACCCTGTGGTCCTGATCTCCATGCACCTCTAGCCCGAGGTGTACGGGAACGGACATGGCTAGAGAATGTGAGGTTTTCATGTATTGTCATGTAGATAGTGGTGCGCATAACCGAACAGTCAACAGCTGAGTCCACCCTACCAATACCCGCTTTCACATTTCAAGAAGTAGAGATGGAGCAGGTGTTAGACGCATTCTTTGACATGGATCTCATCATTGAAAACCTAGAAGGCGACAACATTCAAGGCAACACTTCGAACCAACCTCAGTCATCCAATCCATATGGACGGCATGATAGCAACGTTAAAGAGGGCAAGATGATGAAAACTATTGCATGTATGTCGCTTTACAATAGTGCAAAAATATCAGTTCTCCGCCGCTTTGGCAATGCTTAATTTGTAGTCTGAGGGTGGTATGAGGTCTCCGTCACAGAGCTTTTCAAGTGAATACACTGTATCCTAAGCATGCCAAAGTGCAAATTACAGTTCAATAATATGATCATTGTGTTGACTTGTTGATGTAACAACAGGTTGCTCAATGAGAAAATCTTGCCGGAAGGCAATCACATGTCCCCTACCCGTCCAACCGCTAAAAAGCTTCTTACTAACTTGGGCTTGGATTATCACAAAATACATGCATGCCCTAATGATTGTATACTCTTTTGCAATGAGTATGCAAATTTGGAACAGTGTCCCAATTGTAGATCAAACATGTATAGAGAGGAAAAACAAGGAAAATGTATCCTTATAAAGGTCCTTCAACACTTTCCTATCATTCCAAGAATAAACAGCATGTTCAGCTGCAAGTCTATAGCCGCTTTGATTGCATGGCACTCAAATACTGGATCGACAGATGATGTGATATGGGTAGTTGCTGACTCTCGTGCATGGAAACAAATCTAGGAAAGATGGTCTACATTTAAGGACGAGCCTCGATGTATTGGTCTGGCAATATATGTAGTAAACCCATTTTGATTACAGAGTTTGTCATGGACCATGTGGTCTATTTTCTTGGTTAGTTATAATCTTCCACCATGGCTAGCTATCAAGAAGGGCCATCTGTTGTTGTCACTAATTGTCCCAGGAAAGTACAAAGCAAAGAACATGGATGTCTATCTTGCACCACTTATAGAGAGCTCCAAATCTTGTGGACAGGAATCAATGTGGTTGATATGTTTCAACCAATCAAACAACAAAATTTACATGTGCAAGGCATTCTCATGTGGACCATGCACGATTAGCCAGACTTTGGTGAGTGTTCAAGTAAGTATCTTTGAAACCATCATATACATGCTATTCTTGGTTATGCCAATGCTTAATTTTATGATTTTCCAGGCTTAAGTTACTCGGGCAATCATGCATGTCCGAAATGTGGTCCTCAACTTGGCTTTTGCCGCTCTGATCTTTTGAGCAAGACTGTTTACAAGGAGCGAAGTAATCTTTGTGGTTAGATGCGACAATCTCATAGGCAAAGAGGGACGGAGTGTTGATTACTGAAGAGGAAGAGGAGATGTCAAGGGGTTGCGATTGACATGTAAACTTTCACAACTTCCTTTTCGAGCTCCACATGATCACACTACTTTAATAACTTTAAGTTTGTTTAAATTTGTGGTTGTAGTATCACAAATATGGAGATTTGTGGTCGCATGGGAGACACTTTAGAGTGCAACGGATAGACGAACAAAGGGTCACCTTTAAGATTGGTGTTAGGGAAAGCTTCGTTCAAGAAAGTAAGAGTAGTGTTAGGGATGAGAACATAGAGACTAGCCATCTTGAATACTTTGGCTACATCAAAGACATCTTGAAGGTTAGCTTTAAGAAGTTTGATATTTTTATCTTTGATGTCAAGTGGTTCAAAGTTATTAATAGCAACCCTAATGCAAGTATGCGCAAAGATAAGAGTGAATTGATCCAAGTGAACTCTAGGCAAATGTGGATAGATGTACGGGATACGTTCGTACTTTCGCAGCATTGTGAAAAAATTATGTTCACAATAGATCCATTATGGAGAGAAAATGATGAAAAAGATATGTCTAAACCGCGCTGGCTCTATGTTGTTCAAGTTGCTCCATGGAGCAAGCAAGCGTGTGAAGGATTGGAAGTTGCGATCGAAGAGCTTCAGGAACAAAGTGCATGGCGGCGACGGATGATGTAAGTTTGGATTTTGAGCTGGAGATCAATGGTGAACAGATGCCTGAACCTAGAAACGAGCTTTCAAATACTAAATTTAATACGGAGAGTGATAAAGAAGTGGAGTTTGATGACGAAGACGCAAAAGTGCAGATTGAGGTATACGTCTTTGGTGCATCATCTCTCATAGAAGATGAGAGATTGACTACTGATTTTTGCTAGGAACTCTTTTGCAAAACTATTTTAATTAGTCCACAATACTCCATAGATTTAATGAGTTGTGTTACAGCTTTGTTTTTTTATTGTTTCTATTGCTTAAGCTTTTCTTTTGTAAACTAACCTATTGTATCTGTGTTATTTGTGTATCTATAGCCGTGGTCGATGACAACAATACACTCTTCTAGTTTTAGTTTTCTTGTCACTCCAACCGGCATGTCATTCGAGCATATGGGCTCCTTTTTATCACAGTTCAGGTTACTTACGCATAAAACCTTTGGGAAACTGGTTCCTCTAGACCTACTACGATCGCCTCTATGCCTAGGACTAGTGTGACCCCTACACCGTTCGGCCCTACACCTCAATCGAGTGTGTCCCCTACACCAACGGTGGGTTCATCTTCGAAACGAGGTAGGCATCTTTCTGGAGGCGGTGGTTGTTGTGGTAGCGGTTCTACCAATGCGTCCACATCACCAAGAGAGCGTCCACTACTCTCTTCAGTAGATAGTTCACCGATTTCACACCACGTACACCTTGGAGATCACACTAGCATGATCCTAGCAAGGTGTACAAGAGCAAGGATGGGGCTATTGTGGCGGATAGGGTAAAAAAGGCCATGCGACAAGTTCAGCTTGGACACTTTGTATGGAGATTTGGGATAATCAAGATGATGAAAGAAAGAATTACATAGTTAAAGCCATTCGCAAAGAGTACATGGCGGTAGAGAGGTATGATCTAGTCTTGAATGACTAGATTTTGAGCATGGCGATCGCCACAATGTCACAGTGTCGGTCAGAGACGAGAGACAGGTACAGGGATGGCAGTCCAAAGCCGGCATGGTTGGACGCAAAGGAGTGGGTGAAGATTGCACGAGAGACACAAGAGAATCCTGAGAGATTTCAATAGCAAAGAGATGCAATCATAGCACGTTTGGAGTCTGTTGGAGCATCACATCTTGGGAGTGGAGGCTACGATACACTTCGGCATGAGTTTGTAAGTATTATATGTATGCTTTAAATTGTCAAAAATGTATATGTTATTTGAAGATTTATCTTATGATTAAACCATAATTTTGCAAAAAGTTACCATGAAGCACCCTCCGACACACCGAGAGGAGAAGTATGGGTACAAGTATGGACCTTGTGGCCCTTTTGACCTAGCTATAGGAGGAGAGAGATGTCGTTGACTGGGAGGCATTACCATGAGCGTGACTCATTCATTGTATACATGTACACGTTCACGCTTATGTTAATGGTTTTGCATTTTGTTTACGATTATGATTATGGTATGACAATCAAGTTATGGTTGTGGTTTTTTATTATGGTATAGTGATCATGATATGGATATGGTATGGCACAGAGGTTATGGTTATGGTTTGGCAATCAAGTTATGGTTATGGTTTTGCAATGCCGGTATGATAATCATGTTATGATTAGGGTTTGACAACGAAGTTATGGTTATGGTTTTGCAATGATGGTATGGCAATCATGTTATGGTTATGGTATGACAAGCAGGTTCTAGTTATGGTTATGGTATGGCAAGCAAATTATGTTTATGGTTTTCCAAATACGGTTTGGCAATCATGTTATGGTTATGGTTTGGCATTCAGGTTATGGTTATGGTTATGGTTATGGTTTGACAATGATGGTATGGTTGTTATGATTATGTTTGACAAGCAGGCTATGGTTATGGTATGAAAAACAGGTTATGGTTATGATTATGGTATGGCAAGTGGATTATGTTTATGATTTTGCCGTTTTCAAGTCATGTTTTAATTATGGTTTAAAAAATCTTCATGCCGTTGTGCATATGATTTGGGAGTCGACGTTATGGTTATGCTTAAAATTGGAAATTTGTCATGTTTAGACTTTGGTTTTGTTATACTTACAATTTTGTTAATCTGTACTCACTCGCTTTTCAACGTCAAACTGTAGGTGGAATGCGATTGCTTGTGCACTCTTCCTTTGGGCAGAGGATTGTTTTCTGCTGATGCAATACATGCATCATCAGTTCCCAACCCTCTCTGTCCATATTTTTTTTGCAGATTTTGTTACAATATAGGTATCGGTATACGTGTTATAATGCACCTCGAAATAGGCGTCGGTATGAAAAAATTTATTTCCGACGTCTATTGTAGCACAAATACTGGCGTGTGTTCCATTGCAAATTTCGATGGTGACTATACCAATGCATATACCGATGATACGATGGCGATGGTTATTCTGACCCTTATTCTAAGCCTTTTTACCTTTAAAACAAACTTTGAGTCGTCAATATCCACGTCGAATTTCGTGCGACATGTTGTAATGAATGTGTAACTCGATTATTTACACACTAAATTGCAACTACTTCACTAAGTTACACACAAGGCACTTTATTTTTTGGGTTCTTCCTTGCCATGTAGCTCATTGAGATACAAAATGGGAACACATGTTGCAATGTAGAGGCTTGGTGTTCCACATCACTCAATGAGTTATTTGTGCTAAGCTAGACTAGGATGTCACGCTTGAATCCCAACTGTGCAGTGGATATGCTTGATCTTGCATATGCCCTACGACATACATGTTATTCTTGGAATGTTGTGGTTGTAGTTATCTAACTTGATGAACAATGTTGCCTTGTAATGTGTTTCGCATCGGCTTTATACTTATTTCAAGAAAAGAATAATTTAAAAATGGTTTTATCAACAAAGATGTAATTAGCATGCATTATGTATACATTTATGTTCCTGGAATAGACATCGTACATGTTACTGTTAAGAACTTATTGGGTTTACATGTTTACATATACCCACATATTTGAGTTGGCCACATTATACATCTCATAATTAACTTAACCACCATTTTTTATTGTGATAGATCAAGATATCATGCATACTACTTGTTTTGTTTAACATTACAAGAGACTGTATTATTCAATATGTAGATAAGTGAAAGCATAAGCAAAGATTGTTCAAGATTAAAATATTTTCTTTTGATATTTATGTTCATGATATGTAATATTAACCATGGGTCTAGCAAGTTATGACTATTAGACATATAACATACATAGTAACTTGAGACATTTTCTTTGTTAATGGGACATTATGTAGTGGTATTTATTTCTTGGGGCATTCTTTAAGGGTTATTGTATCATGAATGTACAATAGGAGGGTTTTGCAAGGACAAAACAGGTAGATTTTACAAAGAAAGGTCTCATATATAGGTGTTAAATAAACTTTTGGTGCACACAAGTGTTGTCTCCCTTGTACTATTAGTGAATCCAAATCTATAGATAATGTGGCCATGTATTGTGAAAAGAGTCTAGCTAACCTAGAGGGTGGACAAATAAGAATCTCATAGAGAATGACACCTAGCCGCTTTCTCGTTGGCACTACTTAAGAGTATGTAGCCGTCAAGGTAAGTCTTACTTTACAACAAAATTATCTTGGCTCAACCCTAATCTCTCTAACCATGTTTATGCCATAAATGCTACACTAACCTATCTTGCTTAATCATGTAGATTAACTCAAAGTTCACATCAAGGATCCTCTTTTAGGGTGAATTGATAGTTCCATCATAATATTTAGGTTGTGATATGTTTCCTTGGCTTCCTTTGTCTCCATGCCTTTAGGTTGCAAGTACCTCCATTATCGCTTGGGCGTGGGTAGGACTATATTGGACTATGTAATTTTTCAATTGATTGAATGGCCACATGGGTTGTGGTGGTTGAACCCAACACTTGGTCGAGAATATATCATGTACGAGAGCAAATCAACTGAACAGAAGACCTTGAATCTGAGGACTTATAGGGAGTAAGGGTTGTTATATGCATTGCATGGGCAAAGCAACAATATTCATCCAATCTCACTGTAGACATATTACCTCTCTCTCTCTCTCTCTCTCTCTCTCTCTCTCTCTCTCTCTCTCTGTTGTTGTCACTAATTGTCCCAGGAAAGTACAAAGCAAAGAACATGGATGTCTATCTGGCACCACTTATAGAGAGCTCCAAATCTTGTGGACAGGAATCGATGTGGTTGATATGTCTCAACCAATCAAACAACAAAATTTACATGTGCAAGGCATTCTCATGTGGACCATGCACGATTAGCCAGACTTTGGTGAGTGTTCAAGTAAGTATCTTTGAAACCATCATATACATGCTATTCTTGGTTATGCCAATGCTTAATTTTATGATTTTCCAGGCTTAAGTTACTCGGGCAATCATGCATGTCCGAAATGTGGTCCTCAACTTGGCTTTTGCCGCTCTGATCTTTTGAGCAAGACTGTTTACAAGGAGCGAAGTAATCTTTGTGGTTAGATGCGACAATCTCATAGGCAAAGAGGGACGGAGTGTTGATTACTGAAGAGGAAGAGGAGATGTCAAGGGGTTGCGATTGACATGTAAACTTTCACAACTTCCTTTTCGAGCTCCACATGATCACACTACTTTAATAACTTTAATTTTGTTTAAATTTGTGGCTGTAGTATCACAAATATGGAGATTTGTGGTCGCATGGGAGACACTTTAGAGTGCAACGGATAGACGAACAAAGGGTCACCTTTAAGATTGGTGTTAGGGAAAGCTTCGTTCAAGAAAGTAAGAGTAGTGTCAGGGATGAGAACATAGAGACTAGCCATCTTGAATACTTTGGCTACATCAAAGACATCTTGAAGGTTAGCTTTAAGAAGTTTGATATTTTTATCTTTGATGTCAAGTGGTTCAAAGTTATTAATAGCAACCCTAATGCAAGTATGCACAAAGATAAGAGTGAATTGATCCAAGTGAACTCTAGGCAAATGTGGATAGATGTACGGGATACGTTCGTACTTTCGCAACATTGTGAAAAAATTATGTTCACAATAGATCCATTATGGAGAGAAAATGATGAAAAAGATATGTCTAAACCGCGTTGGCTCTATGTTGTTCAAGTTGCTCCATGGAGCAAGCAAGCGTGTGAAGGATTGGAAGTTGTGATCGAAGAGCTTCAGGAACAAAGTGCATGGCGGCGACGGATGATTTAAGTTTGGATTTTGAGCTGGAGATCAATGGTGAACAGATGCCTGAACCTAGAAATGAGCTTTCAAATACTAAATTTAATACGGAGAGTGATAAAGAAGTGGAGTTTGATGACGAAGATGCAAAAGTGCAGATTGAGGTATACGTCTTTGGTGCATCATCTCTCATAGAAGATGAGAGATTGACTACTGATTTTTGCTAGGAACTCTTTTGCAAAACTATTTTAATTAGTCCACAATACTCCATAGATTTAATGAGTTGTGTTACAGCTTTGTTTTTTTATTGTTTCTATTGCTTAAGCTTTTCTTTTGTAAACTAACCTATTGTATCTGTGTTATTTGTGTATCTATAGCCGTGGTCGATGACGACAATACACTCTTCTAGTTTTAGTTTTCTTGTCACTCCAACCGGCATGTCATTCGAGCATATGGGCTCCTTTTTATCACAGTTCAGGTTACTTACGCATAAAACCTTTGGGCAACTGGTTCCTCTAGACCTACTACGATCGCCTCTATGCCTAGGACTAGTGTGACCCCTACACCGTTCGGCCCTACACCTCAATCGAGTGTGTCCCCTACACCAACGGCGGGTTCATCTTCGAAACGAGGTAGGCATCTTTCTGGAGGCGGTGGTTGTTGTGGTAGCGGTTCTACCAATGTGTCCACATCACCAAGAGAGCGTCCACTACTTTCTTCAGTAGATAGTTCACCGATTGCACACCACGTACACCTTGGAGATCACACTAGCATGATCCTAGCAAGGTGTACAAGAGCAAGGATGGGGCTATTGTGGCGGATAGGGTAAAAAAGGCCATGCGACAAGTTCAGCTTGGACACTTTGTTATGGAGATTTGGGATAATCAAGATGATGAAAGAAAGAATTACATAGTTAAAGCCATTCGCAAAGAGTACATGGCGGCAGAGAGGTACGATCTAGTCTTGAATGACTAGATTTTGAGCATGGCGATCGCCACAATGTCACAGTGTCGGTCAGAGACGAGAGACAGGTACAGGGATGGCAGTCCAAATCCGGCATGGTTGGACGCAAAGGAGTGGGTGAAGATTGCACGAGACACAAGAGAATCCTGAGAGATTTCAATAGCAAAGAGATGCAATCATAGCACGTTTGGAGTCTGTTGGAGCATCACATCTTGGGAGTGGAGTCTACGATACACTTCGGCATGAGTTTGTAAGTATTATATGTATGCTTTAAATTGTCAAAAATGTATATGTTATTTGAAGATTTATCTTATGATTAAACCATAATTTTGCAAAAAGTTACCATGAAGCACCCTTCGACACACCGAGAGGAGAAGTATGGGTACAAGTATGGACCTTGTGGCCCTTTTGACCTAGCTATAGGAGGAGAGAGATGTCGTTGACTGGGAGGCATTACCATGAGCGTGACTCATTCATTGTATACATGTACACGTTCACACTTATGTTAATGGTTTTGCATTTCGTTTACGATTATGATTATGGTATGACAATCAAGTTATGGTTGTGGTTTTTTATTATGGTATAGTGATCATGATATGGATATGGTATGGCACAGAGGTTATGGTTATGGTTTGGCAATCAAGTTATGGTTATGGTTTTGCAATGTCGGTATGATAATCATGTTATGATTAGGGTTTGGCAAACAAGTTATGGTTATGGTTTTGCAATGATGGTATAGCAATCATGTTATGGTTATGGTTATGGTATGACAAGCAGGTTCTAGTTATGGTTATGGTATGGCAAGCAAACTATGTTTATGGTTTTCCGAATACGATTTGGCAATCATGTTATGGTTATGGTTTGACATTCAAGTTATGGTTATGGTTTGACAATGATGGTATGGTTGTTATGATTATGTTTGACAAGCAGGCTATGGTTATGGTATGAAAAACAGGTTATGGTTATGATTATGGTATGGCAAGTGGATTATGTTTATGATTTTGTCGTTTTCAAGTCATGTTTTAATTATGGTTTAAAAAATCTTCATGCCGTTGTGCATATGATTTGGGAGTTGACGTTATGGTTATGCTTAAAATTGGAAATTTGTCATGTTTAGACTTTGGTTTTGTTATACTTACAATTTTGTTAATCTGTACTCACTCGCTTTTCAACGTCAAACTGTAGGTGGAATGCGATTGCTTGTGCACTCTTCCTTTGGGCAGAGGATTGTTTTCTGCTGATGCAATACATGCATCATCAGTTCCCAACCCTCTCTGTCCATTTTTTTTTGCAGATTTTGTTACAATATAGGTATGGGTATACGTGTTATAATGCACCTCAAAATAGGCTTCGATATGAAAAAAAGTTATTTCCGATGTCTATTGGAGCGCAAATACCGACGTGTGTTCCATTGCAAATTTCGATGGCGGTGCAAATACCGACGATACGATGGCGATGGTTATTTTTACCCTTTTTCCAAGGCTTTTTACTTTCAAAACAAACTTTGAGTCGTCAATATCCACGTCGATTTTTGTGTGACGTGTTGTAATGAATGTGTAACTCGATTATTTACACACTAAATTGCACCTACTTCACTGAGTTAACACACGAGGTACTTTATTTTTTGGATTCTTCCTTGCCATGTAGCTCATTGAGATAGAAAATGGGAACACATGTTGCAATGTAGAAGCTTGGTGTTCCACATCACTCAATGAGTTATTTGTGCTAAGCTAGACTAGGATGTCACGCTTGAATCCCAACTGTGCAGTGGATATGCTTGATCTTGCATATGCCCTACGACATACATGTTATTCTTGGAATGTTGTGGTCGCACTTCTCTGACTTGATGAACAATGTTGCCTTGTAATGTGTTTCGCATCGACTTTAAACTTATTTCAAGAAAAGAATAATTTAAAAATGGTTTTATCAACAAAAATGTAATTATCATGCATTATGTATACATTTATGTTCCTAGAATAGACATCGTACATATTATTGTTGAAAAATTATTAGGTTTACATGTTCACATATACCCACATATTTGAGTTGGCCACATTATGCATCTCAATGAGTTATTTGTGCTAAGCTAGACTAGGATGTCACGCTTGAATCCCAACTGTACAGTGGATATGCTTGATCTTGCATATGCCCTACGACATACATGTTATTCTTGGAATGTTGTGGTTGCACTTCTCTGACTTGATGAACAATTTTGCCTTGTAATGTGTTTCGCATCGACTTTAAACTTATTTCAAGAAAAGAATAATTTAAAAATGGTTTTATCAACAAAGATGTAATTAGCATGCATTATGTATACATTTATGTTCCTAGAATAGACATCGTACATATTATTGTTGAAAACTTATTAGGTTTACATGTTTACATATACCCACATATTTGAGTTGGCCACATTATGCATCTCATAATTAACTTAACCACGATTTGTTATTGTGATAGATCAAGATATCATGCATACTACTTGTTTTGTTTAACGTTACAAGAGATGTATTATTCAATATGTAGATAAGTGAAAGCATAAGCAAAGATTGTTCAAGATTAAAATATTTTCTTTTGATATTCATGTTCATGATATGTAATATTAACCATGGGTCTAGCAAGTTATGACTATTAGACATATAACATACATAGTAACTTGAGACATTTTCTTTGTTAATGGGACATTATGTAGTGGTATTTATTTCTTTGGGCATTCACTAAGGGTTATTGTATCATGAATGTACAATAGGAGTGTTTTGCAAGGAAAAAACAGGTAGATTTTACAAAGAAAAGTCTCATATATAGGTGTTAAATAAACTTTTGGTGCACACAAGTGTTGTCTCCCTTGTACTATTAGTGAATCCAAATCTATAGATAATGTGGCCATGTATTGTGAAAAGAGTCTAGCTAACCTAGAGGGTGGACAAATAAGAATCTCATAGAGAATGACACCTAGCCGCTTTCTCTTTGGCACTACTTAAGAGTAGTTCCAAGTAATCTTTGTACATATTTTGTTCGTTAAAAATTACATCCCTACTCCTTAAGATTTTACCATCTTCAGGATTCCATAGGCGATACCCAAAGTCTCCTTCTCCATAGCCAATGAAGAAACACTTTTTGGACTTTGCATCTAACTTTGATCTTAGGATTCTATCTATGTGCATGAAAGCCTCACACCCAAACACTTTGAGAAATGCATAATTCACCGGTTTACCTGTCCATGCCTCTTCTGGAACTCCCTCATCCAATGCCGTTGAGGGTGACCGATTGATTAAGTACACAGACGTACTTACAGCTTCTGCCCAAAGCTCAAGCGGTAGGCCTGCATGTAGCCGCATGCTTCGTGCTCGTTCCATGATTGTCCTGTTCATCCTTTCCAAAATCCCATTTTGTTGAGGTGTCCTTGGGGTTGTCCTTTGCCTCCGAATGCCATTGCTAGCACAAAAGCTTTCAAAAGCTTGGCTACAATATTCGCCTCCATTGTCAGATCTGAGGCATTTAACCTTGGTACCTGTTTCATTCTCCACAAAGGCTTTCCACCTTTGAAATATGGAAAATACATCGGATTTATTCTTCATGACATAAACCCATGTTTTTCTAGTCGCATCGTCTATGAATGTTACATAGTACAATGAGCCACCAAGTGATGGTGTACTTGCAGGACCCCAAACATCAGAATGAACCAACTCAAGTTTTTTATTTTTTCTTTCATTTCCTGATTTTTGAAATTTTATCCTCTTTTGTTTACCATAAACAAAATCTTCACAGAACTCTAAGTCAACTTCTTTCAAACCTGGTAGAAGCTTCTTTGTTTGAAGGATTTGCATTCCTTTGGCACTCATATGCCCAAGTCGGTAGTGCCACACAGCACTCTCAACTTCTGTAGTTGCTACACAAGCTGAAGGTTGCATGCTAACAGTACACAAGTAAAGTGTACCGACTTTTTCACCCTTGGCAACCACCAAAGATCCCTTTGAGATCTTCCACCGTTTTCATCCGAATGCAATGTTGTGACCTTCATCGTCCAATTGTCCTGTAGAGATCAAATTTTTGCGAAGAGAAGGAACATGCCTAACATCTTTAAGCTTCCATTCATTTCCGTTAGCAGTTTTGACAGAAACTGTACCTTTGCCGACAATCTCACAAGCTTCATCATCTCCCAAGTATACATACCCAAAATTACCTTTGGTGTAGTCTTGGAAATGTTGCTTGTGTGGTGTCGCATGGAATGAAGCCCCGGAATCTACTATCCAGGAATTAGACACATTGTCTAATGAGAGAATTAGAGAATCTTGCTCTACTTTACCAGCCACATTGGCCTCCGATGTTGGCTTGTTGTCTTGAGACTCTGTCTCCTTCTTCTTCTTGGACCAGTAATCCTTCTTGACGTGGCCCTTCTTACCGTAGTTCCAACATTCAAGAACTGACTTTGTGCGTGACTTGCTCCGCCTTGAGCGATCACGACCCTTTTGGTTTTTGAACCTCTCCTTAGGCCTTCCTCTTGTTTCCACTGATAGTGCAGCACTTGATGATTCTCCTGTGCTTCTCCTTCGCATTTCCTCGCTTAGGAGAACACCCACAACATCATCAAACTTAAGAGTACTTGTGCCAGAGATAGAATTACTTACAGCCATCACAAGGTTGTCCCAACTATCCGGTAGAGATGATAGTATAAGGAGAGCTCGCACTTCGTCATTGAAATTGATTTTCACTGATCAAAGTTGACTTATGTTTGTGTTAAAGTCATTTAGGTGTTCTACAACTGAACCATTCTCTACCATCTTTAGATTGAACAAGCGCTTTATAAGAAATACCTTATTGGATGCCGATGGTTTCTCGCAGAAGTCGTCAAGTGACTTCATCAAGTCCTCCGTGGTCTTCATCTCCGAAACATTGAAGGCCACCGATGACGCCAAGCTTAACAGGATTGTTCCCAGTGCCTTTCGATCAAGAACAATCCATGCTTCATCTGCCATTGTTGCGGATTTCTTCGCAAGACCGCCTAGTGGCAAATAGAGGTCCTTCTGGTAGAGATAGTCTTCAATCTGCATCTTCCAATGTTGGTAGTTTTTGCCGTTGAACGTCTCAATCTTGAGCTTCCCTTCCTCCGCCATAACTCCCACTCAATTCAAGGAAATCTTTCCTTGAGATAATTTAGCTACAAGCAAACCTTGCTCTGATACCAGTTGTTAGGAAATAAGACGTAGCTAAATAGATAATTGAGTAGATTACTTAATGGAGAGAGACAGATTTACATACACGAGATTATAGAGTAGAGAGAGAGAGAGAGAGTACACACGATATACGTGGTTCACCCAATGTGGGCTACGTCCACGGGAAAGCAGCCACTCAATGGCTTTAGTACTTCAAAACAAGAAGTAGTTTACAAAGGGATTATACCCTTAATGGAGCTCCCGCCTTGCTTCACTCTCACCACCTCACACTCACCTTGTTGCATCAACTTCACACTATGCAATGTGTGTAGAAATGGCCTCCGTTTATAGGCCAAAAGGACTGGCCTCTCTTATGAGAGACAGCCATGTGTAGCCGCCCTTGTGCGAATAAGTCCAAATCGGATCCTCCAATCCGCCCATGTGTGGCCGCCCTTGAGAAGACAAGTCCGCTTTTGAATTCGGCCACCGGCCACCGGCCATTGACTTCCGACCACCGGCCATCGGCCATTGACTACTGGCCAACCGACCGGTTGTTTTCCGACCACTTTCCGGCCACCGGCCGGCCATAATATTCCGACGAAAAGGAATATTCCGGCAAAAAAAAGTCTCGGGGGCCTCCACCCCCGAGGCTTCTAAAGTTGCCCCTGATTCTTGTCCGTGAAAATTTTGGTTTCCGGTGAGTGATTTTCCTTCACGCACGATGGCTTCTCCTCATAATGGGGGCCTTACAAATGTGCACTTTTACCACAGAAAATTACAAGGGTAAATCAAAGCTCCATACTTAACATCAGGTACTCTTTACCATTTTTATAGGTCGTAACTATACCCCATAACTCTCTCTTTATCTGTGGATAATTTCTTTGGTGAGCACTTAGTACTTTTGCTCCAAATCTCACCACATACCTGTGTCCTTCTTCATCATCTTGCTCTATTGCCCATCCAATTCCTGTAGTATTGGTGTCTATTGTCACAATTACTAGCCTTTTACACTCATAGTCTACCGTTCTCAAAGTCGGTGCTAACTGAAGCAACTCCTTTAGTTTTTTCTTGGCTTTCCTGTGCAGCTATCCATTCAAACTTTTGATTCTTTCTAAGAAGTTGATAAAGAGGATCATCTACATGTGCATAATGTGGAATCCAAAAAACATAAAAGACACGTGCTCCCAGAAACCTTCTAACCTCCGTCATGCTAGTGCATGTTTCTTTCATTGTTTGGATGACATCTACCTTTGTCGAACAAGAATTTTTACCATATGGCACGCACATGTGTCCCACAATGAGCACTTCATTAACAGCAAACATATACTTTTTCCCTGACAAAGTAAGATTCACTTCCTCCAACCTAAACAAAATTTTTAAAAAATCATTTATGTGATTTTCCACAAACTTGCGACATCTCCTGAGATCCAAAGCTTCAGCTTTTTCACTTTCTTCACATCCTTTGATAGAAAAACCATCAATGAAAGGCATTGTGATTTGAGGAATAAAGTCACGTAAGACCTTATTCATCCCATTCATCATATGTGCAACCAAGTTGGTCTCTCCTTGAGGCAAGGTACACATTCTTACCAAACCTAAAGGTGTCCTCATGGTTGTCAAGTCTTTGCTTTCTATTGCAAGCTAAAATTGATCATACCTTGAGTAGAGGTCCCCCATTGAGTATATTTACCTCCCTGCCTGTGCAAACTCATTTACAATTGGACCTATACCTACATTTCTAGTTGTCAACTTGTTCACTGGTTGTATATTTTGAATGAAGCATAGAGCACCATTCTTCTTTGGAACTATGAACCACCTATTTGATTATGGAGCACAAGAAGGCTCCAAAATCCCCATTTTGATCTTTTCATTCAATAGCTCTACTAACTTTCGCAAATGAGCCTTTGAAACCGGAATAGGCCATAGATTCCAAGGTACATGTGGTATTGTAAATATTACCATGGAAGCTACAGTAGAAGGATCAATACATCATATCTCATGTGGATCAAATACAAAAGCCTTACCATGCTTTAAAATCATTTCTTTAAAGCACCTTGTCTCCTCTTGTGTTAGAAACTCCTCGCAGCCAATCTGCAACTCTTGAAAAGAATCCTTTGTGAAGGTGTTCCCAATCTTTTTAAGATTCCTCAAACTTGGTTGCAAAGAAGCCTGCTCAAATTTTTCCTTGTTGTGGAGTGGTAAGGGTGAAGCTACTGGTTTCACCTTGTTTGCTACACTCTTGTATTTAGTTTCAACATGGACCTCTAAGCCAAGTGTTTGCTTGAAACATTGGTTTTTGTTAAAGGCTTCTATGACTTGGTACATTTCCACGAACCATACTTCCACAACTTCAATCTCAAGATGCAAACTAAACTCCATTATAGCATCAAACTCACCCATAGTATTTACAAATTAAACTTGCTCACACAAACCCAAAACATTTTCAGTAGGCTCTAACAACCCACTCTCTTTCATGCCTATTTGTACAATATGTACATATTGCTTCTCACATCTCTTCAAATCTTCAAGTTTTGTAAAACATATTGATCCATTCCTTGTTACCAAGGAGACCATTGAAAAATTTTCACCTATTTTTGGATAAGGCAAGATCCTTTTTCTTTCTATACCACTACAATCCCCCTTTACAATGGTACTTTGCCAAAATTCATCATTTCCCTATGATCATGAAACTCTTTACTCACCTTTGGTACCACCTTTGGTAGCGAATTAGCCGAGCCCTTAGTACTTTCTAACGATAAAATAGGAATATGTTACCCTTGAGACAAATAATAGGATGAGATAGAAAGCTTATTATTATACTTAGTTATGCATTTGTACATTGTGGAAAATATATATTATGTATCTAGAAAGTCACAAAATACATCTCCTTATATTTGTTCTCACTATGTATGTGCCACAACACGAGAGCGCTAGGGGGCTCGGCTCTGACATTGGCTATGGTTGTAGGTCAGCCTCTGAAGACCCCCATCACTTATTCTTGCCCTACCTCATGGGAGCTAGCCACCAAGGTTTTCAAATGGGTACAGAGGACTTGGAAGATCATCTTCTTTACTAATGACCTGATCTTAGGAGGGCGTGGATTCCAAAGCCAGGCCATTTTGGTGTGCACCCAAATTAATAGATTTTGCTACATGAACCAAGTCTGCTAGAAGTTTAGGAACCTTTGGGTATTTGACGCCAAACTACCTATAGCCCATTTTGATGATATTGTGCGCATGAGCACTGAGCTCATCCATGGCGTTGTAGCAAGAGGAAGGCCATCAGACAAGGATGAAGAATGGATTCATGCATTGAGCTGGTTAGAACACTCAAGAGGGTAGGTTTTCCACTATTGTTTGTATCCTTTGTGTTTGTGTACAAGCCTCTGTTGGAACCCTAGTCCCCCCAAGAAGGCATATGTAGTGATTGAGAACAATTGCATTCTTTTTGAGTTAATATGATTTCTCTCTAGTCACAATTGTGAGTATGGCCAAAAAGAAAAAAAAAGTGAGAAAATTTAAATGCACCCACTATGGTTTAATCCTTGAGACATGTGAGTATGGGTGAGTGGGCACATTACCATAGAACTAGTCTTCAAAGCGAAGCTTCAAATGGCAAAAGAAAAGAAAAGTTCTTGTTATTTCTCATTAATGTTAAAATACACACGTACTGCCTGTACTTCCATGTTTACTTTCATGAGGTGGAGCATCTAGATGCACACTCATGAGTTGTGATTATTATTTATTCAGTTTTGACTATGTAGTCATTGTTCTCCAACCAATCACAAATTTTTTGTAGCCAATTTTTTAATATAGCCAAAGCTAGAAAGAGACTCCTATTTTTAATTAGCATAAAAGAACACAACTATATATAAATAAAAACTTTGCTCTCTCGGCAAGACAAAAAACACTACATGAGAAAAGTTGTATTACCCATTTTCTCTTTTGCTACACCTGAACACAAACTTTTGTCTCTCTCTCTCTCTCTCTCTCTCTAAATGACACCTGAATTTTAGAGATCTATGGTTGAAAACCGATATCACGTGTCGATGGAGATCACAACTATTGATCTCGAATATGAACTTGATGTAAGCTCAGACAAACATGAACTCCTTGTGAACTTGCATGTGAACTAGGTGTGAGATATATGTGAACTCTACAAGATATTTGCACTGCATTATAGTGATCCAAATTAAATGTGATCTTGGTGTAAAAGTGAAGTGAAGTCGATGTGACCTAAGATCACAAGCATGTCAAAACTACTAAATACAATGCTACATTTTTCCTTCCATAACAAAATGCGCACGATAGAATAATGGTAAGACATTTGCTCCGTGGTGGGAAAGTCATGAGGATAAACATATTCAATCCATCTTTTTCCTCCAAATGGATAAGATGATCCATGATCAACAGTGATATGGGACCACATATCCCCTCCAAAAAAAGGAGGTGACAATTAGTGTCAGCCCCCCCCCCCCCCCCCCCCCCCCCCCCCCCAAAAAACCCCAAAACCACCCCACACACACACACACACACACACACAAAGAAGCTAGTACTTGGGCTCTCCCTCTCACACCTAATCATCTCCCCTTGCAATTTTTTGTAAATGTAGAGCAAAACATGGTGTTGGGGGCATGAAATCTCCCACTGATCACCTCCCCAGTACATAATAAGTTGTTGGCCATTTCATAAGCGTGCCACATGGAAAGCGTGGTCTCTCTCTCTCTCTCTCTCACACACACACACACACACACACACACACACACACACACACTCTCTCTCTCTCTCTCTCTCTCTCTCTCTCTCTCTCACACACACACACACACACACACACACACACACACACACACACACACATAGATATATATTGTTTATTTTTCCCTATGACAAGTGCATAAGTTTGAGGAAATAAAGAAAAAGCATGCTTTGGAACTCAAAGAAGATCCATATGTTATTTTTACCAAAAAAAGGTCTAAGATTATTTTTATTTTTACTTCACATACTTCATACATACTGGTAGGTTTCATATTATATTGACTCAGAATCTTCACAGAATCCCTACATCACTTGCCTTGATGGGCTGAAGTAAAACGCTAAGGACTTCCAGGTTTTGAACCCCTGTAAGCCCACAAGAGAGATTTGCTCGCATTGAGCTAACCAACCAGCAAACGAGTGGATTATGCATGCAACTGCACGTCTTAATTTTAAAAAAATACATGATGTTCTAACTTTTGCGTGACCTGCCAGCAAGCTGTTTTGCACCTCCTCTTTCTGCTCCTTCACTAGTCCCTGGCCTATGTCACTTTGTTAACTCTGCCCTCATGTAGGCTGCAAGAGACACCTCCTTCTCCTTCTTGGCTTCTCATAGGCCTTGCTTACGCTTCTCAAGTCATTTGCCAGCAAGCCCTACACTCTGAGAGAGAGAGAGAGAGAGAGAGAGAGAGAGAGAGAGAGAGCGCAACAAGCTCTAAGATGTGAGAGTGAGGAATCTGCAGTAGATTCCACTTATCAAACCATTTTGTAAAATCGTGACGACATACTCACTGGAAATGCCTTGAAAGGCTTGCATAGGCATTCCATTGGCCATTATGAATGTTTATCCTATCATCATCTATATCTTTCTATACCATACATCTATATCTATATCTATCTATACTATACATAATGGAGCTTACAAATTTTAAAGCAGGAGGGGGCCTCCATTTGTCACTCAGGAGGGGGCCTCCATTTGTCACTCATTGGCTTACTTCAAAAAAGGCTTTACAAAACATCTAATCTAAGATACAAAAGTGAAGGGAAGACTGCAGTTATAGAAGGCATGGGTAATATTCTGATGTCGATCTCGGATTCTACTTTCAAGTGGAAAGCTTGGAAATGGCCCAAGAATTGCCTTTTTTTAAAACCACAAACCAAGGGCATTTAGCAAATGTTATTGCACGAGGCTGATTGGTTTGGCCCCTTGAACAAAAAATGGAAGATACAATGGTCGAAAGATCGATGGGTTGAGGTCACAAAGAACATTTTGAATCCAAAGTGGACTCAGTTCATGAAGGTGTTTTTGTGGAAGGAGCTGTCGGGGGCTCTTTCATTAGGTGTCAAGATTTAGACATGTTGAAGAGACGGAATGTATAGCTCAGGGTATCCACACCACCCTTATCCTCTCAAGAAAAATCTTCAAAAAATGCTTTTTCGCTAGCAAGCCACCACCTATACTCCTCTCATCTCACACACACTGTACCAGACCATCGCTTAACCCACATGCTCCACACGACACATTCCACAGCTTTCCACACACACAAAGATCCTCTTTCTCTCTCTTTGCCACAAAACACCACTGGTTCGATGCGGGCACACTTGCCTACACACACATGACATTGTGGACACAAGCACAAGAGCAGTAGAACAAAAGGGCAAAAGGGAAAATGACACCAAAATATGGGCAATTATTTCTTCCCTTTACTCAAGAAATCCAAGTACAACTGGCTCTATCTTCACAACCTCAACGGGCACGAAAAATGAACCTTGGCAACCCTCGTTCAATGTCGTCTCGGTGTTGGAGCTTTCCTCTTCCTACCCTTGTTGCAGAAGCACACACACATGAGATCTTCCTTCCTTTGGGCTCCCATCGGCCAAAAGAAAAAGCCCCTCCTTGGGCTCGTTTCACCCTTGACAGAGCGAAAGGCAGAAGAACACTCACAATTGTGAGTTTTGAGAAAAAAAAGAGTGCAAGGATAAAAAGCCTTTTGACAATCAAAAGTCAAAAGGTTAAGTTTCTTTTTTTTGCCAGAAGACTTTCTACTCTACATAGGGTAGATGTACCAGTTTAAATGCGTATGACAAAAAAAAGATAAATCTGGTGGGGGTAGATTTGCTCTTCAATGCAAATTTCGGTTTTTGAGGATATATTTGGAATTTTCTTTTCAAGGGGCTTTTTTCAAAACCAATATTGATATTATTTCAATAAATCGTGTAATTTTATATTTTCAACTTTTGAGAAATAACTCTAAAGAAACACTTATACTCTTTCTTAAAGTTCTTGAGACATTGATAGCTACACGTATTAAGCAGACGTGTTATCCCCTCCCCTCCACCACCAACTCGTTGATTATTACGATGAGTGTGTATGCGCACGTGCACAAGAGAGACACCAGAGAAAACTCAAAGGTTGAGTATGTTTCTACGAATAAAGCCAGGCTCACTTGCTTATGGCAAAGCAAGGCCATCCATCTATCAGCTCTATAGGCAACTCAAGTCTAGAGAGAGAGAGAGAGAGAGAGAGAGAGAGAGAGAGAGAGAGAGAGATCAGAGGGGCACCGCTCAATGAGAAGAAGAAAGTAGAGAGAGGTTATGTGTGTATGAGAGAGAGTGGCTCAACAAGAAGAGAGTAGAGTGAGTGTGTGTGTGTGTGTGTGTGTGTGTGAGAGAGAGAGAGAGAGAGAGAGAGAGAGAGAGAGAGAGAGAGAGAGAGAGAGATATCACAGAGATAAGAGAGGCTCTAATTAATGAAAAGAAGATAGAAGAGAGAGATATCACAGTGAGGTTGATTTTCAACAACTATTTACGTCAAATTATCCTCAATTTTTAGTAAAAGATGATTAGCACTAGATTGGTAACATGATATTTTTATGTCCTCTTAACGAAGCAATTTCCTAGAATTATTACAAGAGATGCCAATGAGGTCTTAGAGTGTTTTCTTATCGAAGCAATTTCTTAGAATTATTACAAGAGATGCCAATGAGGTCTTAGAGTGTTTGATATCCAAAAAGATAGGTTATAAGCTTTAAAAAAACTTGGTATTGTTTTGGGCTATAGATTCCAACTCTAGATTAATTGTCTTTCATAAGCATTTTCCAACCTAGATTGTGTTGAAAAACGTGTGCTATCTTTACACATTCTTCATAAAATTTCATAGACCACCCTAAAAGTCTCTTAGCCAATTGTAGGGTGCTACATAAGTAGCATTGATTAATATAAATGTTATCAAATGCTTTTAATTGATGGATACTCTATACATTTGAAGTTATGGCCTATTTATGAAAATCAGGACATGTAGATTTATGGGCAATTTGGCAATGTATGTTGAGATAGGCATGTCCTTCTTCAACGACTATGGGAAACACCTCTACATGTGCATACTATTTGCTAATGGCATTTGGCCTATATGTTGTAAGGCTATGTGTAAGCTAAGTAGAAAGGGAGGAGCTCCAGTCATATATCTACTCCAGGCTTATAAATAAAGCCCTCTATGTACATAATTTTATGCTATGGTGTGTACTTTAATGTAACACCTTTTGAGTCAAAATCAGGAGTACTCTCTCTCTCTCTCTCTCTCTCTCTCTCTCTCTCTCTCTCTCTCTCTCTCTAACTGTGTAAGTTATGTCTGCACACACACACAAACCTCCTTGAGCACGCACATGCGCGCGCACACACACACACACACACTCACACACCATCAGTCCCAACATTAATTGGTATCAGAGCTAGTGGGCATCACGATAAGCTTAGCAATCCTATTAGCATCACACAGAATCCCAATTTACTGATTTTCAAGTGCATTAATCCACTGATCAGAAGGTGATAAGGAAGCCCAAATCAGCCCCTTAATCGAAGAAAATCAAGAGCATGGCTTGAAGTTGCTTCAATCCGAGCTCGCAGATGTTTTTCCCGCAACTATGGATCATGTAAAGCTAAAAATTTTAGCTTATCACCTCATTCGCTTTGACTTTGCTTCAGAATCTCTTCCCGGCCTTGGAGTTTTGCCGATCAGTTACTATGGATGCACTCGTAGCTAAAAAATGATCCCCCCTACACCCTCTGATCAAGTGTAGTGCTCCTTTTTGCTCAGCAAGTTAACCAACGAGTCTTGCTTGTTCTACAGATTTTGCCATTTCATTGTACAACTCGTTTTCTTTTGATTTTTTTATTTCACTCACTATAAGAGGTACTTAATATTAGCGACGCTCGACGCTCAAATGTGAAAACCCATGGCGTCGCTAAGTTATAAGTAACTTAGCGACACTCATAGCGATGCCCATAGGGACGCCTATAACAACGCGATAGGGGTAAAAAAATAATCGAGAGCGTCCGAAAACTCAGATCTCAGATCTGAGTTTCCGACGCGCGCTCAAGCAAGCAACGGTAACCCGCGCTCTCCCTCTCTCTCTCTTTCTTCTCCACACACACACACACACACACACACACACACACACACACGAGGAGAGGAAGGAGAGCCAAGTATGCTCCTTCCCTCTCCTCACTCTCATGTTCCCTTACCCTCTTTCTCTCTCCCTCTCTTACACACACACTCACACACAAACACACACACACACACACACACACACACACACACACACACATTGTGTTTTTGAGAGAGAGAGAGAGAGAGAGAGAGAGAGAGAAGAAGAAGAAGAAGAAGAGAGTCTTAACGTCGTTGGAAACTATCCCAAGAGACCTTAAAGATCTAGTCAACGAGGAGTTGAACTCAAGACCTGTTATTCATGAGGGAAATGGCATAACCAATCTATCACACTTGGGTGATAGAAAAGTTATACCATTTTCCTCCTTTTATTGGTGTGCACACACACCCACACACACACCCGAGAAGAAGAGGGTTTAATTTAACGTCGTAGGAAACTAATTCAATAGACCTTAAAGATCTAGCCGACGAGGAGTTGAACTCAAGACCTGTTATTTAAGAGGGAAATGGCATAACCAATCTACCACACTTGGGTGATAGAAAGGTTATACCATTTTTCTCTTTTTATTGGCACACACACACACACACACACACACGAGAAGAAGAGAGTTTTAACGTTGTAGAAAACTATCCCAAGAGACGTTAAAGATTAGGTTAGATGTAGATTTACGTTATATTAGATTTATGTTTATTTTTAGTTAGATTTACGTTAGATTAGATTTAGGTTTATTTACGTTAGATTTAGATTTACGTTATATTAGATTAGATTTAGGTTTATTTTGAGTTTAAGATTAAATTAGATCTAGATTTATGTTCGATGGACTAGCTTTTTTTAGATTTATGTTAGATTTTAGTGTATGTCAATGAAGGTGCGCTCATGATGGTAAGCATTGTATGAAAAACACTTGCTCATATGAAAAACACTGAAAAAGACTCCGTTTTCCTACATGAGAAAATTTCTTGCGCTCACAGCCTCGACAGTCCATGCGGACCAACAGTTCCACCTGCATGTTCGACTGCTGCTACCATACAATAAGCTGTCATGATCAGCCAATGGAAGAGAAAATTGAGCCTACATAGAAATTAGTGATGCAAGATGACGATTCCAAGGGTCTCTCTCTCTCTCTCTCTCTCTCTCTCTCTCACACACACACACACACACACACACCACAGCCCGTCAAATCTAGAGTAAGAATTAAGTGCTTCGAGTAGGCATCAACTACATTGCAAGAATGGCGTACCTGCATGCTACAGACAAACATCTACTTTTAAAAGATGTTAAGATGCTGTGAAATGCTATAGCTAGTGAAGAGGCAAAGGGGTTTTTTCCACTACAGGCACTATCATATAGACGTGGGTGTGTAGATTTCTTGTACCCACAAATATAGGGATTGACCAATAAAGACGAGATTATAACCCGGTGGTTCTGATCTCCGTGCACCTCTAGACCGAGGTGTGTGGGGATTGGACATGATTAGAGAATGTGAGGTAGTTTACAGTGTGAACAAAGAGAGAGAGAGAGAGAGAGAGAGAGAGAGAGAGAGAGAGAGAGAGAGAGAGAGAGAGAGAGAGAGAGAGAGAGAGAGAGAGAAAAGATGAAGAATACCAATAGAAGATTAAATTTGTTGTCTAGGTTATAAGTTTTTTACCCTCATTATGAGTAGTGACGAGGATGTGGGGTCGTCCAACCGAAACACCTATCTCTCAACGAGAATCTTATGTCCTTGTAATCAATGCAAGCATGCTGTGCGACGGACAAGACGCGTTTCTTTGCAGCACGTTCGCGAATTCGGCGAGTTCGATCCATCTGTTATAGATCGAGTTGTTGCCAATTATAACTCGTTGGACTCTGACGCTGGCCATCATGCAGCAATCTTGCAACCCAATAGACGTGTTCACAGGCGCTTTGGTCAAGCAGCATATGTGAGGCCACAAGATGAAGCCTCTGACAGCTTGAGGGATGATCATGCATACCACATTCCGAACGAGGCAATGTTTGAGCCTGAGATTGATGAAATGATCGAGAGGATCATGGATTTAGAAAGGCTTATCTATGATGATATGAAAAGTGAAGACGATACGCCATTGTATAATGGAGCACGTGTGTCTAGATTGAAAGCGCTCCTGGTTCTTCTCAACATGCATGCAAAGTTTGGATGGAGTGACACTTACGTCACAACGCTTTTCAAGTTATCTATTACAATTATTTTACTTTAATAAAACTCTAGATGTATATTGATCTGATAGATTTTTACACAATTGTACCATATTTTTATGTTGTGTAGATTGCTCAAAGAGCACATACTACCAGCTGATGATGTGATGCCAGATTCCCAAGAGGAAGCAAGAAAGATTTTGCGAAACTTGGGGATGGATTACAATTTGATCCACACTTGTCCTAATGACTGCTCTTTACCCTCCTCTTCTTTGCCCGTCCCAACACCAGCCACGACATCGCCATCGACAATAGGTTTTGCGCGGCTGACGACCGTTCCTAGCGTCTACACACCACTAGCTACTCCTCCAGGAGTCACTCCAGTGGACACTCCTCGCTTCGGGGCCCAGACTCCAATGGAGACACCTGACGTCCGTACCCCCGTCGACATGCCGCTCGAGACCCCTGCCGGGACACCTAGGTTCACGCATCAGCGGGGGCGAGAGGGCTTGCCTTACTCTATCGACTTCAACGGCGGAATAATCTTGGATGATTGTTAACCCTCACGGCACACGGACACCCTATGATCTATAAACGTTGTATTATTTAGAGTCAGGTACCGGGCTTGTCGGACCAATAGGAACAGGGTAAGGGTGATCGCCGATGACAGGCGCACTCTAGCTGGAATATTCAAGGAGTTAGTTGGCTAAGTATGGGCGCCCAAGTGTGAATGGGGTGAGCTCATATAAAAGCCACTAAACCTAATTTTTACTCATTCTCTCATTGTGCAATAGAAGCTGCTCTTGCTCCATCTCCACCTTCTCCTTCACCATCTCCTTGTGTGTGTGTGTGTACGTGTGTGTGTGTGTGTGTGTGTGTGTGTGTGTGTGTGTGTGTGAGAGAGAGAGAGAGAGAGAGAGAGAGAGAGAGAGAGAGAGAGAGAGAGAGAGAGAGAGAGAGAGAGAGAGTGATTGAGCGTTGCGGCGGCACGACGGCGGCGAGGCGGTTGAGCGTGGCGTAGCGGTGTCTCCCTCTTCTTCGCGGCGCGGGAATCCTTCATTCGCAACTATGCAGGAAGGTGAGTGACACACCATTCTTCCTTGTGAGCTTGTCTGTTGTATGACTGTGTGCTAGGAGCCTTTGTGGCTCGCACATGGCGCGTAGCAAGTCCCTAGCTGTGACATTTTTGGCGCTGCTGTCGGGGAGCTGCTGCGCGTGAAGCTCCAATGGCGACCTGTAAATTGTATTGAAGCTATTTTTTATGTAGGAAAGGCGCGGCTTAAGTTTGATTATTGTTGTTATGCAAAAACAGTAGAGAAAGACACAATGTTGTTGACTGCATTCAAGTTTTCTGTGTTCTGTTAAGCTCTGTTTTGCTAGTTCTATTAAGCTCAGATTTCAGCTTACACAGTTAGCATTTCTTGCGTTTCTGCGTTTTCTGCGTTTTCTGGTTTGCACTGCACAGTTCTGTCAAGTTTCAATTTTCTGCATTTTCTGGTTTGTGCACAGTTAGGCGCACAGTTAGTTAATTAAGTAGGTTAGTAATTAGGTGAACCACTGATTAGCAGGTCAGTAGGCAGGTGGGACAATAAATAGTTAGGTGAGGTCAATGCGCACCAAAACGCATACCAAATAATATCAAAAAAATAAAAATAAAAAAATATTTTTTTTAAAAAATATTTTTTTAAAAAAATCAAAAAATAACGGACGGGAAAAAATCGAAAATATTTAAGCGTGAGTGACTGGAGGGATCACTAAAATTTTGATCGGGATCGGGAGCCCAAGCCCAGGCCTCAGTCCTCAGTCTTATGATATATATTAGACTCACTCTTATATATATACCCTACCCCCTCAAGAGGGAATGAGAGCATGTGGGGCAAGTCCTCCACTCTCCTCCCTTCTCTTCCCACTTGCACCCTTAGACTTGCTATTTGGAGCCTAGTTCCCCAGCTAGGAAAAGACTGTTTCGGGTTTTTCTGGAGCAAAATAGAACCAAACGGTGGGCTGTAAAGCACAGCGCGTCCCTCCTAGCGATACGCTTGTTTCGAGCTATCACAAGGCCCATTCCACGACACGCTCTAAAAAATCTAGCCAAAAAACAAACAAAAAACACACAAAAAACTAATCACAAGGCCTCCTAGAGCAGCTTTTTGACACTTGAGGGTATCAAAAGCACATGCACTTACGCTCTGGGCGGGTGCTAGAACACGAGCATATTGAGGGTGCCTCTGTTCATACGGACACCCATTACCCATCCACGATAGGCTCTAGACCCTCAGCGGGGACACAAGGTAGCACCACCCAAGACCCTAAAATAGCCGCTAGTGATTCCTCCTCCGACTTAGAAATCATGGAAGCATACCCTACCCAAAACACTGAGAGAGAAGGCCATGCACCTCCCGAAGCTCCACAGCCTAGTACTAGTATGTTTAGCCATTTCATGGAAACATTAGGTAGAGCTACTCGCTCGGAACCTGATGCAAATGAAGCACACGAAGGGGGTGGGGAAGTGGACTCTCCTTTCACATCGCACGTGGACCCCACACCCCCAAAGAGTGTCCATGTGGATATCCTGCCAACTTCTTACCAAGAAGGCCCTGTTGAGCTGCCTCCTTCAGAAGTTCCCTCTAGAGTACCGTTGGTGACAAGTAAAACCACGGGGAGCAACATTGCTTCTACCTCACAAGAAACCGTTAACACGTCGACTCTAGAAGGATTGTTCATTAATTATCATTGGACATACGACCTCCACACTGAGGTGTTGACGGATCTACACTCTGGCCACGCCTACCATGTAGGATGGATAGAGATTGTACAATCCACCTCTAGTGCCACGAGTATCGAAGATCAACAGAAAATGATCTGTAATGTTATCCATGGCATTATTCAATCAGAAAGGAAAAATAGAGGGGTAAATATACTCTCAACTGGCCCCATGAGATTTCTGGATACGAGCAAGGCTCAACAGCCTACTCTATCACAAATGGAGACTCCTCTAATGAGTCCCATGGACCCATCTTACGTCATTTCACCTGGGGTCTCTATGCAATCTGAGCCTCCGAGTGACAACTTTAGCTTCCCTAACTTGGCTCAACCCTCTATTAAGGAAAACACAGTGCTCACTCCAGGGATAGGCCTGACAGAGAATGTACCGATGACATCTACGGTTAGCGCAATGCCACTACCTAGTGTCGTAGTACCTAATATGGGGCCTCGACCGTATGTGCCTCTAGCCCCTTATGCACACATGGCCCCCACACCTCCAATTGTACCACTTGTTTATGCTCCTTGAGTGCCGCTCCCTAGCCCTTATCCGAGTGGACCTATGCCCGGTTATGTTCCATATCCTGCATCATCCACACATATGCCAAGACCGGTACCCGTCCCTCTCCCACATATGATTCCAAGAGTACCTCCACCGGCCCTGCCTCCTCACATAGGTGACTTGGCAGCGTTTGCTCAAACCATAGGTCGATCTATCGCGGAAAATATGTGTCATGCATCTGATAGAGAGCCTAGAAGTAAGGCAGTACAAATTGCCAAACTCACGCAAAAATTCAATGGGGACGAAGATGCTAGAAAACACATTGAAGTGTTTGAACAAGTATGTGATTCCTTAGGGGAACGCAACGAACTACATAAGTGCAATGCCTTAAGCTTGACATTAAGTGGGAAGGCTGGAGATTGGTATAGAACCCTAAGGGTGGACGAGAAAACAATCTACCCTACCCTTCGAAGGTTGTTTCTAAAGGAGTACATACGAGAAGGTGTGCTTTGGGGTGTAGCATCTCAGCTACAGAAGGCCGAACGTAAGGAAGGAGAGTCAGTAAGGGACTTCATTAGTCGTCTAAAGCACTTAAACTCTCGCTGCCCTGTAAATGAGAGCTTCAACAATAACCAACTGCTTGATCGATTCATTCGAGGGTTGAGGAATGAAGGAATCTATAATGGACTAGTGATTAGAGGTATCACAACCTGGGAAGATGTCACTGCCAATGCAATCCAATTAGAGGACAACTTGATGATAGCAGGCATGAGGGTGTCTACTGACACGAGATCCACTAGCTCACAAGCCATTGAGTATGAACCCATGACTGCAAAGCCCATTGCCAATGAGCCAAAGGTATTTGAGACATTCTTGACAGACCTCACCAAGGCAATCCAAGAGTCTCTTAAGGATAATCGACCCCCTCAAAATAGTCACATGTATCCAAGAAGGGAGCAACAATGGTGTTCCATTTGCTTAGGTCCACATAGCACTAGTGAGTGCCCTACGTTTAGAGTAAAATTTAATGGAACTTGCAACGCATGTGGTAGGTATGGTCAAGCTAAGGATTGTTTAATGATCAAACGTATGATGGCAAATAGACCACCTGTAGCCTGGACGGATGCACCTCGAGCTCCTGTATTGATGCCTGCTCCACCTGTTGAGCAACTACCGCAACACATGGTCCCTAGATCTCAAAATGTTGTACAAGCTACACCGCTACCACCTCCTGTGCTAGGACCGCAGCCCCCGCATCCAAGAGGCGCCCCTATGAACCAAGTGGGTTGCGAGCCATCTAATGCTTATGCAGATGGCTGTGAGGAGGAAATAGACACTAGTATTGTCTACGGACTTGATATATTGGAAGAGTGTCCTATATACTACATGGAAGATTGTTGGGGGCAAGTCAAGCCGGTTTATCAAGCTGCTGCTCTCACATCCAGAGGTCAAAATATCAACACCCAGGCTAGGAGGCCACCTCTTCAATGCTACGAGTGTGGTGGACCACATCAGGCAGTGGAGTGCCCTATTAGGCTGCAAAAGAATGCTGCACAGATGCAAATGAATCAAGGGAGCACGTCTGCAATGCCAATACTCACATGTAATCGTTGTGGCATAGATCACTTGATTGCCCAATGCCCCTATAATCCAAATGTGCCTAAAATCACACCCCTAAATTTGGTCGAAATTGCTAGTGTGACATCGCCAATACCACCCGTCGCACCCGCTTATGCGATTACACGGTCCATGATTCAAGGGCCAGGCCATATCCTCGAAGAGAGAGATACCGCGTCAGTTATCCAAGCAAAGAAAAAGAAGACACAAAGGAAGAGGTCGCAGAATACGGGAAATTCAAAGCCAAGTTCCAAAACAAACATAGGAACAAGAGATGACCCCGTGTATATGAATGACCTCGAGGATGATTCAGATTCAATCGAGACAATGGAGACTAGAACCAATACCACAAAGGGAAAGACCGACAAAGAAAACCGTAACATGGAACCAAATGAAAACCGAATAAGAGAAAACCATAAAGAGCCTTTGAAAACACCACAAGTGTTTCCAAATCCAATCCAAGACCCCCAAGATAAACCGCAGGGGCAAAAAGGGAAGAATCGTAAAAAGAAGGTTGGGACGTACCCAAACCCAGTAGACGAGATTGAGCAGGTGAAGCATCTAAGAGGTTTAGTGGTGGAGACTCAAAGGAAACTAGAACCAGAACCCATGCATGTCAAAATTCATGACACAGTGTTTCCCACGCATGTTCATCCACCCCACATGAACCATAGACCGTTAGCCATATCTAGTATCATCCAAGAAGGGAGTGAGGACGGGACATCAGAAAGTGAGCATACACCTTTCTTGTTGGAAAGGATGTTTAACGAAGGAATACCTGATCCCATTGAGGAATGTGATATTCCATCCTCACCAGTTCCTAGTCAAGGACCTACACCCTGCAAAATGCCAATGAATTTTGCCAAACTAATGGACTTCATGTCTTCTGAGGTCCGAACCACGATCATAGCAAAGCTGTATGGAGATCCTGAGTTATTCCTTGCACTTCGAGCATTCCTTAACGGAGAGCTACGAACGGGATTACCGCAGTTTGCGCAACCAAATAGGCCTGACTCGATTATGATTGATGAGGAAAATCATGTGCAATCACTTGACTTAGATGGACACGAGTCTGTGATCGAGGTACCCATTAACGAATTAGGGCAATATTTTGAAGGCGACGAGTCTAATGCGACCCTACCCATCACTACCAAGGGATTAACTATAAAGGGAATTCTTGATGGTGGTGCGGGAGTTAGCATCGTTACAAAAGATTGTTGGGAATCCATGGGAAAACCCCGCCTCAGTGTTACTAACATTGTGGTAAAGATGGCAAATGGCACCATAGCCAAACCTATGGGGATGCTCAAGGATCTTAAGATCAAAGTTCTAGGACACAAGGTACGACATACGTTCATTGTAATGGATTTCTCTAAACACCTTATGTCATATGAAATGATTTTAGGATGACCATTCATGAGGGAAGCACAAATGGTTCATGATTGGTCTAAAAATCATGTCTATTTGCAATTCCAAGACTCTGTCCTTAGAGTGGATTTGGTGACTGGTAAGGTACACCCCTTAGGGAGTAAAACCATTATTGATCATCGCTCTGACACCACAGTTCACTCGGCCCCACTAAAATATTGTTACACTTGTAAGAAGGATACAGACATTGGCCAAGATTCTCCTTACATGGATGTGTTACCGGGTATGACGGAATCAGACAACGTAGACTGGGTACACCTAGCTGCAACCACAGATACCTGGGGAAATAGAGGAACCACTTGGGTCACACCAGAGGGGGAAGAGGTACCACAAATTGCACCTCTGAACATGATAAGTGCCATACATGCATCTTCTAAGGGCAAGGCAATTGTAGACCAATCTGACAGTGACACCGATAGCTCAATAGAAGACTTTGACCAACACGACTCAGACACTGACTCCCAGAGTGAAACGGATTCTGAATCTCATGAATTAGAGAGTGGAGCAATTTCAGAGTCAAAACATTCGGAAGGACCGAGCACATCAACCGATGATAGCTCCTCCGAGAGTGAAGAGGACACCAACGAGGACTCCTTTAGTGAGCCAGATCTAAATGCAAATCAAAAGCAGGTCTCAAATAAGAAAAAGAAAAACTTTAAGAGGCGTCGATATCGAGCCAATGTACGTGCTAGGATAAAAAAGAAGAGATCCTCAGCAGAATGGCTCAGTTATATAGGAGCATGTGATGCTCATCGAAAATTGGTAGACGATTAGGGTGAATATCTCCAAAATGTTATGTGGTGTAGACCACGACCCCATGACATAGCCCAATTAGAGATCATAGACAAGCCAAAGTTGAGCCACACTGCAAGGAGGCGTCAAAACCAAGAGTTAGCTCGACAACACAAGAAAGCAGAAATAGAAGCACAGACCAAAGCACAACCAGAATCCACAGACTTGCATCCTGCACCAGAACATTTCAAATCTTACACCACAGGGGAAGCAAAGGTTGTGTACACAAAAGCCCAAAGAATACCTATCGATGGGAATAATGGAATCTATGATGGTCCGGCAATAGTTAAAGAAATAGAATTAGCCGACCCCGGTGAAGAATCAAAACCTGTTTTTATTGCCCAAGACCTCACAGAAGTTGAAGAGGCGGTCCTCAAAGAGCTTCTCAAGGAATTCAAGTACATATTTGCTTGGAAATACCATGATATGAAAGGTGTTCCACCTTCTGTGGTCCAACATACGATCCCTATGATTAGCACTGCGAAGCCCGTACAACAAAGACCCTACCCGATGAATCCTAAGTACGCAAAGATCATTCAAGAAGAACTAGAAAAGCTTATCAAATGTGGCTTCATATATCCTATTGAACACTCTGAATGGGTGTCTCCAATAGTTATCGTGCCAAAAAAGAATGGGAAACTCAGGGTGTGCGTGGACCTCAAAAAAGTTAATGCAGCTACTAGAAGAGACCATTACCCCCTACCATATTCCAAACATGTACTCGAAAGAGTTGCAGGCAAGGAAGCTTATAGCTTTCTAGATGGGTACTCAGGCTACAACCAAATCACGATAGCGCTAGAGGACCAAGCTAAAACTGCCTTCATCACAGAATTTGGCGTGTTTGCATTTCGTGTGATGGCTTTTGGCTTAACAAATGCCCCTGCTACATTCCAAGGATTAATAAACACTGCTTTTAAAGAATATTTGAGAGAGTTTTGTGAAGCTTTCGTAGACGACCTTTGTGTTTACTCTTCTTGGAAAGAACATCTATCATGTTTGCGGAAGGTGTTTGAAAAGTGTAGGTTATATCGTATCTCATTGAACCTGGTCAAATGCCAATTTTGGGTCAAGCATGGAGTTATTTTAGGGCATATAGTATCTAAGAATGGTATCTCAACCGATGAGAGCAAAATTAAAGTGATTCTAGAGTTACCACCACCAACCAATTACAAGGGAGTTCAAAGGTTCATGGGACACGTGGGTTATTATCGACGGTTTATTTTATTTTTCGCTGAGATAGCACGTCCTTTGTACAAGATTCTCATTGAATTTAAATGGACTGAAGAGTGTGACTAGGCCTATGAACAATTGAAGAAAACACTAGCAAGTGCTCCGATTTTAAGGACACCTAACTGGGATGTCATTTTCCATGTGCATATTGATGCATCAAACTTTGCTATTGGGTGTGTTCTCACTCAACCAGGAGAACATAAATTGGACTATCCCATTAGCTTTCCAAGCCGTCAATTGAACGATGCTGAAAGGAACTACACCACTACAGAGCGAGAAGGTTTAGCAATGGTTTATGCAGTAAAGAAATTTTGCTACGACCTTCTGGCAAACAAGTTTGTATTTTATGTGGATCATCAAGCGTTGCTGTATCTGGTAAACAAGCCATGCTCCACAGGAAGAATCACACGATGGTTGTTAATTCTTCTGGAGTTTGATTTCACGATTGTAGTGAGACCCGGTAAAAGGCATGTCATGGCTGATCATTTGTCTCGCATACCCAATGGTGAAGCCCCTTCAGGAGTTGATGATGAATTACCCGATACTTCCCTATTCATAGTTGAGACTATACCTGAATGGAGTGAGAACATTGTTAACTTTTTAGCTAATGGTTTTCCACCCAAGGAACTTCGTAAGGATATCGCTCGAAGGCTAGTAAAAGAATGTGAACCCTATTGTTTGATTGCCGGAACTCTGTATAGACTAGGCAAGGACGATATTCTTAGGCGTTGTGCCCGCGAGGATGAATATTTGTATATCTTGCAAGAAGCACATATGGGCATAGCAGGAGGACATTTTTCAGGAGACCTGACTGCTAGTGATAGTCGTTTTTTTGGCTCTTTGTAATTGCCACAGTGAGTTACCTCACCCTACCAAAATCACCCAAACACTGTGGCTATCCCTACCATTTCACTGTACATAGGCGTGCGTGAGTCACGGGACTTTTCCCATATCTTCTTAAAAACCCTCAGCTAGCTAGTCACTGGGCTAGGTGAGCCAAAAAAAAATTAAAAAAAAATAAAAATAAATAAAAGTATATTATGGCCTCTTTGTGTGTAAATATTTCATTGTATATATGGCCTAAATATAGGGATTTTTTATAATTATTTTGGTATTTTATTTAAATATTTCTACTTAGGTGTGTGTTTTATTAAACCTATGTACACCTTCTTTCATCCTCTTACACCATAATTATATTTTTTTATTTTTTATTTTTTTGCCAATATGTACATACTCTAACCTCATATTTTTCCTTTACACAAATCACTCCCACATTTTCACCCTCACCCTCGTGAAAACAAAAAATTGATTTCTACTCATTGGTTACTTTTATTATATTATTTACTTGCATACCTTTTCCTCTTTCACCCAAAATAATTCAAGGAGGGACCATATCATATGATTCCAATATCTTTCCATATCCATAACTCCTCCATATTTTTATTATTATTTTTACTCATTATTCTAACACCATGTGCTCATTGAGCTAAAGTCCATGAATAGTCCATACACTAGTCCCACCATGTATATATTTCTTATTTCACCAATAATCCTCCTCCATGCATGGGTCAAGGGAAACTTGAATGCTTTGTATTATAATATGACAAAGGAGGGGCTCACTCTTGGATGCATTGTACAAATTCAACAAAGGAGGGGGCCACTAAAAGACTTTTGCAAGCATAAAAAACAGGCTTTTTGGTGAGAATTTTGGCACCTATCTCCACTCTGAATTTGGAGCGGTGGTCAAAAGAGAAAATGTAGCCCACGCCCTGAATAATCACCCCAAATTTTTTCATGATTTTTGGAGCTACCAGCTGTGAGCTATGATTTTTTTAGTGGACCCCAGTTTTCCCATGCTATGCAGCCACACTCTCTCTTCCACTTTATCATTTTCCTCTTTCACACACACTTCTCCACTCATCATCCCCATCTCTCTCACCACTCCTCTCTGCACACTACTCACCTTCTCCTCAACCTTGAAGAATAAGAGAAACCATGGTGAACTCATACCTCCCACACACAATTCCATTCCAAAATTGACCACCTAGTCTCATTTTTCCTCCTCCAAATTACCCATATCTATAAAAAAACCACAAAATTCAGCCTCTTCTCTTAAAAGACAGCATCATGGTGGTTGATTACTCAGCTTCAATTACCTTGTCTCTCAAGGAAGGTCAAGAGTGGAGAAAAAATGTACCGTCAAAGCTAGTGGACCGTCAACAAGCGTCAAAATTGGCCCTACTCAAGACACTTGGAGCATCAACCTTGTAAGAAATCCACCTTTTCTTACCTCTTAAGAGTTTTTCTTCCTTATTTGTATCCTACATGGATACTCCCATTGTAAATATCCAATTCCATTTGTAAATTAATACTAACTCTACTAACACTAACCCACTATGAAAAGTCCTATCACTTCCATTTCTCTCCTCTCTCTTTCCCCACCAACTTCTTGATAATTCCAAGCAAAAGAAATTAGATAAATTGCTGAAAATCTAACCCAACCATGGTTAGAGGAGTAACCCTAGCCTTCAAAATTGCTATAAAAGGAGGGTGTAGCTAGCATAAAAGGGGGGGAGCCATAAGCAAGAGCACTATGCTATAGCTTGAGAAGCCAAGCTCAACCTCTCTAGAAGGAGCTCTTGAGTGGAAGCTCATTGTCTTATGCATGTGCATGTGCTGTAATAGGAGATTAGCAAGGAAAATCTATGCCATTGTAAGAGAGAGAGTGATCATTCAATTGAGAGTAGGAAATCTATCATTTCTCCTACTAGTGTAAGCCCAACATTCGCTGAATCAAGGAGGGTGGATTTGGACTAAGCTTGGATACTTTGTCTCCCTTCCAACGTGAAGTAATGGACAACAATGATGCGTAAGTGTCTTGGTTTTTTTTTTTTTTTTGATAGCTTGTCTCTGGTGTTGTCATCAATCTAGCCATAAATCCCACATACTGTAAGAGGGCGACAGGGTGGAGAGGACTCCCCTGGCCTTAAGACAGTGATTGGGGTGGCTTTTCTTGTGATGTGTTGTGGTGAAATTTACGCAAGCTATGTTGAACAAGTACTAATCTCACTTTGATTTGTCATGACAGATTTGTAAGAAGGTATTAATGCAACAAGCACCCCCTCCCCCTTTCTCTCTCTTTCTTAAATATATAATTGTGTTTGCTTGATCATCGCCGATACGTTTCAAAGCAGCCCGAGCACTATCTCTCTCTCTCTCTCTATCTATCTCACTATCTCTCTCTCTCTCTCTCTCTCTCTCTCTCTCTCTCTCTCTCTCTCTCATGTTTTAGTGTGTGAGAGTATTCCATTGGTGTTAGGGTTAGTGTAAATTCCTTGCTTGTTTGTGGGTTGCTCTAACGATTCTCCTCTTTTGCGTCCTAGTTCGCTCTTAAACTAGGTGGTGCCCCTTGTGTAGTTGGGATTTGGCGGTGGGTTTGTTGTTTTGGTTTGTGTTGTGTTGTGACCCAGCCCCATTGAGCAGCACGGGAGCCTTGAAGGGTGTCTAGAGGCCACTCTTCTTGTTGCCCGCCCCGGACCGCCTCAAATTGGTGCCCCCACTGAGGACGGCTTGTGTATTTTTGTGTAGAATCAACCTTTAGCATAGTCAAGTAGTTTGCATGAATCACGAAGATTTGTATGATCCCTTCATTCCCATTGCAAGGCAAAAGGTACACATAATTGTTAGTACTAAGTTGCAATTTCAACGTGTCATTCGTAGAATTTTAGGTCCTCTTAGGTTGGCCGAGATAAACGCTTCAGTAAATCCTTTTATTTTGCCTCTCATTAGGTACGACCTTAGTTTGGACGTCTATATTTTTGTTTTGTTTTAAGCATTAGGACATGCATAGGCCATGGATAATGGCCCAGGAATAGAGGTTTTTCCCTTTCATTTTACTCCACACATTAGAATAAACGTTGCAATTAGTAGAAAGATCCATTTTCAACAACGAATGGTGTTCATGTTTGGTGCCCAAAGAGCAGGAGAAATTCTTGCATCACCAAACCCTGTCATTCTACCTCTCATCAACTACCACACTTCTTTTGATGTACATGTGTTCATTTTATTTTAAAATGAAGTGCAGCCCGGCAAAGTAGTGTGTATGTTTGTTTTTTCTTTGTCCAAGTTGTTACAAGAAACAAAAAAACGATCATTTGTTCTAACTGGGAATGTGTGTGAGTGAAAGTTCAATCCTTAGAGATCTAGCTCTATTACCAATTGAGTTGCAGGAGCAAGTAGTAAGGCGTCTCCCTCATAACAAGAGGGTGGTGAAGTTAAGACGGAAGGTCCTACGCGTTGATTCCATTTTCCTCTTGTTGTTGGGCACTAAGGAAGACCGCGCATTCATCCAACTAGTGTGTGCCCTAAGATTGGTAAATAGAGTGAAATTTGGCGTTTGGCGAGTGCATTTGACCATTGAGGAAGACTCTTCAGGAAACTTGCGGCCAGAGTTCATGCTTCATAGACTCACATTTGGTGAATTTTTCCCTCATTTGCGTCTTATTAATAGTCTTCCTTTCGCTTTCAACAAAGGAGATAGGGAGCTATACAGAGCTTGTCTTAATAAAGAGAGCATAGAGAAGATTGCAAATTTGTATAAATTCTCATCCTTCTCTACTTTCTATGACACTTTGTTCATAGAGACATTGTAAATCTCTTTATGCTTTTGAATGATTTAACCATAATCCTAAGGAGTTTTTGTCCAGGAATTTTGTAGCACAAGTGGAGTCTTTAAATCTTGCAAACTTGATTGGACTTGATGAGGATGTTCTTTATGAAATTGTGAGAAGGTTGCCTCACTCCGACTGTGTGGAACTCGAAGGAAAGGAGCTCCTAGTCAATTGCTACTTCTCACGGCCTTCGACGAGCATGAAGATCTAGTTTTTATACAAACCGCTTGTGCATTGGGAATTGTAGAGCAAGTGCAATTTATCACTTGGGACGTGGTTGCTCTTTTGGATCCAGAAAATGAAGTTCTAGAGATTTCTGTTTATCGCCTTAGCTTTGAAGAATTTCAACCCTTCTTAGAGCTCATCAATAGTCTACCCTTTTGTTTTGATCAAACAAATCGAGACCTTATTGAAGCTTGGATAGCTGAAGAAGAAAACCTAGAGTGGTATTTTCTCACTTCTTCATTTGCAGGCGAGTGGTTCTAGATCTCTATTGTATCCCTTATTGTAACTCGTATTGTAATCTTTCATAATAATGGAGAGCCAACGCCAAATGTCTGGATATCCTCTTTTCTTTGGAGAGCCTGGAGAGGATGCAGAATTATTTTTAGCAAATTTCAAGATGTCTTGCCGTATCAAGAGGATAGTAACCGATCAAGAACGTGTAGAAATGTTTGAGGTGGTCCTTAGGAAAGATGCTAGTACTTGGTTTGACTCTTTGCCTGAGGAAGTTAAGGGGAATTACACAGAAGTTTTGAATCGTTTTAAGAGATACTTCTTTGATCCCCAAAACACTCAAAAACTATGGCAAGACATTGTTTCTCATAAGCAAAAAGACTTAGATGACTACTACTTGTACAAGCAAGAGTTTCTACGTCTTTGGGCTCTATGGATACGAAATGTTACTAACCCTGGTGATGGTGCAGAATTTTTAAAGAAGGAGAGGTTCATAGCCGGACTCTTTCCTGACCTTAAGGTAAAAGTTGAGGCGGGTGCACCTGCTACTTTTGATGCAGCTGAAACTAGGGCTGCTGAGAAGTATAGGAAACTCAAGTGCTTAAGGGGAGAGGTTCCAATAGAAGGTCTTAGACCCAAAGGTAAGTCACAAGCATCAACATCGAGGGAGCTTCCTGAGGTAACGGCGGAAGTAATTGAGAAGTTAAACGAATCTTTAAGCAGCCTGTCAATTCACCTTGCACAAGCTGTAGGTCCAAAGGGACAAGCAAAGAAGTCTGAAGAGTGAGATCCACGACCTAGGAGAGTCTTGCAATGTTGGAATTGCGGAGAGTCTGGACATGGGATGTATAATTGTCCTTGGCCCCGTGGGGAGCCAGGGAGGCCTAACTTGAATTACCCAGTGATGAATGCAGGTGAAGGAACTGGTCAACAACCAAGGCTTCTACAAAGGCCAAATGGACCAAGACCACCTCCACAAGGGGTAGAAGGAGTTCCACCTTTGCCAGATCCAAATGTGCATGTGGTAGAGGTGACAAATTCAAATGAGGTTGACATGGAAGCCAATGGAATTAAGCGTGGCCGAGGAAAAGGTAAAGAGAAAGAAGGAGTCACATCACAGAGTGACCATGGACAAGGCAAGAAGGCAAAGGGAACCAAGGAAACCAAGAGGACTCGACGTCGTATCAACCTCCAAGACTTCCCTCTTGGACATGGTATGGCTCCGTACAACTTGTTGGAAGACATGAGAGGTAAGGGTCCTGATATTTCATGGCCTCAATTTCTTGCATTATGTCCACAAGTTAGGAGGGATTTAACAAGGGCAGTTAGCACTAGGAGAAAGGTAAAAGAGAGTGTGCCTGTTGTAAAAATTGCACAAGCTGAAATGAATGAGGACATTACACCGGTGCTAGACTGTTACATCAAAGGGAGATTGGTTAGGAAAGGTCTAGTGGATGGCGGTGCACAAATTTGCATCATGACAGAGGGACTCATGCAAAAACTAGGCATGCACATCCATGAGACACCTGAAATTAGGGTCAAGATGGCAAACAATAGCAAGGCTAGGTGCGTAGGCATTTGTAAAAATGTTTTTGTGGAGGCCTTTGGCATTAAGAAGGCAGTGGATTTCTATGTCATGTCTACCAAGGGAAATGGTTACCCATTTATCCTAGGAAGACCATGGCTAATGAAAATGCGAGCTTTGCAGGATTGGGAGAGTGGAAAGCTAATTTGCAGGAATGACAATCACAAGAAGGTTGTCTTTGACATGAAGGAGCAACGCCAAGAGGAGCTCCATGAAGAATCATCTCAAAGTGAGACGGAAGAAGGTTGGACCGATAGCACTTCAGAAGAAGAAAGTAGCGGCAGCATTACTGAAGAGGAGTCTTCCATCGAAGTCATGGGGGTAAGGTTTAAGCCAAGCAACCAAGAGACCTCTTGTCAAGGCTTGGAGGAGGTAGGTCCTCAAGAGAACGAAGGTGATCAAGATGAAGGGATGCTGGAAGGTATGCTATCAACAACACTTACAAAGGATGAAAGAGAGGAGTTCAAATGTGTGCTAAGGAAGTTTCCTAGGCTTTTTGCTAAAGACTACACCGATGTGCGTGGAGTAGATGCTGTTCAACACAAAATTGAGTTGAAGCCAGAGGCCACACCTAAGGCTCAGAAGCTACGAAGGCTAGGAGTCATCAAGGAGCAGGCTTTACTCAAGGAGGTAAGAAAGCTTCTAGCAGCAGGGTTCATTTATCCAGTGGAGAATTCGGAGTGGGTCTCTCCTGTTGTTGTCACTCCTAAGAAGAACGGCAAGTGGAGGGTGTGTGTGGATTATCGTCCCCTCAATGAGGCAACAAAGAGAGATCACTTTCCCCTCCCATTCCAGGATGAGATACTAAATGAGGTAGCTGGTCATGAGAAGTACACTGTGTGCGATGGTTACTCACGTTACTTTCAAATAGGGATTGCACTGGAGGATCAATTGAAAACAACCTTTATCACTCCTTGGGGTTGTTATGCTTTTAGAGTCATGCCATTTGGTCTGACAAATGCTCCTGCAACATTCCAACGTTTCATGAATATGGTGTTTCAAGCATTCTTTGGAAAGTCAATTAGGGTGTTCATTGATGATTTCTGTATTTATAGCTCAAAATCATTGCATCTACAAAGGGTAGAAGAAGGTTTAAAGAAGCTCTACGACATGGGAGGTCAACTCAACCCCGACAAGTGCCATATAGGTGAGGATGAAGTAATCTTGCTTGGTCATAAAGTTTCTTACAACGGCATTGAAGTGGATCCTTCGAAGGCAAAGGCTCTTATTGAGCTACCATCACCCAAGAGTCTTAAGGAGGTCATCTCATTCATTCAAAAGGTGAAGTATATGTCACGCTTCATTCACTTAGCCTCGGAGTTACTTCACCCTTTGCAAAAGTTGACACAACAAGTAGAATTTGCATGGTCTGATGAGCTTGAAGAGTACTTTTGTAACATTAAAGTCATTTTGTCAGAGCTACCAACACTCATGCCTCCTTGTTGGGAGTACACATTCTTTGTTAGCTCTAGTGCTGGGAAAGAAACAATTGGTGCTGTGTTGCTACAACAAGATCCCCACAGTACAAGGATGCGACCCATCTACTTTGCTAGTAGGGTCATGAATGCTTTGGAGAGAGACTACACAGAAGCAGAACTCATGATGCTTTCTCTCATGTTTGCGGTGAGAAAGTTTAGATCCTACCTGCTACCAAAACCTTTTGTAATTCTCACTGCAGAAAATTTGTTCCCTTGGGTGTCATCTCAAATGAATCTTAGTACTAGGATCTCAAAGTGGATTATGGAGTTGCAAGAGTTTCAATACTCTTTCAAGGTAGAAGATAGTGTGCGTGCACAATTGGCAGGGATTCTCACTTATAGGGTGCACGAAAAGGAGATTAAGGTGCCTGAAGTAAAGACCCTACCATTGCCACCACCAAAAAGTATTCCTAATGCTTTTACTTTGTTCTTTGATGGAGCTTTTCGTCGAGCCACAGGAAAAGCAGGGGGAGGGCTAGTGTTGCTCAACCCAAGTGGAGAGGTGGTCATGAAAGAGAAGTTCAATCTACCAAGTTCAGCTAGCAACAATGAAGCAGAATATGACACTCTACTTCATGGTTTGAAGATGTGCATTGGCCAAGGGATACAACGCCTCATGGTAAAGGGAGATGCACTTCTCATTGTTAAACAGATTTTAGGCATTTGGGCATGCAAGAATGAGAGCTTACGGACAAAAGTTCATGCCATTCGTAGATTGTTTAATCAATTTGAAGAAGTGCAACTATATCATATTCCTAGGAAACAGAATGAAGATGCTGATTTACTTGCACAACAAGCCGTTGCATGTGTAAAGAAAGAAGTGCAGGTCATCATGGTGGCGGCTGCTGTGAAGCAACCGAGGTACCAGGGATTGGAGTCATTGGCTCCCATCATTGGCTACATTTTGGAGGGTGAGTTTCCACCAGACTTCACAAAAGCTCAGAAGAGGAGACTCATGAAGAAGGCAAGCGTATATCTCTTCCTAGAAGGCTCCCTCTATCAAAGAGGGAAGGATCAAGTGTGCAGACGAGTACCAACTATCAAGGAAATTCCAGCCATTCTAAAAGGTTTGCATGAAGAGGCATGTGGTGGTCATTTTGCCCAAGAATTAACTGTGAAGAAGATTTTGCTTTCGGGGTATGTTTGGCCAAGTTTGCATGTGGATGTTCAACATTGGTGTAAAAGCTGTCACACTTGTCAGATAAATGGAAATAGAAGGTTGGTGCATGGCCCGAGGCAAGTAGTGCTTGCAAATGGACCCTTTGAAAAGTGGGGCATTGATGCTATGGGTCCTCTGCCTAGGACAAAAAATGGTAAACTCTACATTCTAGTGGCTGTAGACTATATGACTAGGTGGGTGGAAGCACAAAGTGTGGCAAAGGTAAATGAGAAGACAGTGAGCAAATTCGTCTACACTCACATTTGTGGTAGATTTGGCACACCTTTGGAGATTGTTTCTGATAATGGTCCAGGGTTTAGAAAAGGATTGCTCACAGAAGTTTGTGAAGAGCTTCACATTCTACATAGTCATAGCACACCATACTACCCACAGTCAAATGGTTTGGTGGAGAAGGCTAATGGTGTCATTGCAGGAATCATTAGAAAGATGGTGCAAAACAAGACAAAATTATGGGATGACTTCTTGGATGGTGCCTTGTGGGCATATCGAACCACATATAGGGAAGCCACGGAGTTCACACCATTTCACTTGGTCTATGGTCAAGAGGCTTTGCAGCCTATCGAGCTCAACATTCCAACAATGCGACTTCATGCCAAAGGAGCACAAGATGATCAAGAGGCATGGATGGATCGACTTCTTACGTTAGTGGAGCGCTATCCTATGGGTGTGGTGTCAGTTAGGGAAGCCACCTCTATCTGAGAGTATTATCCAAGTCACACTTCTGTCACACTTTTTGGAATCTGGCACACTTCTGTCAGTTATGACAATGGAATTGTAGCTCAAGACTTTTTGGTCATGCCTACTGGAACTATGGAGGGTAATATAAACCTAGGACGCACGTGGATGATAGCCACCAAATGCACTATTGATTGGGGGACTGGGGGTGTCACAACGCAAAAACCAACTCTTATCCCTACCACTCAAGCCATAGTCCCTGAGATATTGCCTAAGGAAATAAAACCCAAGACATTGCATGTCCAGGAGGTTGAACCATACGTCCCCATAGCCCAACTCTCTAGATCTTCAACTGATGTAGTTGAAAGAAAGCTTGAGACACGCAAGAACCATCCTAATATAACAAAGAAAGCATACAAGTGGGTCCCTAAAGCTTCTTTAGTAACCATGGCTGATGCTAAAAAACGGAAGCCTCGTAAGAAACGTCCCACTCGCTCCAAGAAATGTAAGAAAACGTGGCGCTGAATTCCTAAATGACTATTAAAAGCCCAAGGATACTATGATAAAAATGAGCAAATTTGGGTACCTAAACGTAAAATGTGTCCTTCCCTATCGACAACAAACCCATATGAGTCAAACAGTGTAACGCTAAAGCCAATGGCAGACCGTGGGAAGGGAAAGATCACAGAATGCTACACACCTAGTCCAGAGCTATTTTGGGCTCCAAGGCAAACCCAATTTATTTCACCTAGCTCAGGAAGGGGGGAGTTCCATGAAGCTTCTAGCTCCTCATGTAATACATCCATAGAGGTAAAAGATTCTACACAGCCTCCATCTATAGTAATGGACCTCAATGAAGCTACAAAAGAATCTACACCTCCCAGTGTTCAAGAATCACCTGATAAACCACTTCAAGTTCGATCCTGGGAGAGTACCTTACCACCCTTGCAACTTGACGAGGCACCTAGGGTAATAGAAAAATACTGGCAAAAATCCTCACGTATTACCAACTCGAACAATTGGTTTCAAAGGGTGACAAGCTCATTTCAAACGGTATGATCTACCCAAGGAAGGGGGGAGTGTTTGTGGACATCCATCATTCACTTGCTTCCCTCTCAACCTTTCTCCCTGACCTCTTAATCTCCGATCTTAGGGAATGTATATATAAAGCCTTATACTCACAAAAACAAGATAAAAAAGTAAAAGAGCAAGAGCCATCACACAAATCATAAAAACAAATTATGCACAAGAACACGACCCTTGTAATATTCGCACTCTAACCATCATCTATTTGCATGTACAGATATGGCTAGTACGCTAGAGTCATCCACTCCTGCCTTGGGTGAGAGGTACCCTCGTTACTTTTCACAAATATTTCACATGGTCTTTCCAGTGCTTGCATGTGAATGGGATTTGATAGGTACGCTAGCATGTGAGAGGAATTTTGAGGAGTTAGAATGGCTGATACGTCTCTTGACCACGTCTGATCCATACTTAGTAGAGAGCGTTTCTCCCATTGCACAAGCCTACCCTTTTGACCAAGATGACTATAGGCGTCTAGTGACCTTCTTAGTAAACATGGACACCTATGATGAAGAAGAAAATTTACATGACTACACGGATGGCACATATGGTCTCATGGATGATGACTTTGTTTATCTCGACGACGAGGATAGGGGTTTAGCCTTAGGGTTTCCCCCCAACCTCTACAATATCCTATTCCCATGACTCTTTAGGGGGAGTGCAAATAATTAGGTTAGGGTTCCTTATGTTTTTTGTTGTGTTCAATAAGTGTTGGTACCTTTTCCCACTAATGTGCCCCCTGGAGGTATTCCTTTTGTTTCCTAGTGTGTACAGGGGCGTGTTGCTATTGATAGGATTTGGACCTTCATGGAACCTTTCTCTTGTTCACACTTCAAATCAAGCGCGACCATCAACACAAACAGGTGTTTTATGTCCATTAGCATTGCACTTATCTTTTTGCATCCATGTTTGTCTTCTTTGATTGTGATTGGTAGCATAATATTCAGCGCATTTGCTTAGTATCAAACATTTAATTCAATGTAATGTTTTGTCATAATCACTTGTCTAGGTTTAAAAATCAAGCAGTCCGACTAAGCTAGTTTGACCAAGCTAGGTATTAGAAATCTTCTCTTAATACCATGGGGAATGCCTTCCTAATAAGCAATGGTTACTTAGGTTCTTAATCCGATTTAAATAGCATTGTGTGAAATGTACTAGGGCTTTCTAGTGGGCTTAACCCTATTGACCTTTAGCTTAAGTATTATAAAGGGAGTTTACTAATGTGATGAGCCTGGGGAGGGTAACAATGTTATATGACCCCCCAACGTTACAAAATTAAAATGCTGAAAATGAACAAACAAAAAAATCAAAGTGCCACAATGTAAAATTTTAAGCTGGAAGAGAAATCCTTGCTTAAATTGGTACTTCACTCACATGTATCGCCTATGGTACTAGAGCCCTAGAGGTTCCCAGTGTGGGCGCTTTTCCTTGAAAAGCAAAAAACCCAAGGCATACAAAATAAGCACACACATCAAAATTGAATCAATGTGAAAACACTTTGGGGGGTCAAAGAAAAGATAATCAGTCAGGCGATGATTTCATGAGAAATTCCTTTTATCGTAGCTTAACTACAAGGTCTTCTAGCTATAGCCTCTAGTCAGCCCTCGAACATCAAACACTTGGCTCTCGCGATTAAACAACTTAATTGACCAGAAAAAATTGAGAAGTTACCCATGGTATTAATAGTCGAGCTCTAGTGCCTTTTGACCGTTAAATTAGCGACCCCGGACTTGTTTAATTTTTTACCTTTACATCTGTTTATGCATTTGATTATATTGCAATTTAATGTTTATTGCTGACAAATCGTCTAAAATTCTGTTACCAATCAATTTGTCTGTCTATTGCATATGATTTTTAATTGTATATGAGAATGCAATTACTGTGGCAATGTTGTTTGATTTTTTAGTGATTGAAGAAGACTACGCACATCCATGTCGACTGCTCTCCCATCTCGACGAACGAGCTTCAACTGGATAGCTTTCGAGGACGGAATCTACATCAGGAAGGGGGGCATGTTAACCCTCACGGCACACGGACACCCTATGATCTATAAACGTTGTATTATTTAGAGTCAGGTACCGGGCTTGTCGGACCAATAGGGACAGGGTAAGGGTGATCGCCGATGACAGGCGCACTCTAACTGGAATATTCAAGGAGTTAGTTGGCTAAGTATGGGCGCCCAAGTGTGAATGGGGTGAGCTCATATAAAAGCCACTAAACCTAATTTTTACTCATTCTCTCATTGTGCAATAGAAGCTGCTCTTGCTCCATCTCCACCTTCTCCTTCACCATCTCCTTGTGTGTGTGTGTGTGTGTATGTGTGAGAGAGAGAGAGTGTGTGAGAGTGTGTGTGTGATCGAGCGTTGCGGCGGCACGACGGCGGCGAGGCGGTTGAGCGCGGCGTAGCGGTGTCTCCCTCTTCTTCGCGGCGCGGGAATCCTTCATTCGCAACTACGCAGGAAGGTGAGTGACACACCATTCTTCCTTGTGAGCTTGTCTGTTGTATGATTGTGTGCTAGGAGCCTTTGTGGCTCGCACATGGCGCGTAGCAAGTCCCTAGCCGTGACATTTCATGTTAACCGTCACGGCACACGGACACCCTATGATCTATAAACGTTGTATTATTTAGAGTCAGGTACCAGGCTTGTCGGACCAATAGGAACATGGTAAGGGTGATCGCCGATGACAGGCGCACTCTAACTGGAATATTCAAGGAGTTAGTCGGCTAAGTATGGGCGCCCAAGTGTGAATGGGGTGAGCTCATATAAAAGCCACTAAACCTAATTCTTACTCATTCTCTCATTGTGCAATAGAAGCTGCTCTTGCTCCATCTCCACCTTCTCCTTCACCATCTCCTTGTGTGTGTGTGTGTACGTGTGTGAGAGAGAGAGAGAGAGAGAGAGTGTGTGAGTGTGTGTGTGTGTGTGATTGAGCGTTGCGGTGGCACGACGGCGGCGAGGCGGTTGAGCGCAGCGTAGCGATGTCTCCCTCTTCTTCACGGCGCGAGAATCCTTCATTCGCAACTACGCAGGAAGGTGAGTGACACACCATTCTTCCTTGTGAGCTTGTCTGTTGTATGACTGTGTGCTAGGAGCCTTTGTGGCTCGCACACGGCGCGTAGTAAGTCCCTAGCCGTGACAATAATGAAGGCAAGAAGGTGATTTCGCGCATGCACGGTCTTTGCTCTCAGGTGTTTAGACACTATATACTAAACACCTGGAGTGAAGTACCGAGTGATTTAAAAGACAGAGTCATTAGCATGCTTCACGACGAGTTTCCGTTCCAACACAGGATGAGCGCTTCAATGAAGACCTGATGAAGGTTCGAATGCGCGAATACTACAAGCACAAGCGTTCTGAAGTGGAAAAAGCAATCAAGCATGGGTGGAACAAACCAGATTGGCTGGCCAAAGAAGATTGGAAGAATGCAAAGAACGCAGCGCGCGAGAATCCCGACAAGTGGAAGCAACAAAAGGATGCAGCCAGAGTGCGAGTGGAGGCAGGGAGCTCGCACCACTTGGGGAGTGGCAGGTGGGCATCATTTTAGGCCGATTTTGTAAGTGTTTTCGCATTGCTCTTTATGTTTGATAGTTTAGGGTTTATGGGTTTTTAAATTCTAACATAATGGATTCTTTGTATGTTTTGACAGTGGTCGATGACAAGACGTGATCCCACACCGTACGAGCGCGAGTACGCAGGCAGGAAGGGCTTAAACGCCCTAATGGACATTCTGAGTTCTCGCGGCGACATGGTTAGTATTAGCGTTTACTCTTTTCTATTTGTTGTATTGTTTTATAAACGTCACTATATGTTTATACTTACAGAAAGCTGTCGTATTGTTTTTTTTTGCAGAATCCGACAGATACACCGCTTGGACACGATGAGACGTTTGATTAGACGACGTCAGTCTAGCCGTAGCTAGATAGCATTAGTTTCTTTTTGTCATAGCTTATGTATCATGAGATGACTTTTATACGTCTTTTTGAAAACGATGTATATTTTTTCAATAATGATAATGGTGTTGTAACTATTACATTTGCAAAGTTTAACAATCAAGTGATTTTGCCTATGATGTGTACAATTGTCATTGATTTACTTTCATCAATTCAAGCTTGTAAATTTTGTATCTTTATTTTGCAAACAATACATACTATGGAGTTAAATTTGGTTATATTGTCTTGTGGGTGACTATTTTGGGTCTATATCTACCTTTGCACTTTTTTTCAAAGGTGAATCAATTAACGAAACATTCAATATGGTTGATGGGTGAATGCCTTGCCACCAATATTTTTCCCTCTCGGGTGTTGCTATGACCGTCGCTATATAAGGCTCTGTAGCATCGCTATAGATGGCCTGCAAATGTCGTTATAATCATTGCTATAAGCGTCGCTATATAGCGACACATATAGCGACCGTTATAGTGATGCTTATAGCGATGTTTTCATATCTACGTTATAGTGATGCTTATAGCGACGTCGGGGGTTATAAAAACCCAATGTATTTCGGTCGCTAACAACGTCAGAAGAGCACACAACCTCTTGTAGTGACTTACCTTTGAGCTCACAAGGTGGCCGTTCACACTAAGTGAAGACGACCTCATCATCAAAATGGGAGAATTCAATCCCTTCAAGGCTTACAGGGCAACCGCTGCCCACACCAAAGAAACCGGACCGGCCCTTCAAATTTTATACGCACGATGACTCTTCACGCGAAGCGAGACGGAGCAAATCAAATCTACACAAGAAGGCGAAGAAATTCAAATCTTCACACGGAGCAATGCAAAGCAACCGTAGTTTCTTTTAATTCTCTCAAGGCGGAATAATTCTGTGAAGAGGTGCTTTAGAAATCTTTTGTGAAGAGTGACTTCACAATCAGGGAATTGTTTTAATCTCACGCCACCTATTGTAAAGAGGTAGACACTGACCTTGACAAAGTGTCAAGTGTTAAGACCCGTCCGCTGGCACTATGGAAGAAAAGGGAATTGAAAAATTTAATGGCGAAGGCTTCCACACCTGGCAAACCAAGCTGCGAGGATATCTTATGGAAAAAGCAACTGTGGTCTGTCGTCAAACTGAGAGTAAGCGAACCATCCACTTCTATTGAAGGCACTCTCACTAGGGCCCAAATCGCACAAGCACAATCTAAAGATGAACAAGCACTCGGCATAATTATTACATCACTCCACGATATTATGTGCACTTTACAAATAGCTACACCACTTCAATCCAAGCGTGGGATATTTGGGAACAGAACTTTGGTGCTAAACAAAAGCAAAGTAAGATTAGCTTAAAGAAAAATCTCTATAGACTTACTATGCTTCAAGAAGAGGATGTTTCAAGCCTCGTTAACGTACTAATGAGCATAATCACGTAGCTCACTTACATTCAATGCGAAGTCTCGGAAGAAGAGCAAGTCGCTGTGCTCATGAGTGCTCTACTTGAAATTTTTGACAACATAGTCACAGTCTTAGAGGAAAAGGAACCCATACCTTCTCTACAATATGTTACAGGGGCAATCCATGAGGAGGAAAAGAAAAATAAGAAGAAATCTGAATCAATGGGAGGAGCTTATATTACATCATCATCATCATCATCTAGGGCATCATCATCATCACCTAGATTAAATAACAAGAAGTGTTATGAGTGTGGCAAGCCTGGACACTTCTCCAAGGACTGCTACAAGAACAAGTATTGTAGCAATTGCGGCATCAAAGGCCATCCACCATCAAAATGCCAAGGAAGCAACAACAAAGATAAAAGTAAGTCAATCTTACAGAAGAAGAGGACGGAGATGCTGCTCAATAGCCAGAGAATTGTCTCCATGTGTGTACTGCCCCCAACTACTTCTGCGAGTATACTAATGTACTGTAAATGGTCTTCCACCTTCTTTGTTTAAGGGGAGGATTTCTTAATCTGTGTGACACCATATGATGAGACCACTCAGTCTGTGTGACTACCTCGATCTGTGTGACTATTAGCCTGTGTGGCTTTAGGTCTCGATCCAACTTCATTCAATATAGTCCATGCCTAAGGGGAGGATTGTTGAGATAGGCATGTCCTTCTTCAGCGACTATGGGAAACACCTCTACATGTGTATACTATTTGCTATTGGCATTTGTCCTATGTGCTGTAAGGCTATGTGTAAGCTAAGTAGAAAGGGAGGAGCTCCAGCCAGATATCTACTCCAGGCTTATAAATAAAGCCCTGCGATAGAAAGACAAGTTTGATTGTTCATATAGACTCATCACTATCTATTGCATCTTTCTTGAGTTTTATGACACCTAATACCTCCAATAGCTAATAGCACAAAGTCGAGAAAAAAAAAATCCATTTTACAAAAATTGGACTTATTTTGTGTTAGAAATGTATTCTGTCCAATATTTCTCAATTCCTTTACTTAACAAGGTCAGCTTGTAGCTTAGGTCCAAATCTAAGCATACAATACCAATTTCGCTATAAGTACATACTTTTCAAAGGGATTGAAATGGCCACAACGTGAAAGCCAAGTTTTTCATTCTTGTAGGTTTTGGGCTTTGTAGTTATCCCTACAATTGTCATAACAAAACATCTTTGAATGTTTTTAATGCTTTTTAGGTGCTATTATGAAGATGAATTACCAAGGTGTATTAATATAAAGCATTTATATGAGTAAACTTGGGTGTGGTCATGCAAACACCGATGAAAGGTATGCAGAATGCCAAAAATGCAACTTTTTGTACCTTACTATATGCACAATTAAAAAAATGTGAGGCTATAGCAACCTCTACTAACATTAGGAACTCATTGAAGTTAACGAAAAAAAATATTGGTTGAGTGAAAAATTCTCCATCAAATTCTCCATTTGGTGTAGCATGGGGTTAATCATGAAAGTATGTTTTTTAAACTCAAATGCAGCACTACATTGGCTTTGGAAGATTGTCACGACTTAGGAATCAAGAAATATGCATGATACTTATTTTTCCCATGTAGAATGAGTTTTTAGCATCAAGCTCATGTAAGGACACCTGAAAATATACAAGGAGTAATGATTTTTTTCCTAAAACCTTGAAAAGACACTTTTATGTCCTCTTATGTTACCAAACTAGTGTTAAATGGTTTTTCCTTGCAACAATGAGACAATTGGTCGGCTAACACACATGTAGACAAGACCAACATTGGCACTACCTTTCACTTGGATTGAAGAGAGAGAGAGAGAGAGAGAGAGAGAGAGAGAGAGAGAGAGAGAGCAAAGAAGAAGAGAGACTAGTATCCATTATAACGGAGAAAAATAAAAAATACCTTTTCAAAAATTGAAAGGGTGCTCTACTGTACACGGGCTGAAAGTCCCTCACATTTACCCTTCCTTCCTGCCGAAAGGCAGTGCCAACACACACACACACACACACACACACACACACACACACACACACAACGAGAGAGAGAGAGAGAGAGAGAAGGACAAGAAGAAGAAGAAGATAAATTCTACCTCCATAAATCTAGGACTTTGAACCTATTCCTTAGAAGGTAATTTGGATACCCAATCTACTACATTTGAGCAATAAAAAGAAATTTTAACTGAGCTCTCTCTCTCTCTCTCTCTCTCTCTCTCTCTCTCTCTCTCTCTCAAGAAAGAGGCTTAATTGTATTGCTTGAAAAATCTCTAAGGATGCCCACATGGTGACGATTTTGAGGGCACTAAAGCAACAAACTAGAGCTATGAGACCTGAGTACAAGTAAAAACCAAAAACTAAAAGAAAAGCCTCTCCTAAAGAGGGTAAAATTTGCTTTGGTTAGCTAAATGGAGAGAGGATGACAACAACCTTAAAAACAGAGGTCCTTCCACAAAAACCACACTCTGCAAATACCCCCCTCTCTCTCTCTCTATCTATCTATCTATCTATATATATGTCTATCTATCTATCTATCTATATATATATATATATATATATATAAGTATACTCCATTGTTCTACACAAAACGTCACTATTGATAGTTAGCTAGAGTTGCCTGGGAGATGATCTTATTTAATAAAGAAGCATCCAAGAATATTCGGCACTACCTTATTGATGCATAGACAATGCTTGCATATGTTGCCACCTTCAGGGGTAGGTGAGGGAGGAGAGTGCCACAATTGCTTCTTCTTAGTCGCAACAATGCTCGGGTCACATACTAGTATATCCAAAAGCATAAGAGTATGAAAGACTTTAGTATCTCTCTCTCTCTCTCTCTCTCTCTCTCTCTCTCTCTCTCTCTCTCTCTCCCGTGTACACACACACACACGAGAGGAGAGAGAGGAGGGGGGCCGAGGAGAGGTGGCTCGTCACTAATTGACACCTCCCTTTGGAGGTGGGATCAATGGTTCACGATCACCGGTTGATTGTGACCGTTGGATTGCCTAGGAAATGCAAAAGATTCTTACTTTTCCAATTCTAAGGGTTCGAACCCACTACCCTCTCGTCCTTGGGATTGACTCTTACCACTAAGGTATGTGTGTGGTAAGTTTATAGATAACGACATCGTGAACAAGTTCACACCTACTTTATACCGAGTTCACACGAAGTTCACACCAAATTTGGTGTGGTGTGCATACCCTCCTAAGCTCACACTTAGTTCACGTTGAGTTCACACTGAGTTCACATCAAATTTGGTGTGGTCCTCACCATACATCGTAGAACAACTATTCATTAGTCCTATATGCACATTGAAGGCTTAAAAAGACCCCCTACTAGTTTTTGTTCTCACTGAATGCCTTTATACTCACTTTTCAAACAATGTTTTATTAATTCAACCAAAAAACATTAGCGGTGCAAAAAAACAACTCTCTCATCACTATCATTTCATCATCCAATTAGGCTTTTGAAAATAACCAAGGCTTATAACATTCAAATTTCAATCCAACCAATTATAGACCGTTTTTGGTCAAAATTTCATTTAACTTTTCATCAATTTCCCACATATTCGTCATATTATTGAGTACCCAGTTTACTAGTAACCCAAGGAAGGTAGATTTTTGAGTGGGTTTAATATGGATCAAGGTCTAAGCATCAGTAAAGCCCTCTTGCAAAAAACCTCCAGAGCGAAAGAGCATCAATACTAATTGCAGATTTTGAGAATGAGCAGTTATCTGAGCATACATGATCTAATTATAATGAAAGGCATGCAGCTCTGAATCATAGGATAAAGCAGAGGTTTCATATACATCGGTATGTTTATACAGATAATCTTTCTATGGAATCAATGCTTGCTACAACTCACATGGTGATCAGAATGCTCCAACATGAAAAGGATGAAAATCAATGGAGGTTGTTGTAGCTATATGTGTGCATGCATGTGATTGCAGCGACTCGCCAACGGTAAGCCACGACCTGTGCACATGCACACACAAATGCAGAAGAGGTTTGCAAATCACCTACTGGATATAAAGGCATACATACTGCTAACCTCCAATCTACAAACATGGTGGAATGATCCTGACTTCAATGTTCAAGAATTAAGGGTTGAATATGCGCGCACCGCACTTGCATTTCCAGCCCACAGGGTCATAGTTAGAGTAATCAAGATGTGCCATATTATGTTGCGATGCTGTTGTTGACGCAATCATGGGGGTGGGCACCATCTTGACTGCCTCACATGGAAAGCAGGTTTCACACTTGTCCCTGCACATGGGCGGCCTTGACCCTAGCCTCTTTCGCAAGGTGCGAACCGTCTTCGTGTACTCGGCCTCCACTAGCTCTTCTCTTCTGGCAACAGCATCATGATGATAGTCATCTGCGCGTGTTAGTATTCGTTTCTGCATCAATCAGATCAAGCTTCTTAAGTGGGAGAATTATATTATATTTCAGCTGTTTACTTAATTTAGCTAATGAGTATTTTAAGATAAGGTAACGTGACTGCATTGGCAAGAATATGCAGGAGTGTTTACCTCTTGTTGCACTGAGGAAGAGTGGCATTTCGGAGGAAATGTCGACGAAGATGATGAAAAACCTGTCAGAATGGAAAGCACACGTTTTTTCATTGTATTTGCGTAAAACTATCTGATCATTAAAGAGAGAAGCGTCCACTTACCCTTTCCACATGAGTTAGGCGCTGCTTTGGGTTGCATCGCTGTTGTTGACGCAAAGCTATGGCAGATGAGGAAGCCAATTATGAGCAGGATGCAGCTTCTCTGAAGGCCTTGTATTCTACCAACAGTTGTGGCTCCCATGGACCATATAATATTAGTGAATCTTAATGGGAATCAGTTAATCATGAGATCCTAATTATGACAGACAAAGAGCTAATAATTTCTTGCTGGCCAAGGCTGGTCTAATGCGCTACACTTGAATGAGGCCAATAATATTCTATTTCTCCTGACCAACGTCCAGGCTGCTCATGAGCTGATCGCAGCTAGCTAGTGCAGGTAGAAACTAAGAGTTGTCACTCTAGTCTTTAGTCTTGAAGTTGACATTGAAAGTTTTTACCCTCCATTCTGAGCATTTCTTGTGATAAGGACTAACTCTACCCTCCTTATTAATTTGATCTATCACTTCTTTGGGATTAGCCCAGCAGATGGGACACATCCAATATGTACTCCAAAGGCTTGTTAATGTAAGTCTGTGGGTGTGCGCGAGAGAGAGAGAGAGAGAGAGAGAGAGAGAGAGAGAGTGAGAGTTAAGATGCTTTAAAGTGTAAGCTGCATGCTTGTACATGCACTCTCATATGTACTTATAAGACTTGTTAATAAGCATTTCAGTTCAAGTTCAATTGTGCATGCATGGCTGTGCGTCAATGGGTAAAGTGACACTATGTGGCATGTGTGTGTGTGTGGGGCGGGGCTGGGCGGAGAGAGAGAGAGAGAGAGAGAGAGAGAGAGAGAGAGTATACATGGATTAGGTTGATGATCAGTACTAAATACAGGTAGATTAGATTACTCCAATAATTCAAGATTACAAGGCGGTGCGCTCATTTGGGCAGTTGAATCCGCGTGATGGCGCGCGTGTTGTTGTTATAAACAGCACCTACATGACATGAGTCTGCTTGGAATGGAGGGACAACAACAACAACACTCTGTCGCACACTCCCAGGACCCAGAGTCTCTCTCTCTCTCTCTCTCTCTCTGGCACTGTGGCACACCCACATTCACCTTATTCGTGCGTGTGTATGAATGAAGAGAGAGAGAGAGAGAGAGAGAGAGAGAGAGAGCCTAGAGGGCTCCATCTCCTGGCAGCGGGGCGCTGCACGTCTGCAAGGCTGCATCTCTTGACTCTCTCTCGTTTTCTGCCTGCTCTTTTGTGGTTTTGTGACATTTTGTCCCTTCCTCACGGAAAACAATAATTTCATCCAGCCCACTGGCCCAGTCACATTGTGTCTATGAGTCTTGAGAGAGAGAGAGAGAGAGAGAGAGAGAGAGAGTGAGGCAAATACCGTAGGATAGTTTTAGTGTGCCATCATTATTTATGTGTGCCACTTTCTTGACTTTACAAGAAAAAGGTCATGCGGGACTTGGATAACGACATTTTACTAATAGTTAGTGCATGGATAATGCATAGTTATCAATAGAGTAGTCAGCATCCATGCCTCATGGGACCATGTGATGTGCTTCTTGCACTCCATTCACAATCGCTAGATACACATCCTTGCTCAACTCTTTCAAGTGGAGATGATCAGCTTGCAAAACAATGAAGCACTTTAACATTTAATGGCCTAAAAACTTGTGTGTAGCGGAAATTAGCATGAACATAGTGGGCATTTCATTAGAATAGATTCTTAATGATAATTACAAAAGTGCTTGGGTGGAGAGAGCAACAAAAAGCATAACACCTAGTTAGATAGCATCAACAATACTTTCAAAAGAGAGAGAAATTAAGCTATTGACAACAGTTGAGGATTGGATTTGCATGGAGCCGGTCCCCCCCCCCCCCCCCCCCCAAAAGGCTTTGTATTATGGTTTCTCCCATCAAGAGAGACATTGTACAATACAATTATTTGTGTTCCTTCAAGACTAGCTAGTGCAATGACGATGAAAGCTTCATGCACTAAGCAAAACACTTAGCAAACACAACATCAATTATCCCCGGTCTCAGACCCAAGACCTCACACACCTTCGAAGATGGTGAGAGCTAGCAGGGTATGAGAGTAGATTGAGAGGAAGAAGGAGTATCTTACGAGAAAGATGTACATCTCCTCACATAATCACTCATATTAGCATAGCTTAGCTTAGTAATTAGCTTGGTAGAGAAGATGAGCATGCATTGAAGCTTGGCTCTTGGTTGGATTTGCATCCACATGCCAAGAGTGTGTCGATGTAGGCTTCTATCTCACAAGCTTGGAGTAGGTGAGGAGCTCTCCATTAAAGCTTGGGAAGAGATAGTCTTCTCTTTCTTCACACATGAGATTGTGTGAGTGTATGTGTGACAATGCCTTGCAAAAATCAGCCCCCTCTCTCTCTTGGGCGAGCCCTCTTGCTATTTGCTCTTGCTCAATCCTCATTGGTCCTCCCCAAGTCAAGCCAATGACTATTAAGCAGCATAAGTGATAGCCTTCTGACACGTGTTCCCCTTTCCCCTTTTGTGAGAGCTTTAGGTTAATTAATAATTCAATTAAACTCTCATTGGACCCCTTTGCCTCCTGGCCAATAGGAATCAGGCAAGCCATTGGGCTGTTGAATGCTCATTGGACCCCTTGGGAGACTGTCTAATAGTCTTCTAGAGGACTTAATTCTCATTGGTTATTTTATTAAGTGTTTTTAAATTAATTAAACTAGATTTACTCTAGCCTAATTCTCATTGGTCCACCTCCAAGGCCATCCAATAGGAATTGGGTACACCTTGTGGGCATCTGGCCTAGGGAGCTAACATGTGTCCCTCATTCCCTTTGTGTAAAGGGGGCTTGTGTGTGTGTGTGTGTGTGTGTGTGTGTGGCTTTCTCTCTCATCCCCTACATGCTAGGCTCGCCCCCTCCTATGTAGGGATATGCAAAGACTTTTTTGGTCACACACAAAGCATCCAATTCCCCTAGGGTTGACCTTTGGACACAACCTTTGAATTTTGGAACCTTAGCATTTTGGTAGTCTTAATGGGCTGAACCTTAGGGTCTTTTTAGCCCATTGTTGCACATGGCTCTTTTGCAGATGGCCCCCCCTTTGGATCCCTATTTTCCCTCCTTTGGATCCCTACTGTGGCCGGTCTGCTAGCTTAACCAAGATTCTAGCTTTTTCTCCCCTGGCACTTCCCCATATTAAATGATCAGTTTAACATGAGAAAATCATTTAGGAGAATTAGATATTGATTATTATGACATTATCTCTCTCTTGAAATCATAGTTGTCCTCGACTATGGTGTAGAGAAGATAAAGCATATTCATGAGTCCTTTTCTTAGCGGGTAGAGGATCCCTATGTTACCCTACGACATCATTCCACAATGGATGACTAGTCCATTTGGTGCTTGAGAGCCTGAGGCTGCCGCAAGCATGTCTGCACATTAGTCCTATCAATCTTCCATAGTAGAGTGACAAGCTCTGCTTGGTGTTTGGGAGACGTCGTCTCCGCAAACTTGATCTAAGCATGCATACTACTTCATTTTTGTGCACAATAAAGAAAAAGAGAGTCTTATAAGACAAAAAAACTTTCTTCATTTTTAACATTTTGTACATTTGCTTACTCTTGGGAAGCATTGTAAGCATTGACAAGGTTTAGGTTATCCTTTAATTGTATGCCTTGCATCCATCTAGCATCTTCAAAAGGATAATTCTTAAACTTAATAAGATATCGTCGGATAGTCTTACCGCCTCTTAGTACCTTGTCTTCATGTCGGAGAATGGACTCGGGCTGCAGCACCTCCTCTTGGTCCTCGATCTCCGGTGGGTCTTCAATAGTTGGTTCTTGAGGTGGATCTCCTTTGTAAGGCTTTAATAGGCTTACATGGAAAGCATTGTGTATGAGCCAATGATTGGGCAACTTGAGTTGATAGGCCATCTCATTGATTGGCCTAAGAATGTGAAAGGGACCATAGTACCTTTTTGCTAGCTTAGCATAGTACTTTTGGTGTCCCGTAGGATTCTTGCCCGTCGTGTCCCTTAATCGAGCCTTGGGAAACTTTAATAAGACCCAATCATTTTCTTTAAAGGCTTGGGCTCTTCTGTGCTTGTCAGCAGCAGCCTGACTATCCTGTCACTGTCCTGTAAGCATAGACTGCGACAATGCCTCAACGGCAGTAAAGCAAAGATGCAATCCCAACTGTCTAACTCACAGTCAATACATCCTAGCTGCCTATCTAAGGGTGCTCGAGGGATCGCTCCAAGACTTGTATCACCGAAAGGATCTCAACATTCGAGAATCCCCCAGCTCAATAAAACCTTACTCGACCCTCAACAAAGGCTGCAGTAAATCTGACAGTACATAGACTTCCCACAAAGTCATACATCCACAAATTTCCCACTATATGCTGTAACCGCTGCGGCGGTTGTTTGCTGCGTGACTCACAGCCAGCAAACCCTCAACAAACATACATCATCTCTAGCAATACATCCCATGTGGAAGTACCTGCAATGTCAGGATGAAATCTGGAATATCAAGCAGCAAACACAAGCTACCTGATGAACTAGTGGATGTCGCCTACAGTCTGTGTGTAGATGCGCCCGTGTCGTATGTGACACGCCTCCAAGAACTGTGAGCCGTCCTTCGATGTGTAGACAGCCACAAATCAACACTTTGGGAGTGTCGATATCCTCAGCACCTGTAGTCGTAGGCCGAAAACCCCAAATTTGTAGAGTTGGATCTGCACCCGCTGAGACCACGTAGTCGAAAATGGCCTGCGCAGACCTTTGTCGAAGTCGAACGGTGGCCGAGATGACCTCAGAATGAAATTCTGAGAACACCAAGCCCTTCGGGCTTGCCCACAGGATTTGGGGCCGTGTCTTCGCCTGTCGAATTTCACTCCAATCTGAGCTGGTGACTCTAGCCTCCTGCAGTGCTGCCCCGAGCCTCGATCTGAGCTCTGATACGAGTTGAAGGAGTACGAGCGGAAGTGCGACGCGAGAGAGAGTGTGAGAAGAAGAGCACGACGATATGGTGAACTCGCTCTACTGTAATGTGTAGAGCATAGTGAGTTCTTATTAGGTTTTTACAAAAGAATATGTGTACATACCTGGCGGCCCGCCCACTTACCTGGGCGACCACATTGGGCTTTATACCCCAACAATAAAATCATGGCCTAACCCAAGGAATCTACATGAGCTAAGAAGCTTTATTGGTATGTGTGCATACTATAGACGCTTCATAGCAAAATTCTCTCAAGTAGCAGGACCACTACACGACTTAACAAAGAAGAACGTTAAGTTCGTATGGACTGCTAAGGAGCAAAATTCTTTTGAAAAACTCAAAGAGAAGCTTACTTCCCAACCAGTCCTCGTGCTTCCGGATCTCTCAAAGCCATTTGAGGTCCAATGTGATGCATGTGGTGATTGCCTTGGAGCGGTTTTGCTTCAAGAAGGGCATGCCATAGCATATGAGAGCCGAAGGCTCAATAGTGATGAACGAGTCTTGGGCATTTATGAGAAAGAGCTTTTAGCTGTTCTACATGCCCTAGACACATGGAAGCACTACCTATTGGGGACTCCATTTATCCTACGAACCGACCACCAAAGTCTCAAGTATTTCATGACGCAAACCAAGCTTTCCGACAAACAAATGAGGTGGGGCAAATTTTCTTTCGCAATTTAATTTCCATATTGCTCACATAGCTGGTAAGCACAATCAAGTTGCCGATGCACTTTCACGACATCCAAAAGTTAATGCGGTGTCTATAGCTACTCACAATGATCTATCATCTATGATAGATGAGTATGCTACTGACCCTGACTTTAGAGACATAATGTCAGCCCTTGCTTTGGGGAAGAAAGAGGAACCATTCACCTTGCAGGATGGTTATCTTCTCCACGGAAATAGGCTATGTGTTACCCATGCCCTTCGTGAGAAGGTTATGTATGAATCCCATGCTCCTCCATATGCAGGGCATAGAGGTATTCAACCTACTCTTCGAGGAGTAGAGACTTATTTCTATTGACCTACCATGAAAGTGGACATACAAGAGTATGTTTCAAAATGTGTAGTATGCCAAAAGACCAAGTATGATAGAGGGAAGCAACTTGGATTACTCCAGCCATTGCCTATTCCAAATTCACCATGGGAGAGTATATCCATGGATTTCATCTTTGGATTACCCAAGTCTATCCATGGGAATACAGGAATATGGACAATAGTCGATAGGTATAGCAAGCAAGCACATTTTATTCCTGTGAAAAAGACTATTAAGGCACATCAAATGGCAACTCTCTTCATATCTCAGATTTTCAAGCACCATGGATTACCCACATCCATCGTGTCAGATAGAGATCCTAGAATGACCAGTAATTTCTGGAAAGGTCTCTTTGAAAATCTAGGAACAAGATTGAATTTCTCTTCGGCCTATCACCCACAAACGGATGGCCAAAGTGAGATAGCCAATCTTACGATACTCGATCTACTCAAGACTTATATTACCAAAGTAGATCAACGCTCACAATGGGAAAAGTATTTACCTCTAGTAGAGTATGCCTACAATAATACTGTCCATACTTCTACCGGGAAAGCACCTTTCGAGATCATAGAGGGAAGACCTAAAAGTCCCTTGCTACTCAAAGTACATGGGAAGATCTTCGCCGCCGATGAATATAGCCGTGACCTACAAGAATCTTTTCAAAAGACTAGGGAGGCTATAGCCATCTCTCAACAAAGGCAAAAAGCTGCTGTGATAAGCACAGAAGAGCCTTAATGTTCAACGAAAATGATTGGGTCTTACTCAAGTTTCCTAAGGCTCGATTAAGGCAAACGACGGGCAAAAATCCTACGGGCCATCAAAAGTATTATGCTAAACTAGCAGAAAGATACTATGGTCCTTTCCAAATCTTGAAGCCTATCAATGAGACGGCTTATCAACTCAAGTTTCCCAACCATTGGCTTATACACAATGCCTTTCATGTAAGACTACTTAAGCCCTACAAAGGAGAGCCACCAATTGAACCAATTATTGAAGACCCTGTCGAAATTGAAGACCAAGAAGAGGTGCTACAACCCGAAGCTATCCTTCGGCATGAAGACAAGGTACTACGACATGGTAAGATAATCCGACGGTATCTTATTAAGTTCAAAAATTATCCTTTTGAAGATGCTAGATGGATGCAAGGAGTACAACTTAAGGATAGTATGAACCTTGTCAATGCTTACAATGCTACATTAGAGTAAGCAAATGTACAAATTTCTTATAAATGACTCATGTTTTTGTCTTATATGACTAGTCCTCTTTTTAATTGTGCACAAATTTAACTAGTATGCATGCTTAGAATCATGTTTGTGATGACGACGTCTCTCAAACACCAAGTAGAATTTGTCACTTTACTTTGGGAGAATGAAATGGACTAAAGAGCAGACATGCTTGCGGCAGCTATGTCTCCCAAGCACCAAATGGATTAGTCATCCATCTTGGAAAGATGTCGTAGGGTAAAAAAGGGATCCTCTATCCGCTAAGTACGATTGACTAATGACTAAGCCTTTATCTCTTCTACCTCATAGTCGAGGACGACTATGATTTCAAGAGAGAGGTAATGTCATAAAATCTAATATCTAACCAACCCAAATGATTTTCTCATATTAAATTGATCACTTAATGTGGGAGAATAAACGGGAACAAGTGTTAAGATATAGATATGTGCTTATAGATCTATCTCAACATGGGGCCAATAGTAAAGGGGCCCAAATGGGAGATGGTCTATCAAGAGCAAGGCTAACCAATGGAGCATAAGACCTTAGGGTTAGCTTCATTGAAGACCTCCAATAATGTGTGTAAAAGTCCTTTGACCTTAGGTAAGCTAGGGCTGAGAGCTTGAGGTGGGAACCCGGCCCAAGCTCGAGGTGTTTGTCCTGCTTGAGGTGCTTGTCGTGCTTGAGGTGTTTTTCCTGCTTGAGGTGCTTGATTAAGGTGCTTGAGGTGCTTGACTTACTCCATGCTTGAGGTGCTTGACTTGCCGCTTGATTAAGGTGCTTGAGGTGCCTTGACATGCTTGCCTGAGATGCTTGTGGGAATACCCCCTAGTCCAAGTGCTTTGTCATGCTTGATGACTAAGGTGCTTGAGCTCCTAAAGTCAAAAGCATCCCTACAAGAGGGGGGGCGAGCCCTTTTCCTAGGGATTAGAGAGAGAACACACACTCACACTCACAAGGGAAGCCCCAGCTTGAAGAGGCAGCAAGGACACATGTCAGGTCCCTACCCATGTTACCTTCATGTGTTGCTTGAAGCCTATTGGCTAGGCTTCAAAGGGGTCCAATGATAAATTACTTGAATTATCTAATTGTTTTTGCATTTATCAAGTCCTCTCTCGCAAAGGGGAAAGGGGGACACTTGTCCCAAGGCTATCCCTGTTGCTTGTAATGGCTTCTGCTTGTGATTGGCTAGGCCTGGAGGGGTCGAATGAGCTTCAAGCATGAGCTACAAGGGGGGGTCGACTCAAGCAAGATAGGGGGGTGCTTAGGGGGTATACTCACCCACACACACTCACAAGCACTCTCATGGTGTACTATGCAAAGTGCAAGAGCTCCCTCTCCTTCTCCAAGCAAGTAGAGGTTGAGAGCCTACACCAACACTCTTGGCTATGGAGTGCAAATCCAACCAAGAGCCATGCTTCAATGCTTAAGCTTGCCATCTCCTTCTTCTTCATTACTATGCGATTATGTATGCTAGCAACAAGAGTATGATAAGTGAGGAACTAATTCTTTCTCCTACGAAATGTTTCTTCTTCCTCTTCCCTACCCTCATTCCCTGCTACATTAGGAAATTTCGGAGGTCATTTGGAGGGCCTTCTAAGAAAATGTATTTTTTGCACTCTCTCTCTAGAAAAAATGGCAAATAAAAGAGCTGGGTCTTTCATAGTAAAACTTCAAAAAGTGTACTTTAAGTAGATTCCTTACTCTTCTGAACATTCGTTCGTAGTGATTGAGGGATAATCCTCTTTTCAGTTGCATTGAATGAACCTCGTCAATATGGAGGGAATGAGGCTAACATGGAGGGACGAATCCGCAGCCGCTATTCACTTTCCATTAAACCTGCACATTTGGCTAATGGCGCACTCCTCAAATGGCACAAATGTTACCCAGAAACGAGCCAAATATCACCTTCACATTGATTTGGACAATGAGTACCAACCATTGATTAAGCGCAGTAAAACAAACACACATATACCTCCCGCTTCCATAGACACGCTCAGAGCTCAAGTAGCTAAACACATAGATATCTGGACGAGAGGCTCTCTCTACCCTAAGAATCCAATAACTAATGCGTCTCCACCGTTTGTCAATCCTACAAGCTTATTGACCTTTGCTGGTGATGGAGAAAAGGGCCTTCTGGGTTATTGTAAATCACTTATAAGAGAAGCTGAAACTTACAAGAGAATTCTCCAAGCTCAACAATGTGAGATTGTTCGCCTTTCACATTTACATTCTACAGATCAGGTTACCATTTTGCAACATAAAACAGAGGTACAAGAACTGAAAGGAAAGGTGCGAAGTTGTCAAATGAAGGACACCATCTTGGGTGGTCGTATCCGAAAGAAGAAATTGCGCAATCTTGAAACATTGCAGGTTGCATCAGGAGGTCTCAAGAAAAGAATCCGAGCATTAAGGTGATGCTTCTTGGTTGGCTACATTGTCTTAGTTAAGTAATCTTTTTGTTTTTTCTTGTTATGCATTGTTTTCATGTGCCTAAATAGTGTTAGTGAAGCAAATTTTCTGTTATTTACTTATGCATTGTCTTCATGTAGAGATTCAATCTATCCTGACAAGGAAAACATTGACCCCAAAGCCAATATAGGAAAGAGATTGAAGCCACTTATAAGTATAAGCCTGGCAGCAGATATAGTACATGACAAGAAGTTTAAGGTTCTACAAAGAAATGTAGTGGACCGCTTTATTTCAGAGAACTCAGTGCCTGCAAAAGAGATACAAGGCACACTTGATTCACTTGGTGTAAGCAAAAGAGGATATTCGGCTATCCAAAAGTCTGTCTCATCCATCTTTGTTAGGAAGGGTATAAAATCCAAACTTCTACCATCAGCCTCAAGTGTTTGGAAAGAGAGGCTTCAGCTTAACGAGGCACAGGGAGACTATCTTGGACAGCCCTTTCATATTAAAGCAACTTACAGTGGCCATGGAGCGAACATGGCATATGATGAGTTCAACAATATTTTTATGGACCTGCGGATACTACAGAAGAGAATGGTGGAGTTTTACAACATCACATTTGAAGAGTCACGTGGGCTATTACATTTTGTGTTAAAACTGGATGAGTGTGAGCTTGTTAAAGAGAAAAAGCTAGAGCGTGTTAGTATTACTTTAATGAATAGAGCCCTCTCAAAGTGTCCCAGTGATGATCCTTTATATTTTAGTGTTCAATCAGAATCTAACATATGGTGGCTTGGTGCATTTGAGGTAAGCGATATTCTCAAGTAAGCTCAAATGTTCAGATCTACTTAAGTCTCATTTATTTTGTGTTGCAGGTAAAGAAAGAAGATCATGAGATTCTATATTGGGTGTTCCATCGAACTAATATTCCGGAGGTGATTGATCGACAGACTAACCAGGGAGAGGTACTACGTCTAGATGGAAGGGGAGACTTTCAAGTTCAGTGGCATCTTGCAGGTGACCTTAAAACATTAAAGTGCATGTATAATTGTGGAATGGGTGCAATGGCAAAGTCACCGTGTTTGTTCTGCATGGAGCCTGCAAAGGTCATGGACCCAAAGTGGTGGAGAAAAGCTCCAACACGTCACATTGAGGATCCTGCTTTTCGACCGGTTTTGAAAATACCACTTGTGAATGTCCACATTTGTACAATGCATGCCCTTTGTAGAATTGTGGAGAAATTGGTCTACTTATACATCGGGTTTGCTTGGAAGATTAAGAACTCCGCAGAACGACAAGTAGCCCTGCAGTGCTTAGAAATGGTACTGTTGGATATGGGGCTTCATGGTGGCAATGTGAAAATCCAGCGGGATGAAAAGAGATCAACTGCTGAGAAGGATGTCCCATGCAAACCATCCATCGGTGGGGTGAAGGCACGGAGGTTTTTATCTAAGCCCCAAGGTACAAGAGATCCAAAGCTAACAAAACATGGAAAAATATATAACACATCTTATGTTAGCAAGGTAGAGTATCAGAGCTGGAAAAAGCTACATATTGCAGTCAAAGACCACGAACCAACTACTCGTAACGCGAAGGCTGAGGTTTGGCGATCAATAGACATCCTATTTTTGATGTGCGACAAAGATGACTGGTCACAAGGTGATATGAACAAGTTCAAGGAAAATCTCAACCTTCTGAAAAAATCATTCAAGACAGCATGGACAGACACCCAGATTACTCACTACATGGTATTATAATGTATTTCTTTCTCTCTTATGTGAAAATATGTGACTGTAAAACATTATAACTAATCTGTTTTCATATCCATCACATCATCTTCAATCATTTGCCATATTTTATACAGAAGTATGGGAACCCGGCAATATGGAATACCCAAGGGATGGAAAAGTCTCATTACATGGCGAGAAATGCTTATTTCAGGCACACACGACATGGTGGCTCTCGAATCAAGGCTAACAGTTTGAGAAAACTATTTGAATGGTTCTATCGTAGAATCATTCATCGAATGCAGGCAAAAGAAGTCTTGGCAAATTCAGCAACAGCACAAGCCATCAGACATTTACAACAACAAAAAGCTAAAAGATCAATGGCATACAACAACTCTGGAGCTCGTGAAAGTCAACGAAGGTGGAGAGAGACAATGGTGTATGTGAATCACAAGTGGAGAAAGATACTCTGAGTGGATGACATTGTACAAAATTTATGTAATACATGATCTTATACAATTGCTACTTGAAGTGTATCAAGATTTTGCAGGTTCAATTTTGTTTTTTGGCACGTCACCCTTGTAACGAATCATGAGATGTTTGCCATACTCTAAAAGTTCATCTGGGTTTTGTCTACCAAGAGCTAGTGCCATTGCTGTGTAGGTGTAGTAATACGCTGCCCGACCACCTGTATAGCCTGGGCAGTAACCAAAACAATCTCTAGCAAACACTTTGTCCACAAGAATGACTTTATCTGCACTTTTGGGCAGCACCGGTCCACCCAAGAAGCGTGATAGTGTCTTGAATGTGTAAGTTGCTATTGAACCCTCTTGTGACATGGAATTGTGAAAAACTACTATCGGCGACTCGCAAAGCTTTGAAAGGTACTGTGCTAGGGCCGCATCCCTTCCTCGATACTCTCTTGTCCGGCGCCGAAGGAAGTCATCCTTGTCAGCAATCCAAGACTGCACATACAATGTCAGAAATGACACACACACAGAGAGAGAGAGAGAGAGAGAGAGAGAGAGAGAGAGAGAGAGAGAGAGAGAGAGAGAGAGAGAGAGAGAGAGAGAGAGAGAGAGAGAGAGAGAGAGAGAGAGAGAGAGAGAGAGAGAGAGAGAGAGAGAGAGTTACCATGAAGCTCTCATCCTGCAGAAAGAGGTTTTCTTGCCACAGGTCTACAGATGTAGTTGACCCCTGACCTGAATGGTTAAACCAATCCTCCACTTCTTTGTTACTTTTCGATGGTCTTAGGCTTTGTCTTATTGCTTGGAAGGTGGCTTCATCAGGTAGTGTCTCCTTGTATTTTTCAGCTTTCTCAAAGCATCTTCGAAGGCATTCCATTGGATTGCTGGATGTTTCCATTGCCTCATCATCACTACTATCCTCTGAAACAAATCCACTCCTCTCCTCTTGGACTCTGGAAATAATAGCCAGGGAGCAATCCTCCCTTAAATAAAACACACTTTGCACATCATGTAAGAAGATATAGGTCCTGTCTCCAATCCTGAAGTCAGGCACAGTAGGCAACATCATCTGAGCATGCTTCTCAGTGAAGTTACTGACATCCAATGGAAGTTTGATTTCTGTGGTTTTCACAGAGAGCATCTTACTTCTTTGTACTTCAATTGCCTCAACCTCAAGGTCGACTGTGTCTTCAACCTCCTCGACTTCTTGCATATGAGTTGTCTCCTCGCATTCCTCATCTGGTGCTGCATCCTGCTCCTCTAACACCTCATCAGGATTCTGCATGAGGAATCCAAACAGGCTGTTCAGCTAAATCATAAAGCAAAAGGCTTCCTGAATGAGTTTGCATTCTTTTTGATGCAAAGGGCAGGCTGAATGTCGGCAAGAGGGTGGTAATTCCCTATACTTCTTCACTCCCTGTCCCTTTCCACCACAGTCATTTAAATGCACAAGAGTCATAGTAGGCAGAACAACCCTTCCTACCTGCACCATCACTTCAAACTTATCTCTGTAGGACTGCAAGAAATTACTGTGCTGAGCTAACAGGTCTTCAATGTCAAACTTTGGATTAAACATAGAATGAACTAGATCAAACTTGTCCCCAGCACCACAAGATGCTGCAAAATCAAACAGCCTCTCATCAGTTGCAGTTGGGTCTTCCAGAGAAGACACATCCTCTTTGTCTTTACATTTAGTTGCACAGGGACTTCCTTCTAGCACATCTGTATCATCTGAGAAGTCTATATTCCTCTTTCTTGTATTTCTCTTCAGAAGTACTGTAGAGGGCACCACAGCCTTGTAGGGTGAGGGATCCTCTTGCCCTGGTGACCTCTCTGATTGATCTTCACCAATTGACTTTTCTTCAGATATGTCCTGACAAAAGTCAACAGTTCTTTTGGCAGATACATTAAGCAACTAAGCCTGCAAGGGTTGAAATCCTGGAACAAGCTCTGGATCAGGTTTCAGCCTCTTCTACCTACTAGACCTTAATCCTATTCATCAGGAAACATGACAAGTCAAAACCATCAGGAAACATGACAACTCTGCCAAAACCAAACCATCATGATCTCTCTCTCTCTCTCTCTCTCTCCTGATAGATATAAATAAAAATATATATATATATATATATATATATATATATATATATATATATATATATATATATATATATCTGTCTCTCACCAAAGCACAAACAAAAACACACCTAGTCTCTCTCTCTCTCTCTCTCTCTCTCTCTCTCTCTCTCTCTCTCTCCAAAGAACACTAAAAAAATACACACACACTCTCTCTCTCTCTCTCTCTCTCTCTCTCTCTCTCTCTCTCTCTCTCTCTCTCTCTCTCTCTCTCTCTCTTTGTATTTTTCTATTTGACTAAAGGCGTGCAAGGAAGGAAAAGTGTGTTTTGCAACTCTCTCCGCGCGCCTTAAGTACAACTGAGGGAGAGTCATAACCATACTATAGGCGCGCGGAGAGAGCTGGAGCCAATATTTCGTTGGTGATGCGCGCCATTAGTAACGTGTACAGAGAGGGTAGGGAAAGAGACAATGTATATATATCTGTGTGTGTGTCTGTGTGTATGTGTGTCTGTCTATGTCTATGGAAGTATGGGTATTGAGGTGTGTGTGTTGAACAACAGTCTGGGTTTTTCTTTGTTTAGACACACACACACACACACACACACACACACACACACACACAATTTGTACCAACTGTTGGAAATACAGAGAGAAAGAGTGAGAGATCACCTTTTGTTGGTGGGGTTTGCAGGAACTCCAAGGGAGGTGTCTCCTCCATTGCTTTTTTGTGTGTCAAACTGACTCTGTCTCTCTCCCTCCCTCTCTCTCTCTCTCTCTGAGAGTAAGGAGTCCCTCTCTCTATCTCTCTCTCAATCTGTGTCTCTCCCTCTCTCTATCTCTCTCACAATCTGTTCTCTCTTTCTCTCTCTCTGTCTCTCTAAGACTCTCTCTCTCTCTCTCTCTCTATTGTTCTCTCTCTTTCTCTCTCTCAAAATCACACTTATAACGGATACACACGGAGGCGCCCCACGTGTCACTATAAATTAGAGTATATTTGCATGCTGTCACACGTGTGGTCATTATTGAGACCGTATACTTTTGTACGTCATATAAAGAGGTCAAGAGAGAGAAAAACCACACCTCGTGAAAGAGAGTGAGTGAAAGAGAGAGAGAGAGAGAGAGTGCAAGAGCCGTCGTCTGCGTCTCCGACAGCAAGCCGACCCATCGACATAACGAAGGTCTGCCTCTCCCTCTGCCTTTGCCTCTATCTCTCTATCTCTGTTTCTGTCACAGTACCAAGCACAGTCTTAGCAAACAACCCACACAAACAGTCTCACACACACACACACACACACACACACACATACAGACACACACATACACACCCACACACACACACTCCCAAACACACACACACACATCTTTAAAATACAAACACACACACCCACACACACACACACACACACACTCACAAACACACTCACAAACACACAGACACACATCTTTAAAATACAAACACACACACACACACAAACACACACACACACACAAACAGACACACACACACACACATACTCTCTCTCTCTCTCTCTCTCTCTCTCTCTCTCTCTCTCTCTCTCTCTCTCTCTCTATACCAAAGGCGCGCGTAGAGAGGCATACCCGTAGTGCATGTCTCTATGCGCGCCGTTAGTACTGTGCATTGACCAGAGACAGAGAGAGAGAGAGAGAGAGAGAGAGAGAGAGAGAGAGAGAGAGAGAGAGAGAGAGAGTATGTGTGTATTATTTTACCCTATACTAACGGCGCGCGGAGGTGTTTGTTGAGGTAAAAACGTGCTCCGCGTGCGCCTTTAGTAATGCGCACTCTCTCTGTCTCTCTCTCTCTCTCTCTCTCTCTATTTAAATATGCTAAGCTATAGAAAGGAGAGAGAGAGAGAGAGAGAGAGAGAGAGAGTCATAGAAAGAGAGAAGGGGATTGAGACTCTTCTTTTGGTGTACAGTGAGATGGCTAGAACAAAAGCCACTGCAAGGAAGGCAGGCAAGGGACCAGGATTAGCATCTAAAGCAAGTAGCAGATCTGCAACCCCAAAGAAAAGACCTGGAAAACCAAATAAAATTCTGAAAGGTCCAAGGATGAAGAAGCTGCAAACCTGCATGGGAATTTTCAGAGAAATCAGAAAGGCACAGAAATGTGTAGATTTATGCATACCAAAGCTGCCCTTCCAGAGGATGGTGAGGTCCATATGTGATGAAGCTACCTGGGGCACCAAAAGGTGGAAGGTGGTGGCATTAATGGCTCTACAGGAAGCAGCAGAGGACTTCCTACTGGAGTACTTCAGTGACATGACCATTGTTGCAGCCCATGCCCACAGGGTTACTATAATGGACAAAGATAGTGAGACACTGAAAAGAATAAGGTGGAGGTATGACAAACTACTGGTCCCCAATGTCTGCAAGGATAAGAAAATGAGGGAAATTTTGTTATACCCCCCGGAGCTAGTGCCACAACTCACAGTTGTAGATGTCACACATGATGTGAATACAAGGGCAAGGGCAGAGACTATTGCTCGCCAAACAGAGGACATGAGGGAAGCAGAGCTTAAGGAGAAAGCAAAAGTAGCAGTGGAGTCCCAGAGGCAAACAGAGTGCAATGTGACCCTGTCTATAGAGGCAAGCAATCAAGAAACTCTACTTTCGATGAAGAATGGTTTGCTTGCAGAGATACCATTTGTAGATGGAGCCAGAAAGCTAGCTCTGGAAAAAGTGGACATTAATTTATTGCAGAATCCAGATGCTCAGATTTCAGACACAATTATCTATGCTTGTCTTAAGTAAGTGTTACTATCTTGCTAGCTTTGAAAACTCAGATAATAGGTTTGCTAACTCAGGTAGAGTCTCTGCAGCCTGATCAAAAGTCAACTCCCACTGCACACTCACACAGAGGTGTTTCTCCTTGATCCACAAATGTCAGTAATTATTAGACAAAAGAACAGTCCATCTGGGACCTTTGAGAGTTGGTTTCTCCACTGTGCTATGCTGGAAGTTACTGTGATCATCTTTCCATATGAGAACAACCATCACTGGAGTCTCATATGCCTTGATGTTGACCAACCAGCAGTGTGGGTGTTCAATTCAATAAAAGGAACCCACCCTGAAATTAAGCTGTAAGTGTTTTGTATCAGAAAGTGTTTCTTATAGATATCCATGTAAATTTGAAGCCTCATGCTAACATCTTGACATTGCTTTGTGCAGTTGTATAAAGAGGTTGTTGCTTGCCTATGGCAAGCTATGTGGAAGGTATGAACTATACAAGGCCCCAATCAAAGAAGTACCTGTCCCAAATCAAATCGATGGGAATTCTTGCGGCTGGAGATGTCTTCTCCATGCAGAATATGTCCTACAAAGCTACTTTGCATTAAAACCTTTCATGACTAAGGTACCCATTTGGCAATGCATTCAGTTAGTTTTGGTTTAGTCTATAAAAGAATTCTCACCATGTGGTCCTTCAATTTTGCAGAGTGCTTTAAAAAACTACACATATGATTATTTGCAAAGATACCAGGTAAGTTTAATACAACACCTGCTTACTATGTCTAGCCCTAGAGAGCTTGAAGATAGCGGCTTGGATGAGCGCACTATTGATCTTACAAAACATGATGTGCCACCACGACAAACCCCTATATCCGATACAGTGGAATCACAACGGGCCGAGGGGGTCATATCAGCAGAAGATGAAAGAGCCGAGGATGAGGAAAGGTCAAATGAGCATATGGAAGGTGCTAAGGTACAACCGGAGGAGACAATGAAAGAGCCAAGTCAGCCAGTGGAGGAGCCAAAAGAGCCTATGGCTGAAACCCAAGATGAGGAAAGCAGGCCTATAGATGAGCAAAAGGATATGGATGAGGAAAGTAGGCCTAGGGATGAGCAAAATGATATGGATCAGGCAAGGATGTATGAGGCAAGCCGATCAACCGAGGGAGACGAAAAGACCTTGTAAGAAACCTTGAATGAGGCAAAAAGAGCCATGGGGGAGACCCCTGATGAAGATGTGAATGATGACTATGAAGATAAAGCGGAGGAGAGCAACAACGACATGAACACTACAGAGACCCAGTATGGACCCTTGCTACCTGTAGATACGGTTGTTCCGGTAATGTCTATTCAAGTATGGCAAAATATGTTCAGCTTCTAACTACTTATATGTACTTGTCAACTTTTACAGAGGTTGATTATCTTGGACGTCAATGGATTGCTGCTGATGCGGGTGCCTCTCGGTGACAGAGGACCCTTTGAGGATTTGCAAACGTTTCGGATGGGAACTTGTCGAGTCGTGGTTCGTCCAGGAACCAAGGAATTTATTCAGTTTCTTCTTCCGCGCTTCAGAGTTGCCATATGGTCTTCAATGCAAAGGCAAAACTTGTCGCCACTAGTTGCAATAGTTTGCAGTGTATGCCACGCTCACACGTTAGATTTTGCCTTTTTGTATGATCAAAGAAAATGCGTTACCGTTGAGGGCCACTACCACCCTAAAAAACCAGACTTACCTCTTTTGTACAAACCGTTTAGCCAAATCGGTGTACCCTTTGATGCAACTAATACACTACTAATTGATGATACTCCTGAAAAGGGAGAACTAAATCCGCCGGGAACAACTGTCTCACCACCTTCTTTCGAGGGGCATTCCTTCGATTTTTACCTTGAAGACATTCTGATTCCATACTTATAGAAATTGTATCTCAGTCCATTGTTCACGGACGAGTTTGTACTTTCTAATGAATTAAGATGATTCTTCTATCATGTCTTTGTCTTGTCTAACATACATATATATATATATATATATATATATATATATATATATATATATATATATATATATATATATAGAGAGAGAGAGAGAGAGAGAGAGAGAGAGAGAGAGATTTGACGTGGTAAAGAAATGTATTTCAAGCACACTTTTTCACAGGGCACAATTGAAAAATGAGATCAATAAACTTCATGTCTTGAAAGTCATTTGTATACACTTGGGTTCACAGGAATATCTGTTACATTGACACTACTTCAACCCGACCATCCAACTCTTTGCACAAAATATCTTTTTCCCTTCGCCGCATCACCTTACGGCCAGCTAGGAAAAAGGAAAAATCTGATAGGTCCTTGTCCATTGACTCTTCAATGATGTCATTTCGCAAATGCTGAAGACTGCATAGCTCCCTTATTGTAACCACCAATAGTAGGCCATGCTCTTTATCAATCACTTCCACATCCACAGTAGGATTATCTTCCAAACCTGCAAAAACCTGGTCCATAGGAATGTACTTACCGTTTAGCATTTGTGATCGCATATACCAAAATGAGAGTAACAGTGATTGGCTTGCAATCATGTACTTGACAACTAGAGTATCAAGCGCAACCTCGCACCGTAAACCAATCTCTTCCTTTGCATACCATCCTTTGTCAAGAAGTTTGTCACAGGATGACTCCTGAAATGACTTGCACATGAACATAGTTTTTGTAACTCGGATGTTGTAGCTATGAAACAGCTCTATGAAGAGTGCAACAGGACAAAAGCTTGCAATTCTAACCAGTTTGATAGGAATAGAGCTACGTAGAGACCTTTGTATATCCTTGTAGAGCTTACTTCGCATTGCCTCCACCATTGTTTCCTCGGGAACTGGCCAGTCCACAGTGTTCCAATCGGTTGGTAGAGGCACTTTCACCAACATGCCATTCTTATTCCCTGAGCTGAGTTGGTAAAAGTGGTCATAAAAAAAGATTCCCTCATTAGCCAGTCTTTTGCTGCTCCTCTCTGAGTACTGTAGAGAACCAATGTGGGCATGAACAACATGGAAGAGGCCTATTATGCACTCCACAGGCTCCCATTGCTCATAAGAAGAGGGATAAACATCTGCAATATATATAAGAAGAGTTAAACTAAGAGTATCAATAAGTACAAATGACAAATCTAATGTAATTGAGCTATGAAGAATGGAGACATTACTCATAACAAGCGGGAGAAACATTGCAAAATATATAAGAAAAGTTATAATGAGAGTATCAGTAAGTTCACATGTCAAGAGTACTTACAATTGCAACGTGGTTGATGTATATCTGATACATTTCCACCGTTTGCTATCACCTCTGGATGGGTAAACACATGCTGAACAAGAACTTCCTTTACAGATCTTTTGCCGATTTCAACTTTGAAATCCAACACCCTGGCCTTCCATGCTGAGCGATAAACGTTGATACCACTAGACCTCTTGGGTCTTCTTGGCTGCATGAGGACCCATGAACCTTTGTTTATCCTTTGTCCAACCCATTGGTTCTCTGCACTTATTGAAGCTGGTATTGTAATTGAGGATATGCTACTACTTGGCCTTCTAGGCAAAGTACAGTTGTTGGTTGTTGGTGTGAGAGACAGTAAACACCTGGAGGCTCTTGGGCGAGAAGACGTGGACGCCATAGCTCTCAGAGAAAAGCTTTAGTGGAGGGAGATTCACTTTGAAAGCATTCTAATGGAGGGAAAGTGTTTTAGAATTCCAATATCTTGTGCGGGCTTAATGGTCACCCTCCAGTACGTTAATGACCATAAGAGAATATCAGAAGTGGGACCACATGCAAGCACCTAAAAGCTCGGTAAAAGGAAGGAAATTACTATGCTACAATCCTAGTTTCGTGAAAGTTTTATGCTATTTTCCTATTTTTTGAGTCTTTCCACGTACTTTCCTACGTAACGTAGCCTTCATGCTCATTGGACGCGCTCTATTTTTCTCTCTCTTCATATGGCCCTCCAAATGACCTCTGAAATTTCCTAATGGCTCTCTCCACCTTCAAAGGTGTTTGAGGTCTTGGGACTGAGGCTTGGGATAGTTAAAGCTTTCTTCTAGTTTATGTTATGTTGGTGATGCATGTAGCTTTCCATCTTCATTTCTTCACCTAGGTCACAAGGAATACAAAGAATGTATTGTAACAAGTCTCTCTTTATGGGAGAAATCATAATACAAATGCCTATTGGAGGGGGGACCGGCTCCACATAAATCCGGTCCTCAACTGTTGTCATGTTCTCTAAATTCTCTCTCTTGCAAAAGTATTGTCCATGCCAAGTTAACTAATTGCTATAATTATGTTGCTATCTTCAATTATGTCTACCCGCTATGCTCACAAAATCATTTCTTGAAAGTACTCTCATTAAATTCCGCTACTCTCAAATTGACTAGGCAAATTCCATTACATCTTCCATGCGGCATAGGACTTCCTATGGCCTCTTCTTTTTGATGGTTCAAAGGTTGCACCATCACTTTCTTCAGAAGGTGAAGAATTTGAAGAAGGTGGAGAAGAGGGTGACCTCTTTCTCGCCTTTTTCTTGTCTTGATCTTCGTTTCTTCACCATCACTTTCATAAGAGGAAGAGGATGAAGAAGATAGAGAAGAGGGTGTCCTCTTTCTCGCCTTTTTATTCTCTTGCTTTTTATCATCCCTCTTTGAATTATGGAGTGGAGAAGAGTGTGATGGTCTTCTCCGTGTTGGTGGTGATGGAGAGCGTTTAGCCCGCCGTCTTTGTGGAGCCATCTCCGCTGAGGTGGCGGGAGACTCACTTCTTTCTCGTTCCTTCGGTGGAGGCTCTTGAGTTCTTCTTTGGGAAGGAGATGCATCATCAAGAAGTAAATTCTTGAGCCCTTCGTACGGATTCTCTTCTTCTTCCCGAATTGGAGAGAGACCTATTTTGGTAGTCTCACAAGGAGGCTTCCTAGGTGTTCTCTCGTCATGGTGATGAGCTTGGAGAATCCCGTGAGCACGGAGCTGCCGTTGCACTTCACTTTGGAGAGATGGATTGCCCATGGCTTGTTGAAGCCTAGAAACAAGATAGTTAACAAGCATTAAAGCATCATTAGTAGCTTGCTCATGAGCAAAATCAAAGTTATCAACATTAATTTCACTCTCTTTACTATTGTCCGTCATTCTAACAACTTTTAGGTGTAAACTTTTTAGGTGTACTTTGGCACTTCAAGCTCTAGTTGCTACTCCTCTTTACCCCTTTAGAAAAAGCACTCAAGCTATTGTACCCGCGGCTCGAATACCATTAATTGCAAGGAATAGAAGAGAGGGTCTTTCTACACCAAAACAGCACCGACTCCTGTCAAGCTTCTAATAGCTCAATAGTGGTTAAGGCGTAGGCAAGCCCCGTAGGACTCCACTATTAAGACCATAGCTCTCGACGGTGATGCCCCATTAACTGCACGAAGGCAGGCGCACTGAAGGCTGAAAAATCCCTATTCTACTTACTCACAGGCAATTAATAATACCAACCATTTATAGCTAGCTTGAGGACCTCCCTTCTTGAGCAAGAAAAGAGAAACCTTGTGCTCTGATACCAATGTAACATTTAATGGCCTAAAAACTTGTGTGTAGCGGAAATTAGCATGAACATAGTGGGAATTTCATTAGAATAGATTCCTAATGATAATTACAAGAGTTCTTGGGTGGAGAGAGCAACAAAAAGCATAACACCTAGTTAGATAGCATCAACAATACTTTCAAAAGAGAGAGAAATTAAGCTATTGACAACAGTTGTGGACCGGATTTGCATGGAGTCGATCCCCCCTCCAAAAGGCTTTGTATTATGGTTTCTCCCATCAAGAGAGATATTGTACAATACAATTCTTTGTGTTCCTTCAAGACTAGCTAGTGCAATGAAGATGAAAGCTTCGTGCACTAAGCAAAACACTTAGCAAACACAACATCAATTATCCCCGGTCTCAGACCCAAGACCTCACACACCTTCGAAGATGGTGAGAGCTAGCAGGGTATGAGAGTAGATTGAGAGGAAGAAGGAGTATCTTACGAGAAATATGTACATCTCCTCACATAATCACTCATATTAGCATAGCTTAGCTTTTTAATTAGCTTGGTAGAGGAGATGAGCATGCATTGAAGCTTGGCTCTTGGTTGGATTTTCATCCACATGCCAAGAGTTTGTCGATGTAGGCTTCTATCTCACAAGCTTGGAGTAGGTGATGAGCTCTCCATTAAAGCTTGGGAAGAGATAGTCTTCTCTTTCTTCACACATGAGATTGTGTGAGTGTATGTGTGATAATGCCTTGCAAAAACCAGCCCCCTCTCTCTCTCTTGGGCGAGCCCTCTTGCTATTTGCTCTTGCTCAACCCTCATTGGCCCTCCCCAAGTCAAGGCAATGACTATTAAGCAGCATAAGTGATAGCCTTATGACATGTGTCCCCCTTTCCCCTTTTGTGAGAGCTTTAGGTTAATTAATAATTCAATTAAACTCTCATTGGACCCCTTTGCCTCCTGGCCAATAGGAATCAGGCAAGCCATTGGGCTGCTGAATGCTCATTGGACCCCTTGGCCTCCTGGCCAATAGGAATCAGGCAAGCCATTGGGCTGCTGAATGCTCATTGGACCCCTTGGGAGACTGTCTAATAGTCTTCTAGAGGACTTAATTCTCATTGGTTATTTTATTAAGTGTTTTTAAATTAATTAAACTAGATTTACTCTAGCCTAATTCTCATTGGTCCACCTCCAAGGCCATCCAATAGGAATTGGGTACACCTTGTGGGCATCTGGCCTAGGGAGCTAACATGTGTCCCTCATTCCCTTTGTGTAAAGGGGGCTTGTGTGTGTGTGTGTGTGTGTGTGTGTGTGTGTGTGTGTGGCTTTCTCTCTCATCCCCTACATGCTAGGCTCGCCCCCTTCTATGTAGGAATATGCAAAGACTTTTTTGGTCACACACAAAGCATCCATACTCTCCTAGGGTTGACCTTTGGACACAACCTTTGAATTTTGAAACCTTAGCATTTTGGAAGTCTTAATGGGCTGAACCTTAGGGTCTTTTTAGCCCATTGTTTCACATGGATCTTTTGCAGATGGCCCCCCCTTTGGATCCCTATTTTCCCTCCTTTGGATCCCTACTGTGGCCGGTCTGCTAGCTTAACCAATATTCTAGCTTTTTTTCCCCTGGCACTTCCCCATATTAAATGATCAGTTTAACATGAGAAAATCATTTAGGAGAATTAGATATTGATTATTATGACAAGCACTCTCCACATCACCTTCTTGATGGAAAATTGACAACGTGAAAGTGCACATTTATGGGTGCTTATTGGTCCTCAAAATAAAAAGGCAGCTTGGATGTGTCATCTGAACCTAGCTCAAGTCTTGGATCAATGAGAGCAAGCACCCATGATTAATTGGTTCACATTGCATAAGTTATACACTTTAGCATGCTGACTTGTGGAAGCCTTCAAAATTGATCAAGGTGCTCTAGTTGGGAAAAACAACTCGCGAACATTTTAGCTATGATGAGCAAGACCTTAGAGAACGTGTGCATTTATAGTATATGTCACTGCAACACGTCACATGGATACTGGCAACAGTACCAACGAAAAAAACTAGTTATAAAACTCCACCGGTCAGTATGTATGTCGATATGCCCGTCAGTATAGCAGACGTCGGTATACCATTGAGATATAATATGTGCATACTGACGCTCATACCAATTCTTACAAGGACGCTCATACCGACAAAAAACCTGCAAAAAAAAAATGAGCAGAGAGGGCTAGCATCTGGTGTTGCATGTACTGCAGCACCAAAAGCAGCTCTCTCTACTCAAAAGGAGAGAGTTCAAAAAAAACCGCACTCCACCTTCATTTTTCATGAAAAGTCCACAGATGTGTGAGTACATGTTGACTATGACGAGATTCACAAAACATAACTATTATAAAACTCCCAAACCATAACCTTCGTGTAAATCGCAAAACATAACTATAACCGAATTTTGAAACCATAGTCATAACCATAACCTTAAGCATAACCATAACATGAACCATAAACTTAACCATAACCATAACCAAATGAGCAAACCATAACCATAACCATAACGTTAATAAGTGAATACCAAAAGCACAACCATAACCAAGCTCTCAAAGCATAACCATAACCTTAAGCAGATTCCAAAACCATAACCATAACCAAGTTCTCAAACCATAAACACATCCACATTCTCAAACCATAAACATAACCATAATTGTACCCGGTTTCCAAAACCATAAACATAATGAACTTCTCAAACCATAATAATAATCTTAAGTGGATTTCAAAACCATAACCTTAATCTTAAGTAGATTTCAAAATCATAAACATAAGCACATTCTCAAATCATAACCATAATCATACCTGTAAGCAGTTTCCAAAACCATAACCTAAACCAAATTTTCAAACCATAACAATAACCTTAAGCGGATTCCAAAACCATAGCTATAACCAAATTCTCAAACCATAACTATAACCTTAAACAAATTCCAAAACCATAACCTTAAGCAAATTACAAAACCATACCTTGAGCTTCCTCCGTCTTCTCCAAGATGTGTGCGTTTCTCTACAACCCTAATTCCAACAATTGGTATCAGAGCAGGTTACGTCCTCCCGGGCTTAGTCCCCAGCTGCTCCAGCACACGCCTGCTCACTTTCTCCGATTGCAGTAAGGTTTGGCGAGTGTTCGCTGGTCGAAAAATATTTTGGGAGTGCTCGTAGAGATTAGTCTGCTCAGATTTTTGATTCGGGATCATTTCGGCCTCCGTTTCCACTAAAGGCAGGACTGCACAGGCAATTTCGTCATTTTCTATAAAATTTCTGTCAGTGTCGTTTTCTGCATAACAGGTGCCTTACAGTCTTCTACGGTTTGTGCTATATAGCACGTGTTGTTCCTGCTTCATTTCTCCTATTTTCGAGCAGTTTTCACATCAGGTGCAACATTTACCATGGCTGACAACAACAACACAGATGTGTTAAAGATGTTTGCTGCTGAGGACAGGTTGGATGGGGACAATTACCCTATGTGGGCTTATATGATGCAACACGTTCTTGTGTCAAAGGGCGTTTGGAATATTGTGCAGGGCATTGATGTACGTCCTGGTTCTGAGAATGTAGGCGATGTTGAAGATGTTGGAGGTTTTGTTGGAAGGATTGCTGCTGTTAGAGTTGTTTTGCCTATGATAGAACAAGATCGTTGGGATGTAAAGGATGCACATGCTCATGCATTTATTACGTTGTCTGTGAAGCGCAACATTGTTCCTCACATCCGTTCAGCAAAATCTGCAAAACAGGCTTGGGATATTTTGGCTGGTCTTTATGCAAGTCGCAATGAGGCTAAAATTGCTTTGCTGCGTAAAGAGCTGGAGTCGAAGATTATGCACGAGGAAGACGATATGGACACTTTCCTTGCTAGTGTCAAGGATATCAATAACTTATTTTTGTAGGTGAAGTCATTTCAGATAGTTCCCTTGTGCAGACTGTTCTTGATGCCTTACCAGATTCTTACCAGACTTTTGCTAGTACTTGGAGACTTATGACTCAAGGAAATCCAGAAGTTGTCAAGTTTGATGCATTATGCACATTGCTGTTGCAAGAGTCACTTTCCAAAAAAAAAAGGACTAGACAGCGTGCAATTGAACAGGCTTTTATTGCTTCTCAAAGAAAGGGTGGTAACAGCAATGCAGCCACTTCTTATGGTTTTGTTGCGAGTGGCAAAATTTCTGTTCCTAATGCTTTTGCTGGCAGCACTTCCTCTAGCAATTCTCGTGATAAGGGCAAAAAGAAGATGCGTTGCCATTATTGTAAAGCTAATGATCACTTGATCAAGTCATGTCCTAAGTTAATGATCACTTGATCAAATCGTGTCCTAAGTTGAAGGCCAAAGAGGCTAAGAAGAAAGAGGGTGGTTCCACTGCAAATGCTGGTTCCACTACAAATGCAGCCATTGTTGAGTCTTCTGTGAAAGGAGACTATGATGCTGATGTCGATGTAGAATGGGCTTTTAGTGCAGAGTGCACTCACAATCCTACTGTCCATGATGCATGCTTGTCAGTTGTTGCAGATTCACATGTGTGGTATTTTGATAGTGGTGCTACAAAGCACATTACCTCGCATCGTGAATTGTTCACCTCTGTCGAGTCTGTCCCTCATGGGAATTCAGTCACTTGTGCCAACAATGCCTCTTATCCGGTTCAGGGAGTTGGAAAGATTGTGCTTACTGCTGCAAATGGCAGTCACACTTGTTGATGCACTTTATGTACCTGGGATCAAGAAGAATCTCTTGTCTGTATCCGCACTTACTAGACTTGGACTTGTAGTCAAATTTATGGATGACAGATGTATAGTTCATGATCTCAATTTTGGTGATGAAATTGTTGCATCTGGCCTTTTGTGCCGTGGGCTGTATAAGCTCACTTTGTACGACAAGTGTGGACAAAATTTTGCAAATGCTGTTGCAGATTCAAGGGCTATTTCAGATGCAAAACTTTGGCATGCACGTTTTGGTCATCTGAATTTTGCCAGTTCGTTGCGTTTGCAGAAATCTGATATGGTTGCTTCTTTGCCGCCTCTTGAAGCACCTGTCAAACATGTTTGTGAAGGCTATATTCTGGGTAAAATGCAACGTTCTAAGTTTCCAAAGGATGGTTCAGTTAGGGCCACATGCAGGTTGCAGCTTGTGCATAGTGATGTTTGTGGGCCCATGCAAACTCCGTCCTTGGGCAATTACCTGTACTTTGTGATTTTCAATGATGATTACTCCAGGCATGCATGGGTATTTCCGCTTAAAGCGAAGTCCGAAGTTTTTATGTGCTTCAAACAATTTCTGGCTATGGCTGAAAATGTCTCAAAATGTACTATGGGCACCCTCCGTTCTGATCAAGGGGGGGAGTATATGTCTCATGAGTTTAATGCATTTCTGGCTAGTCGTGGGATAAAACACCAATGTACAGTGCCTTATACACCTCAGCAAAATGGTGTTGCTGAGAGGAAAAACAGGTCACTTACAGAAATGGCACGATGTATGGTCAAAAGTCAAGCTTTTCCGCATTCTTTTTGGCTTGAGGCCATCATGTGTGCCACTTATGTACTAAACAGGTGTCCTACGAAAGCTTTGCAGTCTATTACTCCATATGAAGCATGGCATGATAGAAAGCCTTTTAATGAGCACATGCATGTTTTTGGCTGTTTGGCATATGCTTTGGTGCCACAAACGCAGCGCAGAAAATTGGATGATAAGGCTGTCAAATGTATTTTTGTTGGTTATAGTGCTGAAAGCAAAGGTTACAGGTTATATCATTCGTAAACAAAGCGTATTCTGGTTTCACGGGATGTAGTGTTTGTGGAAGATTCTGTTCAGCCCTTGCTGTCATGTACTAGAGACAGTAATGTAAGCTCACATGACATTTATGACACTTTGTTGCCTCTTTTCAGTGGTGGAAATACGAATGTAATTTCCAATGAGGCAAATGTACAGCCTATGGGGGTTTCTAAAAATGTTACAGATCAGCCTATTAATGATGCAGATGTACATGATGTACTTGATGAGGAAAGGGCTGAAAATGAGCAGGCTAGAGGTATGCCAAAATGGCTAGTGCACACTTTACGTGACAGTAAATTGGATGCACCTTTGTCTAGTCGTACTTGTTTAGGCTCTCGCCATGCATCTTATGCATCAGATTGTTATGCTTTGGTTGTGTCTAGCTTACATGATGTTGAGGAGCCTCTGTCTTTTGATGAAGCACATAATTCAGAAAATTGGATGGCTACCATGCAATCAGAATATGATGCACTTATAGAAAATGACACATGGACTTTATGTGATTTGCCTCCTGGCAAAAAGGCCATTGGTACGAAGTGGGTTTACAAGTTGAAATGCAAGCCAGATGGTGAGATCGATCGCCATAAGTCTCGACTTGTTGCAAAGGGTTATGCACAGCAAAAAGACATAGATTATGAAGAGAATTTTTCTCCCACTTGTCGTATGACTATTGTGCGTTTTCTATGTGCATTGGCAGCTCATTTTGGTTGGGATGTACATCAATTAGACATTGTTACTGCTTTCTTGAATGGTGACATATTTGAGGAAGTTTATGTAACGTTGCTTCGCGGTTTTGTCATAAAAGGACAAGAGGACAAAGTGTGCAGATGTAAGAAGGCTTTGTATGCGTTGAAGCAATCTCCTCGTGCTTGGTATGAGAAGGCTGACATTCATTTAGTTAAACGAGGCTTTCATAACAGTCCAACAGAAAGCACATTGTATGTAAAGCATGAGGGTGATGTACTTCTCATTGTGGTTCTTTATGTCGATGATTTGCTGATCACTGGACCAAATGGGAGACATATTGCTAAATTTAAGGCTGATTTGAATGCTACTTTCAAGATGAAAGATTTGGGGCTATTCCATCATTACTTGGGTATACAGTTTAAGCAGTGTGATGGTGGTATTGCCTTGCGTCAGAAAAGTTACATAGAGACATTGCTATGTAAGTTTGGACTTGAGGATTGCAAACCTATTGCCACTCCCATGGAAACAGGTTTGAAGTTGAGTCTACATGATGCTGGTGATCCTGCTGATGCCACTCTTTACCAAACTGTTGTTGGCTACCTCATTTATGTATGCAACACGAGGCAAGTTATTCAGTTTGCAGTCTCACAGGTCAGCAAATTTATGCATAGCCTAGGGTCTAAGCATTGGCAGGCTGTCAAGAGGATTTTCCGCTATCTTAGTGGCACTTTACATCTTGGCTTGTTTTGTCCCAAGGGGGGATCATTGCCGCCAGACTTACATGCTTTTTCGGACTCAGATTGGGCTGGTTGTTTTGACACACGAGTGTCCACAAGTGGTTTTTGTTTCATGCTTGGCAGTTCATGTATATAATGGTTGAGCAAGAAGCAACCTATTGTGGCCACTTCAAGTTGTGAGGCTGAGTACAGAGCAGTCTTCACAGCTACAGTTGAGTGTGTATGGCTCAGACGCCTTATGGCTGATTTGGGTGTTGGACAAGACACTGCCAACACTATCTACACTGACAGCCAGAGCACATTGGCAGTTGCAAGGAACCCAGTTTTTCATGCTCGCACAAAGCACATTGAGGTGCATTACCACTATGTCAGGGAGAGGCTCTCAGCAGGAGAGGTCATCTTGGCTTATGTGCCAACACAGGACAACCTTGTAGATCTTTTCACAAAGGCATTGTCTCATGAGAAGATTGAAGCTTTCCGCAAAGCTTTGGGCTTACTCCCCTTTGTGGACTGATCATGTCCTTAGGGCATGGTACTTCCCTTTACTCATGTGCCAGCTCTCATCCACCGCATCACTCCAGGGGGGATTTGTTACCATATATATGTGGTAGTGATGTGTGTGAACACACTAGGACCGGCGTGGCATTTTTTCCCTCTTTAGGAGTTTTTTCCCCCCGTGCATTGTATATACGCCCATCACTCTAGGGCTATCTATCTTTCCATTGCACACTAAGTAATACACTCTCTATTGTGTGCCTTGAGCTTCCTTCGTCTTCTCCAAGATGTGTGCGTTTATCTGCAACCCTAATTCCAACACTCTACGTCTAACCATGCCAGCTTTGGCTCATTATTTTTGTATTTGTCTCGTGCTTCATATCAACGATGTGACATCATCGCAACAGCCACCCCCAAGATCCTGTCATTGGAGACTAGATCATATCTCTCTATTGGCATGTACTCTCTATGAATGGTATCAATGATGTAATTATTTCTCTCTACATCCTGAGCATCCCAATGCTCCATTAAACCATCACAAAGTGCCTAAATTGCATTACACAAAGGTTGCAAACACTCTGACTCATGGTCTTTTGGACCTATCTATAACTGATATCCCATCCCTAGTCTTGTATACCTTGCTAGGATCAGACTCATGTAATCCCCAAGGTGTACGTGGCGTGCTAAGCAATGTACTATATACTGAAGAGAGAGGTGGATGCTCTCTCAAAGGTATGGTTGCATCGGTAGCACCACTACCACAACAACCACCACCACCACTTGAACAATGAGATCTGCATCATATTGAAGAGGAATGAGAAAGACAAGTCTCCAATGTAGCTCGACCAGTCGGTGTAACTGGAATGTTGGTCTAAGGTGTCACGCCACCAATTGATGTGATTGGAACGCTCGTTTTGAGGGATTGAAGCAACTATAGATGGTCGCGAAGGCCTTGTTGTCCAAAACTTTTGTGCGTACGCATACTGCTCTAGAAAAAACTGTGAGAAGAAAGTACGCATCTGCTTTGGTGACATGCCAACTAGAGCAACTGGAAAACTGAAACTCGGAGAGTATGCCTCCTTGTCATCTGCCATGACTGCAAAAAATAATTTGAGAACATATATACAATACGCTAGTTCACTTAAACACAAGTAAACATCTCAAGCAACACAAATCACTAGGAAGTTTTAGATGGTCATGAAGGCCTTGCTATCCAAAACTATTGTGCATACGCACACAGCTCTGGCTAATACTGTGAGAAGAAAGTACGCATCTACTTGGGTGACATACCACTGAAGCAACTGGAAAATTGAAACTTGGAGAGTATGGCTCCTTGTCATCTGCCATGGCTGCAAAAACTAATTTGAAAACATATATACAATACATTAGTTCACTTAACCACAAATAAAAATCTCAAGCAACAAAAATCACTAGGAATTCACTATTGGGCAGTAATAAAAATCCATTAATTAAAGTAGACATTACAACAGAGTTCTTAACAAAAACCACTAGTCAATCTCTTATCTTCTACGAGAGTTGATGCACCAAAGACATCTATCGTCATCAAACTCCACAACTCCATCCATCTCTGCATCTATCTCAGTATCTGATCACTCATCTTTGGGTTCATGAATTGGCTCAAGAAGAGCACCAACTTCAAGCTCAGGCTCCTCATCTCGATCATCCGTAATCCGTGCATGCCTCTCAGGTGTCTCTTCATTCTCAACCTCCAATCCTTCGCAGACTTGTTTATTCTGTGGAGCAAATCGGACAACAAAGAGCCAACATGGGTTACTCAAATATTCTTCATCTGTTTCCTTCCACAGTCGATCCATAATAAACACAACCTGTTCACAATGTTGTGGAAGAACAAATGTATTCCAATCATACATCCATACTCGCCTAGAGTTGACTTGAATCGGTCCACTCCTATCTTAGTGTACAGTTGCATTGGGACCACTAGTAATAACCTTGAACCTCTTCACATCAAAAATGAAATATCAAACTTTTGAAGATAATTTTCAAGATGTCTTGAATATAGCCAAAGTATTCGTGTTGGACAGTCTATGTATTGTCATCCCTGACACTACTTCGACTTTCTTGAACAAAGCTTACCATGACACCACTGTCGAAGGTGACCCTTTGTTGGTTTATCCGTTGCACTCTGAAGTGTCTCCCATGTAACCACAAAGCTCCGTATTTGTGATATTAGTGGCACATAAAACAATTTCAGACTCAGTACATTGCATATATTTTCATGTGATTTTAAAAGAAAAGTATGTACAATACATACATGCCAATCACATCCCTTCTGTTCCTCTTCAATGATCAATACTCTATTTTGCTTTGCCTCTTTGTTCAATTGATACAGTGTCTAGTAGGAAAGTCTGGCATTTTTTGAAGGTTATATGTAAAAGGAAGATTTCTAGTGATATGATTGCGCTTGAATAACATCCGATCAGCCAAACATTGTTTCTTTTTCACTTCATATTTCTCATTCCACATTTGCATGACTTCTTAGTTGATCGAGAAGAAAAAATCTCATAACCTTTTCATGCATTTTGACATCCATCTTCCTCATGAAAACCTATCCCTATGGCTCCCACTACAAGAGGTGCTTAAGGCTTGTGACACCCTTAGCGACAAAAATAGATGGGGATATTTTTATATCGACATCGCTAAAAGTGTCACTATTAGCGTCACAATGGGATTGTTGCTATAAGCATCACTATCCTCATTGTTATGATTGTCACTATGATAATCTCTATATAGTGACGGTTATAGCAATTGTGCAGGTTCCAATATAGCATTGTTGATAGTGATGCTTATAGCAACGCCTGAGGATAAAAAAAATTGGTGGCAGGGCATCACCCAATCAACCATATTGAACATAATACAAAAGCATGAATTGACAAAAACAGGGAATTGACAAAAGCATAGTGAATTGACAAAAGCATAGAACTAACAAAAGCATAGTGTAATGAACAAATCATGGGCAAATAAATTTGAACACATTGATTGATTGTTAATTTGATCGATATATACGAGTTATAATTAATACAGTTTCCATTATAGATAATTGAAGAACTAAATTACATTATTGTGAATCATCTACAAAATTGATGTATACACGTCATCTCCTAATGTATGGGATATAGAAGTAGGACTAGTGCTAACTCGTCTTACTTCTAACTAGGGCTAGTCTGGCGTCGGCTAATCTAAAACCTCATCGTGATCCAATAGCGTATCTGTTGGATTATGCAAAAAATGTATAAACATATAAATAGAAAACAATCTAACAACTTATTAAAAAAAAATGAATTTTAGAGCGCAGAGTTAAGTAATTATCAAGATGGGTTGAGAGCTCGTAATGTCCATAAGGAAGTTAAATTCATTTCTGCTCGCATACTCACACTTGCACGGCGTGGGGTTACATCCAATCATCGACCACTGTTGTCAGGAGACACAAAGAAAACGTTTTGTTAGAATTTAAGATTACAAATACCCGAAATTGCTAAACCTAAAGAGCAATGCAATAAAACTTACAAAGTAGGCCTCAAATGATGTCCATCCACCACTCCCTGAGTGGTGCAAGCTCTTTGACTCTACTTGCGCTCTGGCCGCCTCCTTTTGTTGCTTCCACTTGTTGGTATTCTCACATGCTTCTCACTTGACAATCTTCCAATCTTCTTTAGTCAGCCAAGATGGCCTACTCCACCCATGCTTTATTTATTTTTGTACTTTGGAGCGCTTGTGCTTGCAATGCTCGTGCATCTGCATCCTCATTAAGTCGTCATTGAATCACGCTTCCCGATTTGCCACAGGAAACACATCATACAACATACTGACGACTCTGTCTTTCAATTCATTGGGCACTTTACTCCATTTATTTAATATGTAGTACTGAAAAACCTGAGAGAAAAGGCCGCATATGCATAAAATCACCTTCTTGCCATCCTCATCCAAGTTCAAGTTGCCGCTGACCACTACAAGAGGTCACTTAAATTCCGGCGCCACATTACCGGCGTCACTGGCGAGCGTCGGTATATGTGTGTGTATTTATGGAGGGAGCCAAGGTTTTTTTTAAAATTTCATTTTCAAAATTTTGACGCCTATTTCAGCAGGTCTTCCGACGCCAGTATGAATGCGCATTCCGATGCCCCTTCCGTTGACTATTCCGATGCCTATACCGATAGTTGTATCGTCGGTACCTGCAAAAACCAAAATCGTGGACTTTCTCTGCGCATTTCTCCTAATTCTTGCACCACATCTCAAGCTCTCCTCTTCACACAGATCTGCTGCGATACACGCCGTCGAAGGTGCTAATCTTGCTTGTGGGTTAGCGCATAACACTAAGGTAAGATTATTTTCATGTTTACTTGTAGATTCAAGGTTTAGGGTTTAACTTTGTGTTTGCGTTTGTGTGTGCGTTTTTGCAAGTTCTAGGACTTAGGCGACAACTTTCATTGCTAAAAAAGGACTAATGTGAGTGCTCAAACCTTAAATGCATATTAAGTTTATTTAAATAACTTTGTATATTAAAAAAAGAAAATTTCATGCTTTAAACTTTCAATGCTTTAAAAGAAATTAGGATTTGTTATGTGAAATTTCATTTTAAATTATGGAAAAAATTTGTTTAAGTTTATGAAAAATCTTGTTTTGAAGAAATTTTTTATTATGTCGTTTTTCAAATTATGTAGTTAATGGGGTTTATGTTTTATGTTAAGTTTAAGTTATAAGTTAAGTTAGATTAGGTTAGGTTATGTTAAGTTAGGCTACGTTATTATGTTAGGTTATACGTTAGGTTAAGTTAGGTTATCTTATACGTTAGGTTAGATTAAGTTAAGCTACGTTAAGTTAAGTTAGGTTATCTTATATGTTAGGTTAGGTTAAGTTACATTAGGTTAGGTAAAGTTACATTAGGTTAAGTTAGGTTAAGCTACGTTCGACAATACGGCAAGCTATAGAGCTTACCCATAGCGCATATTAAAAACAACACAATGGCGTTCCGTTCGTCAATATGGAAATCCATAAAGCTTACCCACAATACATATGCATTGTAGGCAAGCTCTATGGCTTTCCGTATTGCCAACGGCTCGCCATTGTGTTGTTTATATGTCCGTGGGCGGATTTCAAGTCCTAAAATAGCACCATGGCGAGCCGTTTGGCAATACGGAAAGCCATAGATCTTGCTTGATCTTGCTTACAATGCATATGCATTGTGGGCAAGCTTTATGGCTTGCCATATTGCCAAACGGCCCGCCATGGTGTTGTCTATATGTTTGTGAGTGATTTTCAAGCGCTAAAATTACCTCGTGTCCCTAATAACAACACAATGGCGATCCATTTGGCAATACGGCAAGCCATAAAGCTTGCCCACAAGGTGTATGAATTGTGGACAAGCTCTATGGCTTGCCATATTGCCAACGACTTGCCATGGTGTTGTCTATATATCTGCGAGCGGTTTTCAGGCCATAAAATCGCTTTGCAACTCTAAAAACGACACAATGGTGAGTCGTTTGCCAAATTGGCAAGCCATAGAGCTTGCCCACATCGCATATGCATTGTGGGCAAGATCTACGGCTTGTCGTTTTGCTAAACGCCTCATCATTGTGTTGTTTTTATGCTAGGTTTAGGTTATATGTTAGGTTAGGTTAGAGCTATCGACGGCATAACAGTCAAGAAAATACAAACGGACTTCGAATATGATGCATGTACTTCAAAAAACGCATGTTAGGTTTAGGTTATATGTTAGGTTAGGTTAGAGCTATCGACGGAATAATAGTCGAGAAAATACAAACGGACTTCGAATATGATGCGTGTACTTCAAAAAACGCAATCGGACTTCGAAGTGACTCGTGTACTTCTAAAAACTCAAACTGACTTCGGTTAGGTTAGGTTATAGGTTAGGTAGATGTTATAAGATAGGTTACATTAAGTTAGATTAGGTATAGGTTTTACGTTAGGTTAGATTATATTATAGGTTAGGCATAATAATTATAGGCTAGGTTAGAGCTAGAGTCAAATTAATAGTAGTAAAAACGCAATCGGACTTCGAGGATGACTTGTGTACTTCTAAAAATGCAAACGGACTTCGTTAGGTTAGGTAGATGTTATAAGTTAGGTTATATACATTAAGTTAAGTTAGGTATAGGTTTTCTGTTAGATTAAATTATAGGTTAGGCATAATGATTATAGGTTAGGTTAGAGCTATCGTCAAATTAATAGTAGAAAAAACGCAATCAAACTTTGAAGATGACTCGTGTACTTCTAAAAACGCAAACAGACTTCAGTTAGGTTAGGTTATAGATTATAAGTTAGGTTACATTAAGTTAGGTTAGGGTTATATTATAGGTTAGGTTAGAGCTAGCGTCAAATTAATAATAGAAAAAACACAATCAAACTTCAAAAGTGCACACAGACTAAAAGAACCTTAATATATAGTCATTGACCAATAAAGACGAGATTATAACCTTGTGGTCCTAATCTCCGTGTACCTCTAGACAAAGGTGTGCGGGGATCGGGCGTGGCTAGAGAATGTGAGGTTGTTAGAGCTAGCAAAAAATAGTTGAAAAAATGCAATCGGACTTCAAAAGTGTACACAGACTTCAAGAACTTTAATATATAGTCATCGACCAATAAAGACGAGATTATTACCCTGTGGTCCTAATCTCCGTGCACCTCTAGACTGAGGTGTGCGGGGATCGGGTCTGGCTAGAGAATGTGAGGTTGTTAAAGCTTGTAGTTATAATAACTAGAGTGTTTTAATTATTTGTTGCATCATTGGTAGATAAAGTATGGACGATAGGATGGCATGTCCTTGTGCGCATTGCAAGCATCAGATCTTTTGAAAATGAAAAATCTACGACCAACACATACGCAATCATGGTCTCTTTCCGATAGAGCAAGTACAAGACCTGCGTTATCAATCTCATGGTCTAGAGATTGAAGGTCAAAGTCCGCAAGTAGATATTGCTCCAACTTCATCCCAGAGAACAAGATTTTCAAACGAGCAGCCATCGACTGAGTCCTCCCAACCAATACCTGAAGCGGCATTTCAAGAAGTAGAGATGGAGCAGATGTTGGACGCATTCTTTGACATGGATTCCAACATAGAAGGCGACAACATTGAACGCAGTACTGTGGACCAGCCTCAGCCATCCCGTTCATATCGAAGGCATGATAGCAATGATGATGTGGGCGAGATGATGCAAAGTCTTGCACGCATGCCGCTCTACATTGGTGCAAAAATCTCAGTTCTCTGTACCGCATTAGCAATGCTTAATTTGCAGTCTGTCTACGGTTGGTCTGACGTCTCAGTCACAAAGCTTTTCAAGTAAACATATTTATCCTAAGCATGGTAAAGTGAAAATTACAGTTAATATAAAGTGATCAAAGGGCTGACTTGTTCATGTAACGTCAGGTTGCTGAATGAGAAAATCTTGCCAGAAGGGAATCACATGCCCCCTACCCGTCCAACCGCTAAAAACCTTCTTACTAATTTGGGCTTGGATTATCATAAAATACATGCATGTCCTAATGATTGTATACTTTTTTGCAATGAGTATGCAAACCTGGAACAATGTCCCAATTGTGGATCAAACAGGTACAAGGAGGACACATAGGGAAAATTTATCCAAGGAAAGGTCCTTCGACAATTTCCTATCATTTCAAGAATAAAGAGCATGTTCAAGTGCAAGTCCACAGCCGCTTTGATGACATGGCACTCAAATACTAGATCGATAGATGATGTTATGCGGGTACCTGCTGACTCTCGTGCATGGAAGAACATAGAGGAAAGTTGGCCTACATTTAAGAACGAGCCTCGATGTATCCGCTTTGGTCTGGCAATGGACGGAGTAAACCCATTCGGATTACGGAGTTCGTCATGGAGCACATGGTCTATTTGTCTGGTTAATTATAATCTTCCACCATGGATCGCTATCAAAAAGGGCCATCTGTTGTTGTCATTGATTATCCCAAGAAAGTACAAAGAAAAGAACATGGACTTCTATCTGGCACCACTTATAGAAGAGCTCCAAATCTTGTGGATAGGAATCGATGTAGTTGATATGTCCCAACCAATTGGACGACAGAATGTACATGTGCAAGGAATTCTCATGTGTACCATGCACAATTGGCCAGGGTTCAGTGAGTGCTCATGTAAGTGCCTTTAAAACCCTCACACGCATGTGAATCATGGCTATGTCAACGCTTTTAAATATTAATATGTGATGTTTCAGGCTTGAGTTACTTGAGCAATCATGCATGTCCGAAATGTGGTCCTCGACTTGGCTTCTGCTGCTTTGAGTATTTGAGCAAGACAATTTACGAGGAGGATGGTAGATTTTTGCCTGAAGGACATGAGCTAGGTGGACCAAACATATGCAAACATGATATGCATCCAATGAAAGTGAGCGATTGGAAAAACATGTGGCTGGAGAGGGGAGATTTGATGCCACCTAGAATGAAAAGACTTTCTATTTTCCATGATCTCCCGTATTTAGAGTGACTTGCTAATTAATAATTTGCTCAACCCAATGCACATCTTCAAGAATGTGGGGGAGATCATCTGGAAGACCACCACTGGAAAAAGGGAGAGCAAGGCCCAACGAGATGACCTGCAGGCTATGGGTCGAATGCCATAGATGTGGCCTTGACTTAAACCCAATGGAAAGTGGTCTATACCAAAAGGTCCATGGGTTCTGAGTCGCGCAGCAGAGCAACATGAAGAAAACTATATCTTCATTCAAGACTCCCACAGGGTGCATGCGATGTTTGAAAATGGCTTTTACGAGAGATGACAATCTCAATGGTCTTAAGTCCCACGATTGGCACAAATTTTTACAGTTCATCTTACCAATTTCCATAAAGGGTTGTTTGACAGATGACATTAGAAGAACAATCTACAAAATCAGTGAGTTGGTACGCTGGATCAGTTCAAAAGAGATAAGAGAAGACAACATCGATGCAGCACACTTAAATGCTATTGAAGCAGTGTGCATGGTGGAGAAGTACTTTCCAACAAACATTCTTACCATCCAAATGCATGTACTTGTGCATGTGGTCAATGAATTTGCAGTTGCTAGGGTGGTCCATAGCAGGTGGATGTTCTTCTTGGAGAGATTTATGAAGACTTTCAAGGGGATTTTTTGTCAAAGGGGTCGCCCCGAGGGTAGCAGGGCCAAAGGATGGCTTGTACAAGAGTATCTTTTCCTCATCAGTGAATTTTTGGTCTCAATTGATCCAGAGATGCCCTGAATGTGGACTACTGAGGTCAACGTCAAGGTGACAGAGGACGAGCCGCGGGGACAAGGAATCATTAGGAAGATGGACATCACAATGCGAGAAAAGGTTATGAGATTTTTCCTTCTCAACTCAGACATCATGCAAAAGTGGCTAGAGAGGTACAAAGGGGAAAAGGAACAACGTTTGACAGATCGCCTTCAATTCAACCGCAACCGTGCAACTAGAAACCTTCCTTTTCTAGACCATCTTCAGAAATTGCCTGACTTTCCAACTGGGTGGTGGTTAGATGCGACACTCTCAGAGGCAAAGAGGAGTGGAGTGTTGATTACTGAAGAGGAAGAGGACATGTCAAGGGGTTGCGATTGGCATGTACATTTTACAACTTCCTTTTCGAGCTGTACATGAAAATTAGTTTGCTTTAATAACTTTTAGTCTGTTTCAATTTTGTGGCTGCAGTATCACAAATATGGAGCTTTGTGGTCTCATGGGAAGCACTTCAGAGTGCAATGGATCAACGAACAAAGGGTCACTTTCGATAGTGGTGTTAGGGCAAGCTTTGTCCAAGAAAGTAGGAGTAGTGTTAGGGATGAGAATACAGAGACTGGCCAGCTTGAATACTTTGGCTAAATCCAAGACATCTTGAAGATTAGATTTAGAAAGTTTGATATGTTTATCTTTGATGTCAAGTGGTTCAAAGTTATTACCAGTAGTCCTAATGCAACTGTGCACAAAGACAAGAGTGGATTGATTCAAGTGAACTCTAGGCGTGTAAGACCTAGGGAACTGAGACATAGGATCCTCCTTCCTACCGCCCTATATATAGGCCTAGCTCCTGGCTCTTGCCCTAAGCGGATCCCCAGTCCACACTGGTCCAGTCCAGGCCCTTGGCCTAGGTCCCTGACCCCCTAGGTTGGGCCTTGCCCCGTAGGACCCTTGTCCTGACAAGGCGGGTGTGGACAGATGTGCGGGATACATTCGTACTTTGTGCAGCATTGTGAACAAGTTGTGTTCATACACGATCCACTATGGACAGAAGATGATGAGAATGATCTGTCTAAACCCTGCTGGCTCTATGTCGTTCAAGTTGCTCCATGTAGCAAGCAAGTGTGTGAAGGATTGGATGTTGAGCTTGAAGAGGTGATTCATGAACAAAGCGCAGGACCGACTCTAACTTTAAGTTTAGATTTCGAGGTGGATGTCAGCATTGAGCAATTTTCTGAACCTAGAGATGAGGTGTCAAATAGTGAAGCTAATGCGGAGAGCGATGAAGAAGTAGAGTTCGACGACGAAGATGCAGAAGTACAGATTGAGATAGACATCTTTGGTGCATCGGATCTCATAGAGGATGAGAGATTAACTAATGAATTTTTCTAGGAAACCTTTTGCATGGATCTTTTTATTAGTCTACAATACACTTTAGATTTTGGTCATTTATGTAGCAGTTTCGTTGATTTGTTTCATTTGTGTCGTAGTTTTGTTGATTTGTTGTTTGTATTGATTAAGCATTTCTTATGTAAACTAACGTATATTGTGGGTTTTGTTTGTGTACCATGGCTGATGACGATGAGACCTACTCTCCTAGCTTTAGTTTTCCAGTCACTCTGGCCAACATGTCACCCGAGCAGATGGGCTCGTTTTTGTCTCAGTTCACACCTGAGTAGATCGCCATGGCACAACACCTTTGGGGTGCAGGTGCAGGTACCTCTAGACCTACTATGGCCGATCCTACGCCCGAGACTAGTGTGGTCCCTACATCGAGCGGCCCCACACCTCAGTCTAGTGTGCCCCCTATGCCTAGGACTTGTGTGCCCTCTACACCGACGGTTGGTTCATCCTCAAGACAATGTCACCATCGTTCTGGAGGCCATCGTTCTGGAGGCGGTGGTTGCTGTGGTAGCGGTTCTACCGATGTGTCCCAAATATCCATCACAGTATGACCAAACTGAATCATACAGAGCTATCAAATCCTCTGTTGCATTTCCTTTCCCACCCTATCTACCACAATAGTCCCATCCCTGCTCTTGTACACCTTGCTAGGATCGTGCTCGTGTGATCCCCAAGGTGTACGTGGTGTGAACATCGATGAACTATCTATTGAAGAGAGCGCCTACCACTCTCTTCAATAGATAGTTCACCGATGTTCACACCACGTACACCTTGGGGATCACACGAGCACGATCCTAGCAAGGTGTACAAGAGCAGGGATGGGACTATTGTGGTAGATAGGGTGGGAAAGGAAATGCAACAGAGGATTTGATAGCTCTGTATGATTCAGTTTGGTCATACTGTGATGGAGATTTGGGAAAATCTCGATCTTGAGAGAAATAATTACATTGTCGACACCATTCAGAGAGAGTAAAGGCCGGCAAAGGGGTACAAAAAGGTCTCAAACGCCTGGATTTTGAGCGTTGCGAGGTCCACAATGTCACACCGTTGGTCAGAGGCCAGAGATAGATTCAACAACGGCAATCCCAAGCCGGCATGGTTGGACGCAGAGGAGTGGATTGGGATTTCACGAGAGACACAAGACAATCCCAATAGATTTTAGAAGCAGAGAGATGCAGCCAGAGCACGTTTGGAGTCTACTGGAGCGTTACATCTTGGGAGTGGAGGCTACGATATGCTTCGATATGAGTTTGTAAGTATTATACGTATGCTTTAAATTATTGATAATATATATGTTATTTGAATATTTATCTAATGATTAAACCATAATTTTGTAGGAAGTTACCGTGAAGCGCCTTCCGACACGCCAAGAGGAGAAGTATGGGTACAAGCATGGACTTGTTGCCCTTTTGATGCAGCTAGAGGAGGAGGGAGAGGACATCTATTGGGAGGCATTACCATGAGGGCTTCTCACTCAGTGACCTCTTGTATATTATGTACAGTTTTGTAGTACTTATGTTTATGGTATGGTTAAGGTTTGACAATCAACTTATTTTTATGGTTATGGTTGTGCAAGGTTATGGTTTTGGCAATTGTGCAAGGTTATGGTTATGGTTTTGGTTGAGGTGATGGTTATGGTTTTGCTATGATGGTATAGCAATCATGTGATGGTTATGATTATGGTTATGGTATGGCACAAAGGTTATGTTTATGGTTTACAATTTTTGACTCATGGTTTAATCATGTTAACAAGTTATGTTATTCTTACAATTTTGCTAATTGCCATACACACGCTCTTTAGCATCAGCTTGTAGGTGGAGTGTGGTTGATTTTGCACTCTTCCTTTGAGCAGAGAGGGCTATTTTCTTTTGCTGCAGTACATGCAGCAATAGTTCCCAGCCCTCTCTGCCCAAAAAAAATTTGCAGGTTTTGGTCGTCGATACAGGTTACGGTATGACTGTCGGTAGGGATCACGGAATAGGCGTTGGAATTCAATATATTAATATCGGTGCTTATTATGTTGATTATTCCGATGCTTCTTTATAGGCCTATTTTGACGCCCACCACACTGATAGTTATACCGACGCTACGATACCGGCGCCTCTTCCGAACCTTATTTTAACACTTTTAAGTTTAAAATTTAGCGCTATTTCATCGGTACCTGCATCGAATTCTGTGCGACCTCTTGTAGTGTCAACGTTGATCAAGTATGTCAAGCCCTCTCTCCTGTTGTGGTTGAACCTAGGTGTCACTACAAGAATCTTGGTAGGGATCTTGAGTGGTGTCTTGGCAGGGGTCGCATTTGTAGGTGTCTCCATGGAAGTCTCGACTCCGAAGCAAGGAGTGTCAAGTGGGGTGAGTTCCAGAGGAGTAGCTAGTGGTGTGTAGCCAGGAGATCTTGATGGTGGCGCAAAAGAGGGAGTACAGGATGACAGCATGGCCGATGTGGGGGCAGGCAAAGAAGGGGAAGGTAAGGAGCCTCGGTGACTACGAGGTGGTGTGGAAGCATTAGTGGGGCCTCATCCACAATCGTCTCCACCACTAGAGTGTTAGTGCCTAGAGGAGTGTGTAGTCCATCAAGTCAAAATCGAGATCTTGGAGCGTGTTGATTGCTTCGAAGTAGACGGAGACTCCAAAGGAGTGGAACGACGATCCTGTGAGATGGTGCTATGGTGTACGTCATATCACCTCCTCTACTCGAGTTTGAGGGAAGCATAGAACACATCTGGATCCGTATATGCATTAAAAGAAAACACGTTTGGAGCTAAAACATATAAATGATAATAGTTTGATTCACAATTTCAAGTTAAAACACTACAAGAGGTTATGTGCACTTGTGATGCTTTTAGCGACGGAAATACATTGAGTTTTTATACTCCCCGGTGTCGCTACAACCGTCGCTATGAGAATGTCGCTATATTCGTTGCTATATGCATCACTATAGCGATGCGTATAGTGACACATATAACGACAATTATAACGACAGTTACATTCCTTCTAAAGAGACGATTACAGTCCTTCTAAAGCGACGCTTATAGCGACGTAGCAGAACCTTATATAGAGACGCTTATACCGACGCTCGAGAGTAAATTTTTTTGGGTGGCAGGGCATTCACCCATCAACCATATTGAATATTTCGAGAATATAGTAAACCTAAATTAATCCAAGACACAATCTATTTTCTTAGCCTATCATTAAAATACAACAAATGTAAAAGATTAAAGTGAAATACTAACCATGCCTCCGCGAGAACTCAGAATGTCCATCAGGGTGTTCAAGCCCTTTCAACTCGCGTACTCGCGCTCGTACGGTGTGGGGTTACGTCTTGTCATCAACCACTGTTCAAAACATACAAGGAATCCATTATGTTAGAATTTAAAAGTACAAATAGACGTAACTACCAAACCTAAAGAGCAATGCAAAAATACTTACAAAATCGGCTTCAAATAATGCCCACACGCCGCTCCCCAAGTGGTGCGAGTTTCCTACCTCTACTCACGCTTTGACTGCCTCCTATTGTTGCTTCCACTTGTCAGAATTCTCGCACGCTGCTCGCTTCTTATTCTTCCAATCTTCTTTGGCCAACCAATCTGGTCTATTCCACCCATGCTTTATTTCTTTTTGTACTTTAGAATGCTTGTGATTGCAGTATTTATGCATTCAAACCTTCATCATGTCTTCATTGAAGCGCTCATCCCGACTTGAGACGGGAAACCCGTCATGCAGCATGCTGATGACTCTGTCTTTTAATTAATTTGTCACTTCACTCCAGGTGTTTAGTATGTAGTGTCTAAACACTTGAGAGCAAATACCGCGCATGCGCGAGATTAACTTCTTGCCTTCATCATCCAAGATGATGGCGCTACTGATGTCGACCAAGTACGGCAAGCCCTCTTGCCTATGATGCATTAACCTGGCTGTCTTGGCAAGGGTCTCTAGCGGCATCTCAATGGGGGTACGGATGTCAGGTGTTTCTACTAAAGTCTGGGCCCTGAAGCAAGGAGTGTCGAGTGGGGTGACTCCCAGAGGAGTAGCTAGTGGTGTGTAGCCAGGAACGGTTGATAGCCGCACAAAACCTGGCGTAGATGGTGATGCTGTGGCTGGTGTGTGGGCGGGCAAAGAAGGGGAAGGTGAGGAGCCTTGTCGAACACAAGGCGGTGTCGAGGGATTAGCGACAGAATTCTCACAGCAACCGCTGTTGCCACCACTAGAGCGTCGGTGCCTAGACGAGTGTGAAGATTTTCTTGTCAACACCGACGCTTCGGAGCGTGCTGAATGCTCCAAAACAAAGGGAGATGCTAAAGGAGTGGAACGCCGTGATGGTGCTCCAAAGCAATGACGCTCCTATAATGGGTTGAGAAAGAAGAAAGAAACTCATCATCATCCATACCTGCATTTAACACACGAACATTTAATCTTAATATTAAATAGAGAAGAAAACATGGACAAGTTATAATCTATACTATAGATAATAGGGAGAGAGATTCCTGTGTATATATAGAGAGAGAGAGGACTCATAAAGAGGGAGGGATATTCCTATGAAGTTCTTGTGTATTTGTCTCCCGTGTGTATTCTACATATCTTGTAAAAGCTATGTCTTGAACAACATGCCTTTTATATGTAGCTATGATAGCACTGCGCTGCGAATGCGATGGAGACTGAGGCTGCAATCGTGAAGGAGGTGATCCGTCTCTGCTCATAGATGATGCTTGTCCCTCCACTAGATCTAGTTGATCGGGTGAAGGAGACGATAAGAATCACTACTCTGGCCCACAGAGTAGTGCTTCTTAGCGTCTTCTTCACCCGATCAACTAGATCTAGTGGAGGGATGAGCAACTCTATAAGCAGAGACGGATCACCTCCTTCGTGGCTGCACCTAGTCTCCATTGCACTCGAAACGCAGTGCTGTGTCAGCATATCATACTTTCACGACACATTGAGGAGTGTCCTTGCTTGTGAGAACATACTTGGAGCATACTTGGAGTGGAAGCAATGACGATTAAACACAATTTAAGTTTCTCAAGTATAGCATATAGACAGGAATGGACAAAAAGCCACGTGAATACAATATATATTATAAAAGGGAGAAAAATTGTTCAAATACAATGTTTATGGCTTTAAGAGGTCTCTCTTGCATCCTCGCATAGCTCAGCATAACTCCCTATGTCTATAGAGAGCTCTCCGTTTAGATAGATGTCCTCCGTTTCATTTTGTAGATCCTCTGCATGCACCCCATAGAGAGTAGCAGCTTGATGATTGTCTAGCACCATCTCAATGGCTTTTGATTGAGAATCTTCTCTGATCTCATCCATTGATGCCACTGTGATTGGTATCCCTCAAAACGTCCGTGCACTATGAGGGGCTACCTCTATGATGTACCACCAGTTTGATGCAGACTTTGTAGGATGAAATATCACCTGCCAGAGCCACATAACTTACATGAAAGCTTCCAAGCGCATAACTTCTAAAATTGGATGTTAACTATTTATAGACTTACTTGTTCACAATGCTCAAGTAGTACAAAAGTGTCTCTTAGGTCAGTCCATTTTTTAGTTGAATCCACCTCAAGGAAACCAGACTCTCCTCTGCACACAGTAGCGTTGCGGCCCTCCATGTTTATCTTGAACCATTGCACATCAAACAAGTCGACAAAAAATCCTCTATAATCGAGCCTCAAAATCTTTTGTAGCGTGCCGAAGTAAGTGAATTCCACCACCACAAGATCTGCATCAGAGATCGTCGTCGACTAGACTATTCAAATTTTTCCACGATTCCACAATCTTGAGTAAAACGCCTTTTGTCGATCCATTCCACCCTAAAATGTCGACCTTTACACCATACTGCTGTGTATGACTTATACTACAACCAACAAAGATTATGAGTGGCCGTTCAAACATCTAGAAAGTCGCTAATCGTACATTGCAAACTTACCTTGGTTGCGCAACCCCAAGAGTACTCCCACTCCTCCTCAGTCACTTCTTCACAGCACTGCTGTGCGCTTTTCAATTGGTTGTACAACCATCTTAAGCTCATAAATTTTGGTAGGCTCTCCAGACCTGTCGGATAATGCATCGACGGTCGTCTTCCCCGTCTCCACTCGATTCGTGCCCTTTGTGGCTCTTGCTTGTGTAGACATCCTCGGTGGCTCTGTTCCCAAAAAGCCATCGTGTAACTCATGATTCTCTAGAAGATACGTTTGATGACCTTCGTAGATTTGCTTCTTCAATGAGGGCCGCCCGATGTGAATTAAGTCTAGGTCCACGTGTGACACATGCTCTGTATCCGCTTGTTTGAAGCCTTGCATGTATACACATGAAAATAGATAAGCTTCAGAAAACCCAAGATTTATAGTGTTTGAGTTTGAGTGTAAATCACCTGAACATTCTGTTAGTCCGAGATAGTCATGCATGGTCCACATTAGAATGCCTCTGATCAAAGCATTCCGTCGATGTGTGTGTCGGCTTATATCCACCACTTCTATGCCAATCGACAAGTGTTGTAGCTCTTCCAGTAGTGGACGAAGATACACATCCATATTCTTCACTTTATACGACACCGTCACAATCAAGCTTAGAAACAGGTGCCCCTTCTTGGTAGTTAACCACCGGGGAATGTTGTAGTTGACGACGACAACGGGCCATACACTGTAAGATATTGATCTCTGACCAAATGGGATTTACGTCATCCATAGCCAGGCCTATGTGCAAATTTCGAGCTTCCCTGGCAAAATCCGATCATGTACCATCTATATGTTTCCAGGTTGCACAATCTGCAGGAATCCGTGGCACACTATCCAAAGATCTATTCTCCTCATGCCATGATGCTAGGGCGGCCATGGACTTACATTCAAAGAAATGCTTGATGCGAGGAAGCAGAGGAAAATGTTCCAAAACCTTTTGTGAAATTTTTTGTCCGTGGAGGTCTACTCGATATCTCTCGAAATTACATTTTGGACACTTCTCCATGTCTATGTATTCCCCTCTAAAAAGAATGCAGTCGTTAGGACAAGCCTGAATAGAATTGTAATCCATCACCAAAGTTTTGCACTATCTTTCTTGCTTCCTCTCTGGAATCTAGCATCACATTATCAGCTCGCAGTATGTGCTCTTTGAGAAATCTACACAACAAAGAAATGCGGTACACTTGTGTAAGTAATCTATCTTGGATCATTATACATCTAGAGTTTTTTATTGAAGTAAACACATTGTAACAGATCACTTGAAAAGAGTTGTGACGCTAGTGTCACTCCATCCAAACTTTACCTGCATGCTGAGAAGAACTAGGAGCACCTTCAATCTAGACACACCTGCTCCATCATACAATGGCGTATCGGCTTCACTTTTCATATCATCATAGATAAGCCTTTCTGAATCCATGATCGTCTCGATCATTTCATTGATCTCGGACTCAAACATTGCCTCGTTGGGAATGTGGCATGCATGATCATCCTTTGTTAGAGGCTACATCTTGTGGCCTCACGTATGCTGCTTGACTAAAGCGCCTGTGAACACGTCTATTAGGTTGCAAGATATCTGCATGTTGGCCAGCGTGAGAGTCCGACGAGTTATAATTGCCAACAACTCGATCTATAACAGATGGATCAAACTCACCAAATTCAAGAACGTGTTGCAAAGAAACGCGTCTTGTCCATCGCACAAGATGCTTGCATTGATTACAACAAGGACATAAGATCCTTGTTGGGAGATAAGTGTTTTGGTTGGACAGCCCCACATCCTCGTCACTACTCATAATGAATGTAAAAATATTATAACATGGACATAAATTTAATCTTCTATTGCATCCTTCGTCTTCTATCTCTCTCTCTCTCTCTCTCTCTCTCTCTCTCTCTCTCTCTCTCTCTCTCTCTCTTTGTTCACACTGTAAACTACCTCACATTCTCTAGTCATGTCCGATCCCCGCACACCTTGGTCTAGAGGTGCACGGAGATCAGAACGACCGGGTTATAATCTCGTCTTTATTGGTCAATGCCTATATTTGTGGGTACGAGAAATCTACATACCCACGTCTGCATGATAGTGCATGTAGTGGACAAAAATCTTTTGCCTCTTCTCTAGCTATAGCAGTTCACAGCATCTTAACATCCTTGTTCAAGGGATAACTTAGCACATTACATGTTGGCCTCCAATCTCAGTATCATGCCGTTGAAAGCTTTCCAACTTAAGGTGTATCCGTAGAGAGGAAGAGAGGGATCACCATTTGCCTAACTCTAATTTTTTTTCGTAATCCCAAAGGTAGAATTTAATATAAAAACTAAATCCAAAATCTAATCTTAAGTCTAACCTAATTGAACATGTCGTGATTCTGAGCTAGTTGAACATGGTTAGTGGGTGAGTTAATAGGTGTCAGATTCTGATGGGAATATACATAATGTCAGATTCTGATGGGAATATACATAATGTTGTGTACCTGGTGTTTGCTCTTTGGGCAAAGCCTTCATTGACATGCCCTAAAATCTAACCTAAATCTAATCTAATCTTAAATCTAACATAAATCTAGATTTAATCTAATCTTAAACTCAACATAAGCCTAAATCTAATGTAATCTTAAATCTAACCTAAACCTAAATGTAATCTTACTTAAATCTAAATCTAATCTAATCTTAAATCTTGTCTTAAACTTAAATCTAAATCTAATTTAATCTTAAACTCAACATAAACCTAAATATAATCCAATCGTAAATCCTAAACCTAAATGTAATCTAGCTTAAATCTAACCTACCTAACCTTAAATCTTGTCCTAATTTTAAATCTAACGTAAATCTCAATCTAACCTAGTCTTAAACTCAACATAAACCTAAATCTAACCTAAAACCAAATGCAATCTAATATAATATTAAATCTAATTTAAATCTTAACCTAATCTTAAGTCTAACCTAATTTTAAATTTAGCATAAATTTTAAATATAAGTTAAATGTAATCTAACTTAATCTTAAATCTTAATCTAACCTAATTTTAAATGTAATTTTAAATCTAACCTAACCCTAAATCTTAATATAATATTTCATTTCATGTTTTCTCTACTTTTTTAATCTCTCTCTCTCTCTCTCTCTTTGCTTATATATATATATATATATATCATTCTCTCTCTTTACTCTCTCTCTCTCTCTCTCTCTTTCAAAGACACAATGTGTGTGTGTGTGTGTGCGAGGGAGAGAGAGAGAAAGAGGAGAAGGGGATATGAGAGAGAGGAGAGGGAAGGAGCATACCTGGCTCTCCTTCCTCTCCTCGTGTATGTGTGTGTGTGTGTTGGGGGGGGGGGGGGGGGGTGAGAAAGAGATAGAGAGGGAGAGCGCGGGTTTATCTCTTTCGCTTGAGCGCCAAAACTCAGATCTGAGATCTGAGTTTTTGTCGCTCTCGGTTTATTTTTTACCCTTGTCGACGTCGCTATGGGTGTCTCTATGCAACAAAGAAAGTAGCGACGCTCATAGCGACGCCGTGGATTTTCACTTTTTAGCGTCTCACTGCGAGCATCGCTAATGTGAAGTACCTCTTGTAGTGAAATATATATTCATGATAACATAAGACATGTTGATGTTAATGCAGAAGGAAACGCGCACCAATTACAATTTGATTCACAATTTAAGTTTCACATGTTTAGTATAGAGATAAGAGGGGCCAAAACTGCTCAAACACAATGTTTATGACAAAATGGAGAAAAATAATCCCTCTTTGAGAAGCAGTTTTGGGTTCATCTTGTGCCACATTTGTAGCTTCTTGTTCATATTCCTCTCCGGTCTCCTCCACAAATGCCAAGGTGACTGGAATATTGTAGCCCTCTACAGCCGTACACTTCTTGGGGCTACCTCTATAACATATGACGAGTTTGGTTGCAACTTTGTAGAATGGAATGTCACCTGAAAGAGCGATGTATCTTACATGAGTGATCAAGGCACACAAGTCCTCTAAATTTGAATGAGGCAGAATTTACAGACTTACTTGTTCACAATGCTTGGCTTTTACGAAAGTGTCTCAAAGTTCGGTCCACTTTTTGATTGAGTCCAATGTTGATGGGGGAGCGTCAACGACCTGTATTATGCTTCCATTGATGTATACACACATGTGTATACGTAACTTTCTTGTATCTACAGGCTCTATGGGAGTTCCAACTTGTATTTGTGAGCCTAGGCTTATTATGCACATTTTGGCGGCCGACCACTTCTTAAAAAACCCTAGGTATAAATGTCAAATGCTTCAATATGAAGCTCATTCTTTTGAGAGCTAGGGTGGAGAGTAGAGAAGAGAGGTGGCTATGGAGATTGAGCTCCTCTCTCACATTGTAGCTAGCATTGGGGGCGATAATGCAAAGCTATTTGTCCCTCTATGCTTCTCTCCCATGTCTCTATGTGTTGGTATGCTTAGATTTATGATTATTAGTCTCTAATTTCATATAATCATTCTCTCCTCTTTCTAATTTCCTCATGTGGTGTGCACTTTCTTCATGTGTGTGCTAGATTAGAGTGTGTGTTTTGAGGCGATGGCATTGCATTTCTCTAATCTTGGCTTCCATATGCTTGTGTATGCATGATTTTGTGTGTGAATGTTAGTCATTAGTGAGAGATTAGCTTCATTTCCTTGAGCTTGTGAGACTTGAATGATGAATCTAGGTGTGTATGTGTGCGAAGAGCTTCCCATCTCTTCTTGCATTTCGTCTTCTCTAATCGCTAACTCCTACTCTCTCAGTAGAGTCCTCAATCTGTCACATTTGGTACATCCACGCCTCCATGCACTAGCTGGGGTCGGATCCACCGGATTGACATTATGTCGGTGGATTGTGAGCTATGCTACGACCTCCAGCATTGGCACCGTTGCCGGTGATCGAGTGCCGAAGCTAGAGGATCACATGTGTGATGGTTTGAGTTTCATTTTTATTAGGATTTGGTGTTGGTTGAAGGAATGACAATACGGTTTGTTTTGTGTAACTTGTAGACTAATTTTGCGTTTTTTTCTTTTTGTACACACTAATTACACACTAATCTACTAACCATTGAGTGCACACATGTGTTTCCGAACCTAATTAGAGGCAAGATAATCACTGTTTTGCAAGAAATTTACAAAAATTTCATGTAAAATTGAGCAATTTCTAGTGTGTAATGAAAGAGATTTTTTTGGCTAATTATTCCCTCTAATTACTCACTAATTATATGGGCTTTTTGTGCTACACATTGCTAAATCAATAATTGGATGCATGCCCATTATTCTTATGTGTTTAATTTTTAATGAAATTGATGCTGTACATGAGAGTTTGTGCTGGTTGCATGTAGGTGAAGGTGCGGTGAAGCGGATGCAAGTACACACACACACACACACACACACACACACACATACGTGTGTGTGTGTGTGTGTGTGTGTGTGCATGCATCATTTGGAGTTGGAATTGACGTGATGATTTAGTGCAATGGGAGTCCACTAATTTTGATTGCAATTGATGATTTTGAACGTACTTGATGTGCTAAAATTAGGAGTGGTTTTGTGTTTGCCTATGTGTAGGCAAAAGTGTGCACATTTTAGGTGCAATTTGTGGTAAATTTTGTGCCGATTGAATGAGTAGAAATCACTTGTATGCTTGATGATGTTGTGGTGATTACGGATCAGTTTTTTGAGTCACAAAATCACGTCATTATGCATTCGAAATTGCCGCAAAATTATGTGTGTGCAAGCTTGTAAGTATGTTAATTGTGCAAAGTTACACACCTTTGAATTGATTTGAATGAGTGAATTAAAATGCAATTGAATTGATTCAAATTATGGTTTGATGGTGTTATTAATAGATGTGCAAAAATTTATCTAATTAGGTCACTGATTAGACTACATTTGGATCAAATTGAGTAAAAAACGATTAAAAACTGTCAAAATTGGATTTGAGTGATAATTTGACCAATGATTGATTGAAGAGTGCAACAACATTGCTAAGTGTTGCATTTTGAGCTAGTTCAAACTGCATAATTTTCAAAAATTTGTTGGTGATTATTTGGCTACTTTTTGCAAAGTTTTAACATTTTTCTGCTAATTTTTTGCCTAAAATTACTATTTTGTATCCAAAAAATGACTAAGATAAAAATACCTAAGGCAAATTGTTGATCCGGAGCATATTTTGCTACTCTGTGAATTTCCCTTATTTTTTGGATATTTTTTGAGTAATTTTTCAATCCTTGCTAATTTTTTTACCTTTTTTGTTGTTTTCTATTTTTTTTAAAGATAAAAAAAATGCACGCACACTTCCACACACATACGCTCACATTCACACCCCACACACACCGTTCACACACACATTCACACTCTACATACACACACCAAACACACACATGCGTGAACGCATCTCTAAACACAAACTCATTAAGCTACAAGAAGACGAAAAAAAAAGAGCACCTCTCTCTTTCCCTTGTCTTCTTTCTCTCTTTCTTCAAGTGCCTTTTTCCTTTTTTTTTGGTGTCATTGACGTTTTTATTGTATTCATTTCATTTTGTTTCTTTTCAATTTCATTTCGTTTTCATTCCCTTTCAATTTCATTTCGTTTCGTTTCGGTTTCATTTTTATTTTTTTTCACTTTCACTTTCATTTATTTGTATATTAGCCCAAGGAAAAAAAAACAAGAAAAAGGAAAAAATTTCCCAAAAACCTCAAAAAAAAGAAATTCAATTTAAAGGACAAAAAAATTCACAAACATAGACAAAAACTTAGGAAAATTCCCAAAAAATAACAAATTCAAATAAAATGACAAAAAACTAAAAAAAATAAGAAAAGAATCTCAAAAAATTAGAAAATTCAAATAAAATAAAAATAAAATAAAAAACAAAAAAATCACCAAATCCTTAAAAACAAAAAATTAAATAAAAATTTGAAAGAAAGTAATAAAAATCACCAAAATACCAAAAAGACAAAAAAACTTATAAACTAAAAAATTGCATTTGATTTTCTTTTTATTTTCTTTGGAGACTTTTACCCTTTTTATTTCTGGTTTATTCATTTCTTTTTTATTTTTTGTTGTATTTCTTTGTAAATATTTTTATTTTATAAAAAATCAAAAAGTCAAAAAAAATTAAAAAGTCTTGCATTTATGTTCCCTGACTCTTCTCCTTGCATCACACACGCATCCTAAATCCCGTACACGTCTTATTCATGCGCATTTATGTACGAGTAGGCACGTTTAGAGTAGGTACACCTAGAGAGCTCGATTTTTGTCAAATTTTGTCCGATTACTCCAGAATTGACCAAATTTGAGCCAGATTGCACGCATGGACCTTGTTTTTACATTTACTTTAATTTTGGTCGATATTCGACAAGTTCATGATCCTTAGAGCCTATTCACTTGCATTTTTCTATTTTGGCTCGATTTGATTGCAGATTTCGTGAGAGATCACTTTTGACCCTGATTAGCTATAGAGATTCATTTGTGGTCTTGATATTAATCATGTTACGCTAGTTAGAGCCCATTCACACGCGAGATCTTGTCTTGGATTGAGTTTAGCCAATGGTCATATGCTAGCACACGATTAGAGTCAGATTTGAGACGTTGATTGCTTTTTGACCGCGACTTGGGCCGAGAGATGTTTTCTAGAGCTTGTTCATACTGCAGTGACCCTAGATTAGCGCTTGGCTAGCCTTTGATTTCTAGATTTGACATAGATTAATAGATGGTGACCATGATCCCTGGCGGCTCCGATTTAGTATTGTTACGGTTGGTAGGAGAGTACGACAGACTTTTATGCTATCGTGATCGACCTGTACATCGCTATCATGATATTGCTCTATATTATGTGAGGCTTCTACCTCATGACCATTCTACTCCTGCTTTACAGACAGTTAGAGCCAGTGCACAACCTACGCTGCACGATCATCTCATAGATTCCATAGAGGTACTCTACTAAGTTCAGAGGATAGAGAGGAGACATGAGATTATAGTGGCATATCTTGAGGACATTGTTGACACACAGTCCCATCCAGTGACCGTTCAACTACGATGATTGTATGATGGTATGTTATATGCTGGTGAGGATGATTGCATGTATTCTAGAGAGTCACAAATGCCTGTCCTAGAGCCTCAGGTAGACTTTGGTACACCCATGGGTAGTAGGACCTATGTCGGTCTTGATGGTTGAAGCACATACCCGATGATTTTTGGCCTTCCATACAGACTTACCCCTAGCCCTATATCACCTATTCCTAGTGCCATAGCGGAGCTAGAGCTAGTGTGTACTCACGCAGTGGGATCACCCCGTAGAGCACCTCCAAGATTCCCACCTAGACCCATTGTGCCATATGACACCATAGACAATTCCAGATCTAGGTTGAGACCCAATATTGACACATTTCTTGAGCAGTTATCATCGCGAGATTTATGAATGGAAACTAAGATGAGCTTGAGACCATGATCCTCACATACACCATCCAGAGTCACCCTTGACACGACGAGGTGCCGCACAACTAATGTCATAAAATCTAATATCTAACCAACCCAAATGATTTGCTCATATTAAATTGATCACTTAATGTGGGAGAATAAACGGGAACAAGTGTTAAGATATAGATATGTGCTTATAGATCTATCTCAACACGGGGCCAATAGTAAAGGGGCCCAAATGGGAGATGGTCTATCAAGAGCAAGGCTAACCAATGGAGCATAAGACCTTAGGGTCAGCTTCATTGAAGACCTCCAATAATGTGTGTAAAAATCCTTTGACCCTAGGTAAGCTAGGGCTGAGCTTGAGGTGGGAACCCGACCCAAGCTCGAGGTGTTTGTCCTGCTTGAGGTGCTTGTCGTGCTTCAGGTGTTTTTCCTGCTTGAGGTGCTTGATTAAGGTGCTTGAGGTGCTTGACTTACTCCATGCTTGAGGTGCTTGACTTGCCGCTTGATTAAGGTGCTTGAGGTGCCTTGACATGCTTGCCTGAGATGCTTGTGGGAATACCCCCTAGTCCAAGTGCTTTGTCATGCTTGATAACTAAGGTGCTTGAGCTCCTAAAGTCAAAAGCATCCCTACAAGAGGGGGGGCGAGCCCTTTTCCTAGGGATTAGAGAGAGAACACACACTCACACTCACAAGGGAAGCCCCACCTTGAAGAGGCAGCAAGGACACATGTCAGGTCCCTACCCATGTTACCTTCATGTGTTGCTTGAAGCCTATTGGATAGGCTTCAAAGTGGTCCAATGATAAATTACTTGAATTATCTAATTTTTTTTGAATTTATCAAGTCCTCTCTCTCAAAGGGGAAAGGGGGACACTTGTCCCAAGGCTATCCCTGTTGCTTGTAATGGCTTCTTCTTGTGATTGGCTAGGCCTGGAGGGGTCCAATGAGCTTCAAGCATGAGCTACAAGGGGGGGTCAACCCAAGCAAGGTAGGGGGGTGCTTAGGGGGTATACTCACCCACACACACTCACAAGCACTCTCATTGTGTTCTATGGAAAGTGGAAGAGCTCTCTCTCCAAGCAAGTAAAGGTTGAGAGCCTACACCAACACTCTTGGCTATGGAGTGAAAATCCAACCAAGAGCCATGCTTAAATGGTTAAGCTTGCCATCTCCTTCTTCTTCATTACTATGCTATTATGTATGCTAGCAACAAGAGTATGATAAGTGAGGAACTAATTCTTTCTCCTACGAAATGTTTCTTCTTCCTCTTCCCTACCCTCATTCCCTGCTAGCTCTCTCCACCTTCGAAGGTGTTTGAGGTCTTGCGACTGAGGCTTGGGATAGTTAAAGCTTTCTTCTAGTTTATGTTATGTTGGTGATGCATGAAGCTTTCCATCTTCATTGCTTCACCTAGGTCACAAGGAACACAAAGAATGTATTGTAACAAGTCTCTCTTTATGGGAGAAATCATAATACAAATGCCTATTGGAGGGGGGACCGGCTCCACATAAATCCAGTCCTCAACTGTTGTCATGTTCTCTAAATTCTCTCTCTTGCAAAAGTATTGTCCATGCGAAGTTAACTAATTGCTATAATTATGTTGCTATCTTCAATTATGTCTACCCGCTATGCTCACAAAATCATTTCTTGAAAGTACTCTCATTAAATTCCGCTACTCTCAAATTGAATAGGCAAATTCCATTACATTGGTATCAGAGCATTTGGTTTCTCTTTTCTTGCTTAAGAAGAGAGGTCCTTAAGTAGCCTATAAATGGTTGATGTTGTTAATTATAATAGATTAAGTGGAATTGGGATCTAGTATCGGTTTTGTTAAGCCCACTATGTGGGGGATGGTGCACACCTCGGGAGCTTTGGACTTAATAATGGAGTCTTTTTAGACTTGCCTACGGCTTTACCATTATTGAGCCATAAGAAGTCCGAAAGGAGCTAGCCCTTGGCAACTCTGCTATGTTAGACCTACTCCTCTACTCTCTATAATTAACCACTTTGAGCGGTGGGTGTAGATACTTAAGAGCCGATTTTCAAAGGCTAAGAGGAGTGGCAACTAAGGTTTTGTATTGCCAAAGCATACACTAAGTATAAACATAAATTTTGTTAACATGGCTGACAATAATCAAGAGAGTAGAATGAACATTGATAGCTTTGATTTTGCACATGAAGGTGCTAATGATGATGCTCCCATGTTTGTGAATTATCTCGTCACTAGGTTGCAACAAGCTATGGGCAACCCTGTTTTGCAAGCCGAAGTTACTCAACAACTTCGTGCTTATGGAATTTCCCTTCCTCTCCTAGAGGAGAGAGAGCTTAGGAGGCCTCTTGAAGAGACCCCCAAAAGAAGACTCTCTCCCATTCGAGAGGGGGAATCCAAAGAGAAAGAAAGCAATGACAGTCTAAGTTCTTCTGAAGATGTGGCTCCACGAAGACGGCGGTCTAGACGATCGCCTACTCCTCCCAAGAGGAAAAGAGAAACCTATAGTCCTTCTCCTCATCACTCTGAAAGGCAAGAGAGGAAACAAGCAAAAAAAGGGCTAGGAAGAGGTCACCCTCTTCTCCTTCTTCTTCACCTTCCTCCTCTTCCGATGAAAGTTATGGCTATTCTCCTAGAGAATACAAGAGGGGAGGACATCGCAAATCATTTACTGCATGGCGAAGGTCACAAAACATAAAATCTAATATCTAACCAACCCAAATGATTTTCTCATATTAAATTGATCACTTAATGTGGGAGAATAAACGGGAACAAGTGTTAAGATATAGATATGTGCTTATAGATCTATCTCAACACGGGGCCAATAGTAAAGGGGCCCAAATGGAAGATGGTCTATCAAGAGCAAGGCTAACCAATGGAGCATAAGACCTTAGGGTTAGCTTCATTGAAGACCTCCAATAATGTGTGTAAAATTCCTTTGACCTTAGGTAAACTAGGGCTGAGCTTGAGGTGGGAACCCGGCCCAAGCTCGATGTGTTTGTCCTGCTTGAGGTGCTTGTCATGCTTGAGGTGTTTTTCCTGCTTGAGGTGCTTGATTAAGGTTCTTAAGGTTCTTGACTTACTCCATGCTTGAGGTGCTTGACTTGCCGCTTGATTAAGGTGCTTGACTTGCCGCTTGATTAAGGTGCTTGAGGTGCCTTGACATGCTTGCCTGAGATGCTTGTGGGAATACCCCCTAGTCCAAGTGCTTTGTCATGCTTGATGACTAAGGTGCTTGAGCTCCTAAAGTCAAAAGAATACCTACAAGAGGGGGGGCGAGCCCTTTTCCTAGGGATTAGAGAGAGAACACACACTCACACTCACAAGGGAAGCCCCACCTTGAAGAGGCAGCAAGGACACATGTCAGGTCCCTACCCATGTTACCTTCATGTGTTGCTTGAAGCCTATTGGATAGGCTTCAAAGGGGTCCAATGATAAATTACTTGAATTATCTAATTGTTTTTGAATTTATCAAGTCCTCTCTCTCAAAGGGGAAAGGGGGACACTTGTCCCAAGGCTATCCCTGTTGCTTGTAATGGCTTCTGCTTGTGATTGGCTAGGCCTGGAGGGGTCCAATGAGCTTCAAGCATGAGCTACAAGGGGGGGTCGACCCAAGCAAGCTAGGGGGGTGCTTAGGGGGTATACTCACCCACACACACTCACAAGCACTCTCATTGTGTGCTATGAAAAGTGGAAGAGCTCCCTCTCCAAGCAAGTAAAGGTTGAGAGCCTACACCAACACTCTTGGCTATGGAGTGCAAATCCAACCAAGAGCCATGCTTCAATGCTTAAGCTTGCCATCTCCTTCTTCCTCATTACTATGCTATTATGTATGCTAGCAACAAGAGTATGATAAGTGAGGAACTAATTCTTTCTCCTACGAAATGTTTCTTCTTCCTCTTCCCTACCCTCATTCCCTGCTAGCTCTCTCCACCTTCGAAGGTGTTTGAGGTCTTGGGACTGAGGCTTGGGATAGTTAAAGCTTTCTTCTAGTTTATGTTATGTTGGTGATGCATGAAGCTTTCCATCTTCATTGCTTCACCTAGGTCACAAGGAACACAAAGAATGTATTGTAACAAGTCTCTCTTTATGGGAGAAATCATAATACAAATGCCTATTGGAGGGGGGACCGGCTCCACATAAATCCGGTCCTCAACTGTTGTCATGTTCTCTAAATTCTCTCTCTTGCAAAAGTATTGTCCATGCCAAGTTAAATAATTGCTATAATTATGTTGCTATCTTCAATTATGTCTACCCGCTATGCTCACAAAATCATTTCTTGAAAGTACTCTCATTAAATTCCGCTACTCTCAAATTGAATAGGCAAATTCCATTACAACTAATTTTACCGAGAGTAGAGCTACCACAAGCTACTGAGATGAGAGCACATGACCCATTGAGCCATCATGGACAATGCCACCACATTGTGTATCCATGTGAAAGCATCCATGGCCCTTGATGACAATGCCTACCACACATTTTCTTACAGAGGTTGTTGCGGACACACCGACTTTTAGAGACATTCCATGATCACACGACCATGATAGAGTTGTGTCACATTAGATTACAGCTTTGATGAGCAACATTAGTCCCACGATGAGTGATGAGCTTCACAAACTAGCTATTTTGTTAGCCATAGATAGACCCATGCTAGTCTTGTGTGGTGAGAAAAGAGGATTATGTATATTTCATGATCTCAGCCGGACAAGTTTCTTTCATAAACTCAAGGGCTTAGCTCAAGATACTCATACACATTAGCCAGTGCAAGTTACACCTAGGCTAGGAATACCACGATCCTTCAGAGGAGTATGATTCGATGTTCCTGCCGATGCTTGAGATACACTTACGGAGCATAGAGCCTCTATCCGATGATGAGTCCCTAGATACACATACTCATCCTATGCTGATAGAATTTCATAGACTTGAGCATACAGAGACATATGTTAACGATTGTGGACGTAGGTATGTATGAGAGTCTAGCACACCTCCAAGTGTGAGCGCCATGATTTTGTTCGACCAAGATCCTCGAGAGCGATTATATAGAGGCACTGATCATGCCATCTATGCGCTGACCGCAGGATTGCGATACGACCACTGCAGGCCCAGTATGCTATAGAGCTAGACTACCTACGACAGCTCCCACCGAGTCAGGTCATAGATCACCTCCTAGATAAATGATTGATTGTGTTCCTTTGAGAGGGATTCCTAGGACTATGCCACCAGGTGTAGACCTAGAGCCTAGGCTGCCACAGAGTGAGCCTCATCATTATGAGACTGAGCGACACGCCATCGAGTGATTCACCTACAGAGCAGACACATCATACAGATGTTGACATAGAGTCATTGGTTCTTGAAGAGACAGGACCACATTCCCCGATCATGGAGCGGACACATACGACTTGTGAGACATTGTTACATCAAGTACCTATATACCAAATTGACAAGAACATCGTAGAGGCCATACCACAGATACCAGAGCCATTAGAGCCTAGTTTGGCCCCTATACCCTAGTGTAGTGCTACTTTAGCAGGGCACACAAGGGATTCTAGCTACAACTTGACTCATAGAGCCTACAATAGGACTAGACAGGTTTTATGTTCCCCACAGAGAGCTTCATGATAGATGTTTGTCTAGTGATGGAACACTTGTGTGGATAGCAAGCCATAGAGCACATGAGGGTGCACCACAGGGATGGCTAACTTCTAGACGGTCACTAGAGGCACAAGGGTTTTATGAGGGACAAAGATAGGTTTGGGTTCCTAAAGGTTGGCTATAGCACACTCCATGATGAACGCTCATAGCTCATTTATGCTTCCTAGAGCAGATATATTACAGCAGAGGTGTCCAGTAGAGGGAACATGGCAAGATACAAGACATTCACGACGACAATGGCCATCTACTACGAGACACTCTAGACCTAGAGTTAGGCCAGCTAGATAGTCATGACCACAGGTGAGGAGAGCTTGACGTACATTCAATGAGATACCGTGGACATTGAAGATTTGGCTACCGAAGAGTCGACTACCTATCACACCATAGGTTGATACAAGCCATAGCTCATTTGAGATTTCAATTGATTATGTTGTTGACTTAGAGCTAGGCAAGTGTCAACCATTGAGGGATCTTGAACCACACATTCATTGCCCAACAGTCTCAGACTGATGTCATCCCTAGACCCATTACTTGTGCTACGGAGTTTACCATTGACATGGAGCGAGGTGCTAGCCAACCGATGACCATTAGACAGAGAGCTAGGAGATTGCAGATTTTATTGTTTGGAGAGAGTTCTCTTATCCCTCCTAGTTGCACTATGCCATTGATTTGTGCAGATTGATTATGGTGCATTAGACACATGCACGTATACTAGAGGCAGTTTTTTCCCATTGGCTTTTTTTCCTCTAGGCATCCAGGTATGAGACCTTAGTTTAGGATTTCTTTTTATTTGCATTCACGTAATAAAACTTTCATTTCTATGCTGACACACCTTTCTAGGTGGTAGTGTTTTGTTGATGATTTTGCAGCATAGATGGACTTTAGCTCACGCAACATGGATAGATCAAGCTCTAGAATTCCATAGCTATTGAGGAGATGCATCACATACCTCTGGGTGTACTACTTTCCATGATTCATGCTTGTGGATATCTATATTTGTTGATTGTGGTTTTCCATGGTTGGGTTGAGTGCTTTTAGTTATGTTTTGTTATCTGCCATTATAGATGTATAAATTTGTCTTTGCTTTAGTTAATTGACTTAGAGTTTAGTCTTATAGATGAGTCTTGAGGTTAGGAGGCCATGACTTTAGGTTAACTCATTTACTTGACTGCTAGTCCTAGTTGGTAAAATTATTTAAGTGTTTGAGACCTTATGAGTTTTTTAGGCATAGAGAGGCTTGCTCACTTAAACAACAAAGAACACTAGTAAGAATATAAAGAAAATGGAAGGCAAAAAAACAAAACAAAATTAAAAGAAAAGCACCAAAAATCTAAAATCTTAAACTGGAAGAGAAATCTTAGTTTGATCTTGGTACTTCTTTCACATGTATTGCCTATGGTACTAGATCCCTAGAGGTTCCCAGTGTGGGTACTTTTCTTTGAGAAGCAAAAAGCCCCGGGCATACAAAATAAGCACATACGTCAAATGATTTTGACCAATGTGAAAGAAAGAAAAATGAAGAATAAAAGGAAAATAAAGAAAAATGACATGAAAAAGACTTCCATTGAGCTTAAAGTGAAAAATTCAAGCGTTTGTTTGGAGTTGTGAGAGTTAGTTGACCAATCAAAGCTAAAAGGCACAATTAGGGAATCTTGCATTTAGATAATCTTTCTAACTTAGCTAGTACTAGAGTAGTTGTTTTAACCTTAGTCATAGCTAACTAATTGATAGACTCATCCATAAGCCCAAAACTCTTGATTGATTAATTTTATCAAAGTGCAATTTATTTGCCCATTAGGTACCTTTGGACTCACAAAGGGGCCCTTTAAGGAGTTTGACTTTACCTCTCTCTACCAAAACGGACGCATGGATAAATTTTTGCAAACAAACTCCAAAGTTGGCGGAGGTTTGACAGTTAGAATGTCCTCTTCAAGCTCTATCTACTGATATATAGCACTCCATGAGATTCCTCATATTTTAGAATATTCTTTTTTTGATTCACCTATGATGTGATAACTCTGACGGAATCTAAGTGAATAAAAGAAAGAATCTTCTAAAATATGAGGAATCTCATGGCGTGCTATATATCAGTAGATAGAGCTTAAAGAGGACATTCTAACTGTCAAACCTCCGCCAACTTTGGAGTTTGTTTGCAAAAATTTATCCATGCGCCCGTTTTGGTAGAGAGAGGTAAAGTCAAACTCCTTAAAGGGCCCCTTTGTGAGTCCAAATTTTGCCTAATGCTTAATGGCAGTGTAGCATTTTATAATTCTTTGCATTTACTCATTTCCACATGTGATTTACATTCTTCTCATGCTTTAGTGCCATATAATTCAACTTGCTACCTCATTAATATTTTTCTTTTGGAGGCACATCCTTCCTCAAACGTCTACCTCGACATGGCTTTGTTAGGGACGACAAAGCTTTGAAAGGGGAGAGTGTTGAGGGGTGAGCGTCAACGACATGCATTATGATTCCATTGATGTATACACACATGTGCATACGTACCTTTCTTGTATCTACGAGCTCTATGAGAGTTCCAGCTTGTATTTGTGAGCCTATGCTTATTATGCACATTTGGGCGGTCGGCCACTTCTTTAAAAACCCTAGGTATAAATGTCAAATGCTACAATATGAAGCTCATTCTTTTGAGAGCTAGGGTGGAGAGTAGAGAAGAGAGGTGGCTATGGAGATGGAGCTTCTCTCTCACATTGTAGCTAGCATTGGGTTGATAATGCAAAGCTATTTGTCTCTCTATACTTCTCTCCCATGTCTCTATGTGTTTTGATGCTTAGATTTATGATTATTAGTCTCTAATTTCATATGATCATTCTCTCCTCTTGATAATTTCCTCATGTGTTGGGCACATTATTCATGTGTGTGCTAGATTAGAGTCTGTGTGTTGAGGCAATTGCATTTTTATAATCTTGGCTTCCATATGCTTGTGTGTGCATGATTTTGTGTTGTGAATGTTAGTCATTAGTGAGACATTAGCATCATTTCCTTGAGCTTGTGAGACTTGAGTGATGGGTCGAGGTGTGTGTGCGAAGTGCTTCCCATCTCTTCTAGAATTCCTCGTCTCTAATCACTAACTCCTACTCTCATTAGAGTCCTCAATCCGTCGCATTTGGTACATCCACGCCTCCATGCACAAGCTGGGTCTTGATCCACCGGATTGACATTATGTCGGTGGGTTGTGAGCTATCCTATAACCTCCAACATCCATCTCAACTGACCCGACTTTCTTGCAAGCCGTTTGCACATGTGATCTTGCAAACGACTACATACCTAAACCTAGCAAGCTATTTGCAAGCTCACATGTGCAAACAAATCATAGAAAAACCATTTTTGAAGTTCACAACATTTTTGGTCCGCAAAAACATAGCGGACTTCAGAAACGAATTTCCTATGAGTTGTTTGTGCATGGGAGCTTCCAAATGACTATATGTCCGATCCTAACAAGCTACATGCAAGCTATTTGCAAGCTTACATGTGCAAATGTCTCAAGGACAAGCCGTGTTCAAGGTCCGCACTATTTTAAATATTCATAAACCCTAAACTTGAACCTAAACATACGTTTACCTTGCAGTGGCTGCCACATACATAAACCTAAACATACATATGCATAAACCACACACATTTTTGAACACATACTCTTTTCCTGAGCACCGTACACATTCCACCCGTGCGACTGCATCCTTGTATTCATTGCATATTCTAAAAGGCTTTACGTGGTGGTGGTGGCAAGATCCCTTGGGTCCGTGTTCACACATGTCCACCCCAAGGTGTGCATATGAGATGACAAAAAACCATTCGCAAGCTAAGGTCTCTCTATATCTACCCCTGTCTAGAGGGAGGTACATACCTAACCATCCCTCTCTCTACCTATACCTAATTATCCCTCTCTCTATAAAGAGGTAAAGAGGGGTAAGTTGAGAGCAATATGATAGAGGGACAAGGTAGAGATTAGAGAGATGGGGTAGAGAGAGCAATAGGAGGTTTATGTACTATTACTCTCTCTATCCTCTCTCTCTACTCTCTATCTTCTATCTCTACATCTCCTCTACATTCTATCTAATTTTAAAGCCTAAACATAACACTAAATTTAAACCCTGATCCTTATCTTATATTAAAACCATAATCCTAAAGCTAAGCTTAAATATAAAAAATAAATCCTAAATCTAAACCCTAATCCTAATCCTAGAATTAAACCCTAATCCAAAAGCTATATATATCTTAAATCCTACTCCTAACCCTAATCCTAATTCTCGTTCTCTCTCTCTCTCTCTCTCTCTCTCTCTCTCTCTCTCTCTCTCTCTCTCTCTCTCTTTCTGTAATTATGTATGTCTCCCTCTCAATCTATGTGTGTATGTCTGTGTGTAGATTGCTTCTTTATGCATGTGTGGTTGTAAATTCTTCCTTTCTCTCTCTCTCTCTCTAATTATCTATGTCTCTTTCTCAATGTATGCATGTATGTGTGTATGTGTTTGTATAGATCGCTTCTTTATGCATGCGTGTGTGTAAATTCTCTCTCTCTCTCTCTCTCTCTCTCTCTCTCTCTCTCTCTCTCAATATGTGTGTGTGTGAGTGGGAGGGAGAAAGAAAAGAAGGGAAGGGAGCACAAGTAAGAGGAGAGGGAGGGATCATACATGGATGTCCCTCCTCTCCTCGTGCGTGTGTGTGTGTGTGTGTGTGTGTGTGTGTGTGTGTGTGTGTGAGAGAGAGAGAGAGAGAGAGAGAGAGAGAGAGAGAGAGAGAGGTGAGAACATTTACCTTTGAACTACGTTACGATTGTCGCTTACCTGAGAGCACCAAAACCAGAGTTGAATTTTGGCATTTCGGGTTATTCTTACCTATAGAGTTGTTGTGGCTATGATTTTTGTTATAGAGGGATGGCTATAGCAACTCTCATAGCAACGACGGGAGTTTTGAGTAATGCTAAAGCTTAAGCACCTCTTGTAGTGTCCTCCTCAGCTACCTTGGCATTTGTCTTAAAGGTCCATAATCGGGGCATCCTTAGGTCAATTGAACCCAAGAGCTCATAAATACAAACAAGAGATTTCTGCACAAGCCGTTTCTAGGCTATGCTATCCCCCTATGTATTATACAATAAACATATTATACACGTTTAATTAACATATAATACGCTCACAAAATAAAATGGGCGTATTATATGATGACATGTTATTGAAATCAGTCCACCAAAGTATTTCTCTGCACTTCGATCAAAGAAATTCTTCGATCAAAGAAACCTTCAATTGAATGATTGTTAGTATATAGCATGCCACAAGTGCTCTTCCAGCACCATTTGACACAAACAAATATAATTTTATTTTGAAGAACTAGTCCTCTTAATCTTTCAATTATAAATTTTAAAAGATAAAAGAATTAAAAAATAGAATTATAGGCTAATTATAAAATCTAGTTGCTGATTGTATTTTGAACTTTGTTTACTATAATTTGTAGTATAATTTTTCTTTTTTTTTAATTTTTGAATTGAATAATTTTAAAAATTAGACCTTCGATTTTCTTGTGTTCGAGTTGTCTCACTCTTAAAAAGGAGAAGATTAGGATTTTAAGCCGTCTATCATTGTGTTGGAGTATATACTCATACTTAAAGATGGGTAGATATCATAAATAGACATTATTTGCCTTAGTGCTAGAGTAAACATGTGTACTCTCACTAGAGATAATCATTTGTTTGACCTTTATTTCAAATGTTATCGCAAAAGGTAAAGCTAATTATATGTAAAAATTATAAGCTTAGAGTTTTTGCTTGAGAGACTAGAAATTTTACTCGAGTGTGCACCTGCATGGGATATGAATTAATGTTTATGATTTCTACTCACTCAGATTTAGACTATAGGATTATACGGCCAATTATATGTCTTATTTGGTATTATTTAAGAATACAATGTATAATACCGTATAATACGTACAATTTTTATTATACGACAATATAAACGCAACCCAAGTTGCAGTAGCTTGAATAGTTCATTACAAGTGGATGTTCTTTTTGGAGAGATTCATAAGGACGTTAAAAGGCTTCGTTCGTCAAAGGGCTCTCCCTGAGGATACTTACAACTTCATCAAACACATGCACAAGTAAATGAATTTGGATAGTAAGAATGTTGGTTGGAAAATACTTCTCCACCATACACATTGCCTCTATAGCATTTAAGTGAGCTGCATTTATGTTGTCTCTTCTGATCTCTTTTGATGAGATTTAATGCACTAACTCACTAATCTTGTAAATTGTGTTTCTTATGTCATTTGTCACAGGCAACATTTGATGGAAATTAGTAAGATAATCTGTAAGAATTTGTGCCAAACAAGAGACTTAATACCACTTAGTTTGTCATCTTTAATAGTAAAAGCTGGTTTCAAGCATCACATGCTCCCAATAAGAGTTTTGAATGTAGACATGAATTCCTCTACTTGTTGCTCCTCTTCCTTTGTTAAAACCCATGGAGCTTTTGTAATAGAATAATTTCTATTGGGTTTAAGACGAGGCTACATATTTGGCATTCATCCCACGGCTTGCACGTTGTCTCTTTGCGCTTTATTATCCCTTTTCTCAGTAATGGTCTTCCACATGATCGCCCCCACATTTTGAAAAATATGCATTGGGTTGAGAAAATGATTAATAATCAAGTCATTCTAATATGAAAGGCCATGAAAAATAGAGTCTTTTCATCCCAAGTGGCATAAACTCTCGTGATTCTTGCCACATGTTCTTCCAATCACTTGCCTTCAATGGGTGCATGTTTTGTTTGCATATATTTGGTCCACACAGCTCATGAACATCAGGCAAAAATCATCCATGCTCCTCATATAATGCTTTGCCTAAATAATCAGAGCAATGGAAGCCAAGTCGAGGACCACATAGCGGACATGTATGGTATCCCGAGTAGATCAAACCTTTAAACCAGAAAGAAAGAACAAAGAAAGATCATTAGGAAAAATTTGGACTTACAAAGGGGCCCTTTAAGGAGTTTGACTTTACCTCTCTCTACCAAAATGGGCGCATGGATAAATTTTTGCAAAAAAACTCCAAAGTTGGCGGAGGTTTGACAGTTAGAATGTCCTGTTCAAGCTCTATCTACTGATATTAGCACGCCATGAGATTCCTAATATTTTAGAAGATTCTTTTTTTGATTCACTTAGATTCCGACAGAGTTGTCACATCATAGGTGAATCAAAAAAAGAATCTTCTAAAATATGAGGAATCTCATGACGTGCTATATATCAGTAGATAGAACTTGAAGAGGACATTCTAACTGTCAAACCTCCGCCAACTTTGGAGTTTGTTTGCAAAAAATTATCCATGCGCCCGTTTTGGTAGAGAGAGGTAAAATCAAACTCCTTAAAGGGCCCCTTTGTGAGTCCAAATTTTGCCTAATGTAAGCATCGAACTAGCACCACCTACAGAATGCAACCATATATGGGTTTGAAAGTACTTACCTAAACACTTATCAAAGCATGGCCAATCGTGCATGTTCCACATGAGAACGCCTTCCATATGGGCATACCATCGACTGATCGGTTAGGACATGCCAACCACATCAATCATGTCCTTAAGATTTGAAGCTCTTTTATAAGTGGTGCCAGATAAACATCCATGTTATTTACCTTGTACTTCCTTGGAACAATCAGTGACAATAGCAGATGACCCTTCTTGATAGCAACCATGGTGAACCATTATAATTCACCAAGAAAATAGGCCATGTACTCCACGAGGACTCCAAATTCAAAATGGGTTTACTCCGTCCATTGCCAAACCAAAATGGACACAAAAAAGTTTCTTCTTTAAATGTAGGCCATCATTCCTTTATGTGCTTCCATGCAAAGAGAATCGACAAGCACCCGCATCACATCATCTGTAGATCTAGTGTTTTGATGCCATGTTATCAAAGTTGCTACAGACTTGCACATGAACACTTCTATATACCTATTTGGGACATTGTTTTAAATACTCGTATTCATTTTGAAAGAGTACACAATCATTAGGACATGCATGAAAGATTTGCTCGTTGAGCAATCTGTCAAAACCATTTAAACAATTTAAACAAGAACTTTGACTTTTTTTGGAAATTAGTACGACATATATATTTTTTCTTGGAAAGCTCTATAACACTTGTATTGGACCTTCCATAAATAGATTGTAGGTTAAGCATTGCCAAAGTTGTACGAAGAATAGAAATTTTGACACATTTGTAAAGCCACATGTGGGCAAGCCTTTTCATCATATCTCCTTCCTCTTCGTCATTCTCATGCCTTCATTATGAATGGTGTCGTGCATCTCCGCTCCCATGCTAAGAAAGATGCCAGAAAAATGCACATCAAGTTTGTTTGAAGCTTACATGATTAATGAACAGTGATTAGGGTCTCGTAACAGGCCAAGTTTAATGCTGAATGTATGTCAAATGCGACTGAAAGGGCCAAAATATGACTTAATGATGCTAAAAAGTACTATGCTTGAAGTGCTTTACCGGCCTGTCTTTACGGCTCGTCGATTGGAGCTACGGTGAAGAAGTTATGGCATATTGAAGTTTCAGTCGATTGTAGATCCGTACCGGATTGGGCAACTGTAGCTGAAGTGACAAAAATGAAATGAATGCATGGGCCTGAAGTGCTCACTTTGTGGAGCGCGTTGGTCTTTTCAGATCAGCGACGATCGGAGTTCCGGTTTTCAAGATATTAGCCGTTAAAGATTCTTCGGGGGTCGGTTCCGTGCTAGTCTAGTCGGCTTGATCGGAGTGCCATCTGGGGTTTTTGAGCTTCAATCAGGGAATACCGCAAACCGATATGCTTTGGAAGTTAAATACGCTAAATGTGGTGCCCGTACGGAAGCACATAAGTACTTGAAGAGCATCGTGTCCGAAATGAAGTCTCTTGGAATGCAATGATTGCCGAGATTGCCCAACACGGACGTGGTAAGAAGCTTTAGGCTATTTTTAGTGAGTGTGAAGGGAGTGCTCTCAAGCGTATGGCACTAAGAAGCTGATATGGGTATTAAATTCACGTAGATACTGTTAGTCAAGGCCTGCTAGGGAAAGATATGGTGCTGGGCCGATAGGTATGCCAAATGTGATGCCCTTCAATGGTGCCCAAAGACAACCAAGCCAAAAGGCCGCTCACTTAAGCCACAAGACCGTCCAAAGCCGGTGCCCGCCCATGACCTCGAGGGGAGGAGCCGCCCATGGGATGGCCAACCAATTAAAGTAAAGTATTTTTCTGAGTGTGGACAAGGAGGGAGAAAAAGAGAGAGAGGGCAACGACGGCGCCGTCGTTGCCCCTCTTGACAAGCTTTTTAAGAAGGGGAGAAGCAAAAAAGAAAAGGGGAAGTCATGCAAGCTTAAAAGAAAAAGGAAGAGGAAGAAAAAAGGAGGCGCCATGGAGAGAAGAAGGAAAGAAAGAAAAAGAAGAAGGAGAAGAGAAGAAGAAGAACAAGAAAGGAAAAAGAAGAAGAAGAAAGAAAGAAAAAGAAGAAGAAGAAGAAAAAGAAAGTAGAGAAAGAGAAGGAAGTAGAAGAAAAAGAAAACAAAAACACAGGGGAAGAGCTCGGACGCAAGGAAAAAGACGAAGAAGGGAAGCGAAGGCAAAGAGGGTTACCAAGGGAAGAACCTCGAAGTAAGCAAGTTTCCTTTTTTTCGTTCTCGTTTTCGGCTACTCTTCGGTAAGAAAAGCAAGCGAAAAGGAGCAGGCACAAGGAGGCTCTCTTTGGATATCATTCTCGGATAAATAAGCTCGTTCTTGGATCTTAGCAAAGAAGCAAGGGAATTTTTCCTCTCAACATCGGGGAGGAATTTCTCGACTATGTTTTCTCTCTGTTCCTCTCGACTAAGGAAGCGAGAGGGTGAGGCCTGAGGCTTGCAAGGAGGAAAGAAGATTGAAGCGGAGCACCAAAGGCATTCGGAGCAAGTGGTTTAGAGGAGAAGTCGAAATCTATGAGTAGCAATTAAGCCAGTGCAAAGCATAAGGAGTAAGAAGCTACACAATATTTGACAATAATCAAAGCTTGATGACTGAGGCAGTGTAGTGAATTCAAGCTTGCAGAATCCGTGAGGTATTCGAAGCAGATAAAGCGGCAGAGGAAAATTTCCATCACCGTCATCCGTTAGAGATTGAATTAGCATTTTGCTAAGTCCGGTGTTGTTAATGGCCCGGTTAATCCTATAAATGGGAGCTTAAACTCCTAGTTAGCAGCTGATCCAAGTGACGGTGTTGTTAACAGTCCGCCTTGGCTAAATACCAAGTTGTACTCAAAGTTATATTCAATTAACTGATGATTGCGGTGATTGGCAGAGCTGTCACTGTCTCTTGTTCTCTCTCTTTCACACCTCCCACAGCCAGAGGCCCGGCGCCTGCCCGGCTCATGTAGCGAACACATATCCCCCGACAATGGGATGATTAAAGTTGAGAGGTAGTGTTGCCTTGACTGCTGGCGCTTTCTCCACCTTGGATCTCAATGATGGGGTCCATGTCGAAGAATGCATCCAACTTCTTGAAAAGTAGATTGAATGGTTGATGGGGTAGACTCTAGCCGTAGTGTTTCATTTGATATTTGCCTGTGTGTTGAGATTGGAGCGATATCGATATCTAAGATTTGACCTATTCTATTCCATCTCAACGTCTTGAAAAGTAGCATCGATGGTTGATGGGATAGAATCTAGCAGTAGTGTTTCATTTGATATTCACCTGCGTGTTGAGATTAGAGTAATATCAATATCCAAGATTTGACCTATTCTCTCTTGACCATGAGATTAACAACTCAAATCTTGTAGATGCTCTATGGAAAAAAGGACGTTGTTGTGTATATGTTGATCATAGACCTTTAGTTTTTGAAAGATTTGATGGTTACATAGCATACAAGGGCATGCCATCCTATGATCCATATAATTAGTCTCAAGATTGCAAAGCAAATTAACAAGTAATAGTGAGTGCACATGGCTTGACTATTATTAAAGTGTATATATAAGTTAACATATAGATTTGAACGAATGGTTAGCTAGCCCTAAGTGGACCAACGTCCAATCATAAACATCTTCCCATGACAAACCATAATGGACAAACTAAAATCCGCTAGTCTTAATCGTCCAAACCATAAGCGTCTGCTTACGGCTAACCCTAATCGACCAAACCATTTGCAGCTAGACCTGACCGGCCAAACCAACAACATCTTTGCATGACCATCCCTAGTTATCCAAACAAAAAGTAGATGACAATGTGACTTAACTATTCCACATTCTCTAGCCATCCCAGTCCTTGCGCACCTCATCTAGAAGTGTATGAAGATCAAGACCACTTCCCTTTTGTCTGTATTGGTCAATGCCTATATTCATGGGTGTGACATTCTACATGACATAGCATGTAGATCGAGAAACAACTCTAATACGTAACAATCTATTCTTAAACTCCAATCAGTCAAACTAAGCCTCTAACCCTTAACACTAAATTGGTAACCTAATAGGACATAAAATGTCCTTTGAGAGTTTTGACAAAAACTTCCCAAACCATAGTAGATCCACTCATCTTAGAAAATCCATACATGAGCTTATATATCAAGGACTATTACATATGGCAAAAATGAGAAACTGGTAAAAGTTCTCATCATTTGGTCACAACAAGCCTCCAAAGTTGATGGATCGGCCCATTTTGCTCCAAATAGCCATTTCTTATGATTTATTGCATATAAATGAGATTGGGGATTTTTGCAAGACATGAGAAAAAATTTCCGGCTAACTTCAATGGGTTGGTGATCAAAACATATGGCTTCTTTTGCCTAACTATTTTTGTATTTGGTATTAAAAAAAAAAGGTACGAAAAAGTTGCATTTTTGTCATCCTATGGATTGCGTTTGGATATCAAGAAAGCCACCAAAAAAATCATAAAAATGCTAAATTTGACCAAAAGACACGATTATGCAATTCTTGTAAATTGGTCATAACTTTCAACTTTAACACATAGTTCTCCCTAGAAGCATCAGAACATAATGAGAACTACTAAGGCTAATCCTCTATAAATCAAAACCTCACAAACATGAATTTTAGAGTGGTACAGTTGCAAAACTTCGAAGAAAAGCCAAAAACATGACCCGTTTTTTCACACAGTTTAGGTTCAAAAACATTGTGCAGCAAGAGTAAGGTTAATAGTGAGATCAATATTCCAAAAAAATATTAAGTTCTTTTCAGATCATAAGGCATCTTTGTGGATTTATAGCACCTAGACATTCATTTTTAAACTCCTCAAATAATTCAAGTAAAATGGTTACCTAATAGGATATAAAAGTGTCTCAGAACGTAAAAGTGTCCCATTACCAACCTAGTGCTAACTAGAAACTACATAGAAGAAATGGCCAGACGCTGCCCTTATCCGATTTAGAGTGGCTTAACCTAAGCGGCTTTACAAAGCATACCCTAACCATCCGAACACGGTGATCTACTAGCGGCCAAACCAAAAGATGCTAGCCCTAATAGGACAAACCATAAGTGTCTTTGGTAGAGTGAAATGGCTAAACACTACACTAATCTGATCTGGAGTGGCCAAACCTAAGTGGATTTACACAGTCTACCCTAACGCTCCAAATATGACCATCTATTAGCAAAACAATCAAAAGTCGCTAACCCTAAGCCAACCACTAACCCTTAGTGACAAGCCCTAAGCAGATTGAAACGGCCAAACGCTACCCTAATCCAATTTAGAGTGGGAAAACATAAGCAATTTTACGCAGCCACATCCTAGCAACCAGACCATAAGCATCTACCTCTAAGCGGCTAGCTCTAAGCAGACAACTAGCAAAATACTGCCCTAACCCGATTTGGAGTGGCCAAACCAAGCGGCTTTACATGACCTATCCTAACCATCCAAAAACAGCCATCTATTAGTGGCCAAACCAAAATATTTTAATCTTAAGACACTAACCCTAAGAAGTTAGGCCTAAGCAGATTGAAATAGCCAATTACTACCCTAACCCATTTTGAAGCGGCCAAACCTAAGAGTCTTTACATGGACTACACTAACTATCCAAATAAAGCCCTGAGCAGATTGAAATGGTTGAATGCTGCCTTTATCCGATTTGGAGCGGCCTAACCTAAGCGGTTTCACATAGCCTACATTAACTATCTAAATGTTGCCATCTATTAGTGGCCAAACACTAAGCCACTAACTCTAAGTGGCTAGTTGTAAAAGCAAGCTCAAATGGCCAAACACTACCCTAACCCAATTTGGAGGATCCGTGACCTACACGGATTTACATGGCCTACCCTAATTGTCCAAACACGACCATCTATTAGCGACCAAACCAAAAGCTGCTAACCTCAAGCAGCTAATCCTAAGCGGCTACCCCAACATGGATTGAAATGGACAAATGTTGCCATAATCTGATTTAGAGCAGTCAAATCCTAAGCAACTAACCCTCAGTGGCTAGCCATAAGCAAATTGAAATGGTCAAATGCTAACCTAATCCAGTTTGGAGCGGCCAAACCTAAGCCGCTTTACACGGTCTACCCTAATCATCCAAACATGACCATCTATTAGTGGCTAGACCAAAACCTCCTAAACCTAAGCTACTAACCCTAAGTGGATTGAAATGGCCAAACACTATCCTAATCCAATTTAAAGTGGTCTAACCTAAGCGGCTTTACACAGCCTACCCTAATCGTTCGAACAAGCCCATGTATTACTGGCCAAAACAAAAGCCTTTGTCGAGGGATATGTATTCGAAACATGATCTAGGAAGGCGCGGGGCCTCTCGTTGTTAGAGGTGTGAGAGTGAGAACCAAAGACATAAAAATATTTGGCAATCATCCTAGTCATCAATTAACTGAGTAAATCTTTAGGTACAACTTAATTGATAACCAAGGTGGCTCCTTAATAACACTGTCACTTGAATTAACTTATAACTAGGAGTTTAAGTTCCCTTTTGCAAGATTAAGTGGTCCGTTAATGGCTTCATGACTTATCAAGATGATTACTAAGTTGATGACGGTGATGGATATCTCCTCCATGTCGCTTTCCTTGCTTAAATTGCCCTCATGATCTCCTCAAAGCTCCTTCTGCTTACTACCACCATGGCATGCCTTCCTTATTTTTTCTCTCCATTCACACCCCTTGGGAGGCCTCTCCTCTTGAGGTCATGGGTGGGCGGACACTATAGCCCCAATGGGCAACCATATTACTTAGGTACACCACATTTGGTGTGCATTATCGACCAAAGCATTGGTAAGCACAACATGTTTCCAGAAACCCCTACTAACAATATCATTGTGAGTTTTTTTTCCCATATCAATGTCTTGAATAGTGACACATGCCCTCAAGATTCAAGTATAGGTGATTGCATTTGACGAAAGGCCTTCCCTTGGCATTCGGTTGAAACAACCCATTACTTTCTTGTTTTGTAGTTTGCTCCTTTTTGCTTAGATTTCCTGTCTGCCAAGACACGCCAAAAGCTTAACTTACCAGCTTTGACTCATAAGAACTCCGACTCACTTGGACTCTACTGGATGCACAATCGAAGGCCACCAAAACTGGAAACAATTCACCTTGTACCACATTGTCGACAACTGTCACCGACTTAAACTTTAATATCTTGCTCCGATTGACAAGCCATCAATTCCTATTGCCTTCACACATTATATAATTTGCATACAAACCCTCTTGAGGCTGTAAACCTTTAGATGGCACATTAATTGAGGCAACCAATCTGGTACAGAACTGGCCCCCGATGAAACTTAGACGGGTAGTATCTTTCCAACCAGAGCTCTGATTGCCAATCTGAAAAGTCCGACGTGCTCCACAAGACAAGCACTTCAGGCCCATGCATTCCTTCATCCCTGATCCCTCATCTACATCTACTCAATCCAATACAAAGTTGCAAACTGCTCAAACTTCAAATTGTCATAACTTCCTCTATGTAGCTCTAATCGACAAGATGTAAAGACATGCATGTAGAGCACTTTAAGTACTACAATGCTGGTCCATAATCTTCCATTTGTTCTCACTTAAATCACAGTCTTTTTTAGAATCATTAAGGCATCTATTGTCCCTTTAAAGCCACATTTGGCATACATTTAGCATTTAGTTTGCTTTAATGAAGCCCTTATTATCATTGAATAACCATATAAGCATCAATTACGCTTGACCTGCATCCTTTTTCTATTTTTCCCATCATGGAAGTGGAGTTGCATGACATTCACTCCCTCTGAACCTACACAGCCTCCGATCTGTGAAACCGATCTTTAATATGCATCTGCTATAAGCACTTAAAGCTCTTTTCCATCATCAAGCTCCCATAACTGGTAAGTACATGTAAAACAAAATAAGGCTTAAACCCTATCATCAACGGTGTGACTTAATCATTAGGTAGATGTCCATTGAAAATCTTTGAGCCGTATCTCCAAAGCACTCAATTATGGGAAACCTATTTAGTGAGCCCCGCTAAACTCAAGTGCTCCAATTAATTATGCACATGGCTTGACCATCAAGATCAATTTAGGAAAATTTGTCAAGCTCAAGTATTCCTTAGTCTGTTTGCACACAGAATGGCTGTCAAGTTCTGGCTACATAACCAACTCAAAAGATGTGATTATACTTCATCAGATGTCAATTGGAAGATATCCATGTAAGCTTATTGACCACAAAACCCAAAACTCTTCCCTCTTAGCATAAATCTAAATGAAAAATCTACTACCAAGTAACCTAATACAGGAAAATAACTCACGTCCTTTGAATCTGCAGCATGTACTTCAGTAGCCCCAGGATCAAATGGGATAATAAGGAATTGCCCAAACATTGGAGCATCATAATATCCACATGAGCATACATTTCCTATTTCAATTAGCATCAAGCATTTTGGGTGCATGCTTGCTATTCGTGTATCCAATAGCAGAAAACCATTATGCATACCCAAAAGTATCCATCCGTATTGAATCGCCTTTTGAAGATCCTTGGAATCTCTTGGATCAACACTATTGAGAGTACACAACATTGATGGACCCCACAATATACTAAAGCATCACGTGAAGCATAGTGAAGCACCCACATCCCATAAAATTCTGGCAACTTTAGCTCGTTACTAGCAAGCATCAAAGTATGCTGACTCCCTTTTACTGGAAGACACAACATCACTGACATAAGCATCATTAGAAATAGCATCCAAATCCAACTATAACTAGCATATTTCCCAAGAAAATGAAGAAACCTGTGCACTTTTTATAATATCAATGATGATTAAGCACCATCACCCCCTCTAGCTTCATAGTCATCATAAAGTACCTTGGAACAATCTGAACCTGTATCATCAGAGGAATTTTTACCGGGGATTTCAACTTTATAATGGAAAATATATTTAGCCTGTAAAGCATCACACATAGCACCCTCAGGAAAACCACCCTTCAAACTCTCAGCATTCTTCAAATTGTAGGAGTTATCTCCTCATACATCCCACATATAGGCATAGAAGTAGACTCCCCATGGACAGCTTGTTCAGAATGTGACATGATCTAGATAATATTCAAAGTCATCAATGTCATCCTCTACTTCCTCATTTGTATCCATGCTATAGCACTATAAAGGCTCATCAGACACCCCCTCTAAAGGGGTACATGCATCAGAAAGCTCTTCTATACTGTTATAACCATCTCCTTCGGATTTGGCCAAGAAACTATCAATTATGGCATCTCCTTCTGTGATAAAAAGATCTGTAAACATATTGTTAGTAGCAATCATAGATTTAGTGGCATTCTCATGGACGTCTTGTGTTGGCTCCATAATCTCCGATACTTTATCAGTTATTGTGTATATAATAAATTTATCTATGCAATCATCTTCAATAAGCCTACCAATTTTCTCGAGTTCACATGATTTCATGATGTTGAAGATTCCATTAACACCCTATAAAGGCTCATTTTCTTTGAGAACTTCTTGAGAACAACCCATGCCAAGGTCAGTAGCTTGCAAAACACTGTCTATATCTTCATTGGAACCGCTATTGGAGGAAATTTCCATGCATGCAATCTTTCAAAGAAATTCATCTATTTTTGTTTCATCATTAAATTTACTAAGGTCCTCTGAAGTTGAATCTGCTACTTCCAAAGCTGTATTTGCCTTGGCTTTTCTTGTTGCGGAATGTGTTCTCAAAATTAATCATAGTTAAGGAGCTGCATTTGATCCCCTTCACCTTTACTGAACACAATCTTGCTTCGTTCGGTAATCTTCTTCATTGTCAATTCAATAAACAGTGAGCTTTCATGAACAAATCCATATGCAAAATAGTCCCACTCTGTGGCATATGTTTTTGCCAGCTCTCGAACCTTATCTTTAAACTAAAAAAGTACAACTTCTTTAAAAGCTGCAATTATCCAATCTTTTGAAAATCCTCGACTCTTCATCTCTGCTTTATAGATTGCACAATCTAATGTAAACTTTTCTCATGCAACACTAATTATTGAATATATCACTAGTGTAATACTAGTGTTAAAACGCTCAAAAATAATGTTTCAACTCCAAAAGCTTGAAAATGAAAGTTTGCAAATATAAAAGCCCCGATAATAAGATGTGGTTGGACACACTTGCATCTTGCAGTGAGCAAATAACCCTAGCGGTTAGCAAGAGGAAAAGTATTGATTTACGTGTTCTATGGTTAGTGAATAAGAAAACCTTTGCAAAGGATTTTTGATTAGACAAAGAAAGTCTGCGAGTAGAAATAAACTCATGATTAGTTAGATTTTTATAAAAAAAATATAGGTCCATCTTCATTAGGCCTTGTTTGAAAAGAATTGTTTGGGTGATATTTGAAGGGTTATAGTTATTCATGCATTAAAAACCTTAATTGTACGTATGTGGTAAATACAAAAACAAGATGAATAGCCCAGTGTGGTGTGGAAAGTTGAAGACTAGTATCCAAATGGATTTATGCTCACAGATGGGTGGACCTGAGTAATTGGGTAATTTTCATAAGTCTACTTGCTAGTTAAGGATAAGTCTCATATCACATATAGGACTTCATTGTGTAAAATGAAGTAGTTATTAAGCTAAAATGCCTTAGATGCAATAATGAAGGATATTATTGTAGAAGAGGTTAGCTTTTGTGCTAGCAATGGCATTTGAAGGAAAACGAAAACTTCAAGTACACCTCAACAAATTGGAGTTTCAAAAAGTATGAATAGGACAATCATGGAGTGATTAAGAAGCATGAGGCTACACATGTTTTTTGCTTGAGCTTTGGGTAGAAGTATGAAGTACATCTTTCTACTTGATAAATTGTTCACCCTCAACAACATAGGATGGAGCAATTCTAGAAGAGGCATGGATAGCTAAAAAGGTGAACTAAGCACTTTTCAAAGTGTTTGGATGTGAAGCCTTCATGCTTATAGAGAGGTATAAGGTCTAAGCTAGAGGAAAATTCCAAGAAATGTATTTTCATTGGCTATGGAAGCAACATTTGTGTATTGCCTATGGTATCCTTAACATGGTAAAACATTTAAGAGTAATGTCGTTTCCAATGAACATAATATGTACAAAGACTACTTGAAGAGAAAAAACCCAAATATTGCAAGTTATGAGTACATGGATCTTGAGGACAATGAAGAGTCAAAGACTATAGGTGGTGACAAGTTGCAGTAATGTCAACAAGATGAGGAACCTTAACATGTACCCCAAAGATCTACAAAATCTAGTAGACCCCAAAGTGATTCATTCTTTCCTTTACCATATCTTGTTAACGGATTTTGAGATCCACATTCATATGAAGAAGTCATGCAACATGCATCCAAACAAGAGTGGACAAAGAGCATGTAAGAAGAGATGGGATGATTGCATCAAAATGAAACTTGCCAATAGATTGATTTACCTAAAGGTAAGCGGGCACTAAAAATTGAATGGGTGTATAACTTGAAGTAGGAAAGGGTGGGAAAAAGAGATCTTATTAACATAAAGGTATTTTCTTCTTCTCTAAAAATGAGTTCCATTAGATTTGTTCTAAGCCTTTCTCAAGACTTGCATATTGAGAAAATGAATGTAAACATGACATTTTATTGTGGAAAACTGGAGGAGGATATTTACGTGCTTTAACACTAAGTTGGTAACCTAACAGGACATAAAAGTGTCCTTTCAGGGTTTTGAAAAAAACCTCCAAAACCATAGTAGATCCACTCATTTTGTAAAATCCTTTCATGAGGTTATAGTTCAAGGCCTACTACACATGGAAAAAATAAGAAACTTGTAAAATTTCTCATCTTTTGGTCACACCAAGCCTCCAAAGTTGATGGACCAGTACATTTTCATCAAAACAGTCATTTCTTACGTTTTGTTGCATAAAAATAAGATTAGGGATTTTTGTAGGACTTGAGATAAATTCCCTAGTTAACTTCAATGGGTTGGTGATCAGAACATATGATTGCTTCTCACTCACTATTTTTTGTTTTGCCAAAAGAAATAGGTACAAAAAAGGTTGAAGTTTTACCATTCTGCAAACCTATCATCAAAGTTTCTATAGCCACGCTCAATACAAATAATATATGCATGTTTTCTTAGTTCCCTATTGTCCTTTAGATTCATAAGGATCCATGGAGCATGTCAAAAGAATAATACATCTCGTACCAAGGGGAATCTTGGGGACAAAGATGAAGTGCTAAATACATGAAAAAACTGGGTTCAAGAGTATGAGTTGTAGAATCCCATAGAAACTATTCAATATCTAGCCAAATTTGATCCTTATGACTAGATATGGTTACTACCTACAAAATGCATGTAGTTGTCACAAGAAACTAACAATATTGAAAAAGCTATACTTGATATACTAGAATGTTTCGTTTTCTTCTATAATTGAAAAAATCAACCATCATTGTCTACTATGCAAAATAGGGTTTAGGTGCCCCAAAAATCAAGGAATATTAGCTTTATGTTACAATATGCGACATAGAAAATCAAAACTGCATTTGGATATCATGAAAGCCACCAAAAAAATCATAGAAGAGCTAAAATTGGCTAAAAAAAAGGATTTGGCAATTTTTGTAATTTGGTCATAACTTACAACTTTAACATTTATTTCTCCCTAGAAGCATCAGGACATGTTGAGGACTACTAAAGATAGTTCTCTAGCATTATACATCTCAAAACCATGAATTCTAGAGTGGTATAGTTGCAAAAAGTTGAAAAAAGCCAAAAACAGGACCCGTTTTTTCACACAGTTTAGGTTGTGAAATGTTGTGCAAGGACAAGGTTAAAGATGGAATTGATATTCCAAAAAAATGTCGAGTTTTTTTCAGCTCATGAGACAACTTTCTAGACAGAAAGCACCTCAAAATCCATTTTGAAACTCTTGACATAATTCAAGGAAAATGGTCACTTAACAGGACATAAAAGTGTCCCAGGACATAAAAGTGTCCCATTACCAACCTAGTGTTAACCAAGGGGTATGAAGAAAATGATATGTAGGTTAAGAAAGATCTTGTATGGTTTAAAGCAGGCATCAAGTTAGTGGTACCTAAAAATTGAAATTTGATCAATGGATGCTAAATCATGGATTCAAATGACGCAACTTAGATCACTATGTATACACAAAGAATTTGAAGGATGGAAAATACATCGTACTAATGTTTTATGTTGATAACACACTAACTGCAAGTGCTAACATGTAGGATATAGCAGAGCTAAAATAAGAATTGTCCAATTTTTTTCCAATGAAAGATTTAGGTGTTGCAAAAAAAAAACTTGGTATGAAAATATCAAGGGACAGGTTAAAGAAGATATTAACACTATCTCAAGAGCCTTTTATTAGGAAAGGTACTAGAAAGGTTTGCAATGCAAGATGAAAAACTATTTTCTGCACCTTTGGCTAATAACTTTAAACTAAACAAGGATATTGTTGACTGCTCAGTCAACAACACGACATAACTCAGCAAAGCCTTATTCTCAGAGAGTTATAAAATGTTGTGGATTATGTTAGAGACATCATTTTTAATAAGTAGTGAGATGCAATGGCACTTCCACATTGTAAATGCAAAGCCATTTTACCCATTGAACTCTATTCTAGGTCTAACCTATGGTAGACTTAGTATATAAGGTACCTATGTCATTTTTGTAAAGAGAAATCTTATCATAGTCCAAGTTTTAAGTTGTCATCAACTGTGAAAGAGGAAGAGAGAGAGCGTGAGCTTCATCCTGGTGCTACTCCCCACTCATTCATCACATTGAAGATCCGGATGCACCATTGCGATAGACTCGGAGAGAGCTACGCGACAACCCCAAGCATTCCACATGAGATGGAGCACACGTGCTGACGCATCTACGAGCCATTTGTGGTCGTAAATATATGAAATGATGTTTGTGTTCTTCTTACAAGTAGTCATTAGATTGTGGCGACATAAGCTACGCATAGGTACTCATAGACTTCAATTTTGAGCACTTCTAAAATCCGACTTTGTCATTATATGCGTTTTTTGCAGATTGTTTAGAGTGAGGACTTTTTAGTGTAGAGGCTTTGGGACAGGTGTATCCTAGTGAGGGGATGGTGCTCCTTAAGTTTCATACAATTTTGATATGTGGGTTGGTGGTGTACTTAAGAGCAGTGAGACCCTTGATTGTGGTTTAGTTAGCCTTCCAAAGTGTTGTATGTGTGGGTGGTCTCAGCCTGACAAGCTACATAGATTGCCTCTATGCACCTATCGTGTCATCTGTGTCCTCAGTTGACATTATGTTGATCTAGGTTGTGCTGCATGCACTTTATGGGTGGTGTGATTTGCTCCCACAACATTGGCGCCATTGCCGGGGACACAAGGACTTGAGTAGGTAATCCTATTAACACTTGTGTGATGGTTTCTTGCTTTAGCTTTAGTTAAAAAAAGATTTTTTCTTAAGTGGATCCGGAAGAGGTTATGCCGAGATCAAATGGATAGCCAGGAAGCATGTGTATTGCTAAGGGTCTGCGACTAAGTAGACTTAGTTAGGATTTTTAGAATAGAGTAGTTTTTGGTGGTCGAGTGATCTGTGAGGTGATAAAAGCATTTGCTAGTCCATGTGTGGCATTGAAGCGTTTTTCTACTCATAGATGCAAAACCCCATATGATGTGTAGGAGTAGCTTTAGTTAAGTGATCTAATTTTGATCTAGTGCTATTTATTATTGATTTATTTGTTGAAGTGCTTGTTTGCATTCATGATCTCTAAAAAGTTTTCTTTTGAAGAAAAAATGCAATAAACAACTTTTTGTTGACATTTTTGCATGACTGATTGGTGCTGAGCATATAAAAAGGCATGTGCAAGAATTCTATGTACAAAAATTGAAATTCTGAAAACTTCGACATCATACACATATGAGTCTCAAGGGGCATGTGAAAACCAAATTTGAAAAATATGACTGCACCATTGTGTTCAGAAGGAGGGTTTTACCCTAAGTACACATTGAGACTAGAGTTTTGACCAACTCTTGACACTCAAAAAAGGCAAAAGACGGAGTGTCAAAAACAAAAAGTAGAAATTTTCAGCACATTTTTGTATGACAATTGGTAGAACTGCTTGAAAGCTAGTGCTAGAGACTTGGGGATGCTTGTGAATGAATTTTGTCCAAAAATTCATCAAAAGGCATCATACGTGTATGATTTTTAAGGGGTGATTTTGGCAACAAAAATGAACTTTTGACATTAAACCCATCTTTTGCATGTTGTGTTGAGCACATACACCAAATTTCATATCGTTTGGGATTATAGATTGAGAGTTAAGGGGAATTTACTCTTTAGGGGATTTCCTTGTCAAAAAATGATTTTGTCCAATTTTGACACCCAAACTTTGTTGTGAGCACATATTCTTGTTGTATGCATCAAGGGGCAACTGTGGTAGAAATAGAATTGAATTCTCACCACCTAGACATCATAAGTGTATGATATCTTAGAGGCCAGATCTGGGGTCAAAATTTACAACTGAGTGCACCCTTGTGACCTACAGCATTTAGGAAGCATACAAGCCAAATGTGGGGATGGGTTTCTAACCTCACTCCTATCTTATTGCAGACATAGCGAGAACCACAAACATAATTTTCAATCCATGGGACGAAGCTGACTTGACTAGTACATAGAGGCTAGAAGAGGGTGTCAATCTCTTGGAAAACTAGACAACTCGCATCTAATACAAGCTACACTCAAATGACTCAATTCATTAAAAGCTAGTCACTAATTGGCAAACAAAACATGACCGTTATAGCATCAAACCGCATCAGAATTTTACGAAACTTTTAGGAAAAGTATATAGGACCTAAGAACACATGCTTATGGTCTCAAATATCACTTTTAATAAAGTGCCAAAAACGTGATTATTAACAATAATTAGTTTTTGACCTAGTCGTTTTTGACCCCGAATGCATCTGAATGTTTAGCAATGACGCTCTAATACCCCTTCTATGCTTACTTTTTGATTTCCTAGCTTAAATTCCTACTTATGATGAAATTAGGCCGCGGGTTGACGATTTGGGCATGTTGACCATGATATGTTTACGTCAATGCATAGAGATCTTACTTGCGGTTGCAACGCAACATACGGCACTGCAATGTGACAACCGACATGGGAGTAGGAAGCATGAGAAGGAGATAAGTGAGCATTGTTAGCTCTTGCTATAAATTTCTTCTCCAAAACTTAATAATAACTTATAAAAATTGGCTTTTATACCTTAGCCAAGGTGTCTTTGGTCAAAAACTAATAATTTGGGAGCTCTATCTAAGGATAAATAGATACAATCTCGAAGCTTATAGCCCCACATCCTCATCGATTACAATATCCACCTAGAAAATAAGAGTTACAATATTTCCAATTTATCAAAAGAATAATTGTTTTTGCAATAAAAGCTCCCGATAAATGTTACATGGATTAGCTTGCTACTAACATTCCCCCCCCTCCTCGACTGTGTCGTCCCTTGACACAGTTTCATGGACTGAAATAGTCTTCCAGCTGGCGCCTATCGAGGAGGTCTTTAAGTGCTTGTAGAGCTTTCTAATATATGATGCGGCGTTCTTTCTGGGGGACTTGCAAAAACTGAATAGTGACTTTATTTTTAAGTTCTATGGCAGAATAGACAACAAACCTTGCTGTCAAATTTCTAATCACTAGCCCGAATATCTTTGTGCACCATGTGAAGAGTCCTGTGTAAAAAGCCGCTTTGAATGCCAACATATTCCTTGATGGCAGAAACATACATTAAGCATAGAAGCCGTAGAGGACTTCTTCTAAAGGCCGTCACACTCAAATTGTGCAAGCCTTTGTTACCTTCTAAGAAATAAATTCATGGGGATCCTGCTTGCTTAGACTCATGAAAAACTTGAATGCATGTGAGCAGCATTTTGCCGATTTTATATTGCATTGCACATGAGAGGTCCGGAAGACTCTTGAATAAGTTCATGGCGCCCGTTAGGGTTTTCACCATGTATTCCTCAATTGATGGTCCTTGCTCTGGAGCTGGCAGTCTAGGGTAATTGAGCCAAGGCGGCCTCTTCTTCTTTAAGTCTTCGTGTACCTGCCATGTCCTTGCCCTTTGTACACGACATAATGTAGGGTCTTTGTGTATTGTTGTAGGTGCTCTTGTGAACAGAATGAGGTACCTTGAGTTCGTGTTGAGCCAATTATTTCTCCATTTGGGGTGGAGAGCATCTGACCCTTCTTCTTGCATAACATTGTACAATCTTTCTTTGATTGCAGTAGCTCCACCTTTATCAAAGGGTAGGATAGTGATTGTTGATGGCATTGAGCATTGATTTGGTTGGGAGTGAGTTGTGTTACATTGACTGATTGAAGAACTCTCACCTACCAATCCATTGCCGCTTTCCATTCAGCATCCACTTCATGGACAACATATTATTTAAGTGAATCTTCTAGAAAGATAGACAATTGGCACTTGTTCTTCTTTAGTGATTGGTACTTGGAATTTAGACTCTCCTATTTGCCCTTATGTTGGCTATGTTTCCATACCTGCAAAGGAGACCGATGATATGTCTATAATTGGTTGTTCAAAGTTACTTGCCTCCTCTTGAGCTTCCCCATCCCCTTCTCTCAGCAGTTGGTTATCTCTCTTTAATTCCTTGATCTCCTTGAGCAATTTCTCTTCTCTTTGTACCCGCATTAAGGCGAGGTCTCGTCTTTGTGTCCGTTCCAGCTTCAACTCAAGTTCTAGGTCGTTGTTTCTCTTTTCCAAAGTCTTGTAGACTTCATCTGCTCCCTTAAATGAGCTACGACTAGGTTTTCCTTGATCTGATTTAGGAATGCTGCTTGGTCATGGATTCAATGCTCTGAGTATTGCAATGAAGCATTTGCTACATTTAATTGCAATTGGAGCTTTTGTACTCACTAAGTAGTGATTAAAAGTTCATTTGTCACTTCAGTCAGCTATTTCTCCTTGCTTTTGCATGCATCTGACAGCTTTGTGAGAAGCTCTCCTAAATCTTCCATTTCTTTTTGTTGTTTCTCCTTGACACTTTGGTGTGCTCTGCTTTGGTTTTGAGCTCTTTGATCTTTTCTTGAAGATTCTTGATGATGTTCATCTTGTCTTCAATCTCACCTTGGAGAGCATCAATTACATATTCCAACTATTTAGCTTTAGCACTACAATGGCTAAGAGCTGCTATTCACATCTTTTTTGTCATCATTTGCATCTACTTTTCATATTCAGTTACTTGGATGATCACTTCATCTGTTGTTTCCTATTCTTCAACTTCTACCTTAGGTTGCTTAGAAGTTCCAACAGATTCTTCTTGCGGCTCTTTTGACAATGCAATGGAGTCTGCTTGTGGCTTGGTAGATGGTTCAATTGAATCTTCTTGAAGCTTTGTTGATGCTTCAATAGATTCTTCTTATGCTGTTGTAGAGGGTACAACTTTGTCTTTGTTTGCTTTCTTGGGCTGTTCAAAACTGGCTTCCTCCTGTTCTTTCTCTTTCCCTTTTGCTTCTTCGCGTTCATTGGATTTGCCATTGGTGAAGGGCTTGGAGTCGGCATTGGATGGTCTTTTGGTTCCGTAGTGGGTGAAGTGGGTCTTGGAAACATCTCTCCTTGTTCATATCCTTGTCTACTTTGTTGTGCGGCTTCTGCTTGCCTTTGTTGTGCAGCTGACTCTTCTCTTGCTTTCCTTTGTGCTTCTAGAGATTCTTGTACCTTTAAGGCTTCGGCTTCTGCATACATTCACTCAAGCAGATCCTTCGGATCTTCTTCAATATTCTTTGAGGGGTTCTTGGTCCTAGAAACCTCGATCTCCCTTGGACTCCATGACTCCGGGCTTTCTCCTGCAGCTTGGAAAACTCTTTCAAATCATTCTTTCTCCCTTTTGAAACTTGATTTTTTTTTACTGCGGTTCTTCTTGATATGCTACCATTGTTTTCTTCTTCATTTCTTCTCTCCTTGCCCTCGTTTATTCATTGTTAGAGCTTTCACTATTGTGGGCTTTAGGCGAGCTTTCTGCTGATTTTTATACCCTTTTCTTCTTTGATCTAGTGGTTCATGGAGAGGGTTGAGCTGATACTATCCATGTATTCTGATTCGGAGGCCGACGACAAGTGTCGGCCATTCCAATAGCATGGTATGTGATTCATGTTAGAACTTTTGGAGTGCCCAGATATGTTATCTTTCCTTCCTTCTTTGTGCTTTTGAGTGTTGTAAGCACGTACTACGCGTGATCTATTGCTTGCCTTGTTGTTGACTTCAACACCTGCGTGAAAGTAGTTGCAACTGCATGATTCAGAGTAGTGTACCTTGGTGGTCTCTTTGAGCAGAAATGAAAGTGTTGGTGATAAAGATGGGTGGGATCCTCCACTTGCTTCAGAATTAGGTTAGGGAAGATGGAAGAAGTTGTATCCTTGGTGAATGTACCCACTGTTTTCCTATCTCTGGCCCTCACTTTCATTTCTTCAGCTGGAAACTTTAATGACTCGGCTAATATGTCCTTGTTAATGACCACTTTGAATTTTTAGCCTTGCTGATCCGTGATTTTAGTTGATCCATCCTCTTTGATTGTGGATAGAAATTCATAGGCTCTCTGGAAATCTACTCCATCAAGGCTCTTGATCATAGGCTTCTCGAAGCCCTAGCCTTTTGTTCGCTTCTTTTGTGGCTGGCTTTGTGGCTACATCATAAATTTCTTTTGGTAGCATCTGCAACCCTACCTGATTTCCATCTTCACTCTTGAACTTGCCAATGAAGACTGTGGTGTTGTGTTCTTCAAGCTATTCCTTTAATAGGTAGGTTATTTTTTCCATTTTCAGTGAACTCAGCTCCAACTGGTAGGGTGTAATTCTTGCAGCTTTTCTTTTTGAGTCATTCTCTTCTTTGCTTTCTCAACCACTTGCACTACACCTAATAGGAGAATACAGTCTCATAGTTATAAAATTCCACAATTCTTCACTCTGAATTGCTGGCAAATGATGTCCATTTTGCTTCAAAACAAAATTGGAGCATGCATGATGCAAAAAACATGTAAAGATCAAAACCATGCCATCCAGGCAAAAAATTGCAATGAAGTCAATAATCGTGATTATTTACAGTTGGGAGATATTTCCAATTCTTTGCATTTTTGAAATCCTAGGCTTGAAATATATGTGATTTATATACTCTGAGTGAAGTGTGGGCTCACTTGAGTGCACTGGGTGAAAATGGTGCCAGAATTAGATTTGAGAGTCTGAAACAATAGATATGAAGAGATTTTGGGTTTTTGTGATCCAAATGATCAAACTTGATTGGTGGGCTTGTCACAACATGTACTTTGGTCCCATAAGGTCAAAGTTGAAATTTGAGCTTATTCTAGTGAAAAAGTAAATAATCGTGATTATTAACTTTCTCATCAAATTGGACATTTTTTGTTGCAAGTCGGTTCTAGACATGATATACAGCCTCTGTGTGAGATATGGAATGATTTAGATAAAAAAATGTGACAATTAACTCAAAATTTGGACAGAAGAACCTTTAGTGCGTTTTTTGACAAAATCTGAGATTTTCTTGATCTTTCAGGCTCAAAGTTGACATGTGGCATGAGATAGATGTGTACAAGTGATAGGTGAAGTGACATGATGACTTTCAAGCCAAATGTGCACAAAAGTAAATAATCATGATTATTAAATACACCTGTATTTTTTGGTTAAAAACATAATATGCATGGTGTACTAGTTTGCTGGACGTGAGGAATCCCAAACTCCGAGCAAGTGTTTCCGAGCTAATACAAAATCGAGCGACATCTAGCAAAGCACCTTGAACATATCCATGTTGTAAAATTGATGCAGCTCATGATCAAGCAAGAAAGCATATTCAAAAGTACATTTTTACGATTTTTAACTTCACATATGCATCTTCTCCATCATCTATGTTTACCGCCTCCAAACATCACTTGTGCTTCCAAAATGTCAATGGACGCAAATATACATGGTCTCCCATAGACCATCTATGGTCAACTTTCCAAAAACCAAAAGTCACGTAATGGTTTTGAAGAGTCAACTGTCCAAAAATCAGATGGCTCTTTTGGTGTGTCATTTGATTAATATATCTCTCTCTCTCTCTCTCTCTCTCTCTCTCTCTCCATAGTCAAAGACTCAAATGTCATTTGCATTGATGATAGACACATGCGAGTATGAATGTAAAATCCCTACAGAATTCAAGTCCTAAACAATATCGCTTAGTTCTTGGATATCTTTGTGGTCTTGCTAAACGCGACTATAACTAGAGCAGCTTCAACACCAATAGCTCTTCCCTTCTTGCACCCTTCCTCTAACAAATAGCCTTTCCTTGGGCTCTCTGATATTCAAATTGATTTGAAAATGTATTCTTGCGTGCCTTTTTAGTCTTTGACGTGTGGATACTCTCCACAAAGAAGTCAACATAGAACACGCATGCATCTCAACCACGAGACCTTGGATGGAACCACACTTCATCCTTGGCTTATAGTGAATATTGGCTAGATTCCAAATTACAAAACCATCTTTGATGATCTTGGTGATGTCCTGCCATACTGAAAGTGAATTGGCAAAAGAAATCTCATTGACCTTATTGGGATTGGGCCATCACACATTTGAGAATGACGGCTACCAGGCACTTTTGCAGCTTGAGAGAAACCATGGACTTCATGCAAGGTGACACTCAATATTCGCCCGTCTCTCTCTCTCTCTCTCTCTCTCTCTCTCTCTCTCTCTGTGTGTGTGTGTGTGTGTGTGAATGGACACATACTTCGGCCCTGGCTCTAATTCTATCGATAGAGAGTACATGGAATGCAGCTTGACAATGGGGACCACTAGAATGGTGTAACCTCTCTATCACAGAAGTGTGGTAATTTTGTTATGCCATTTCCCTCTTGAATAACAGGTCTTGAGTTCAACTCTCCTCGTCGGATAGATCTTTAAGGTCACTCAGGATAGTTTCCTACGACGTTAAAATTCTTGTGTGTGTGGGTGTGCTAATAAAGAGGAAAATGGTATAATCTTTCTATCACCGAAGTGTGGTAGATTGGTTATACCATTTCTCTCTTGAATAAGAGGTCTTGAGTTCAACTCTCCTCATTGGATAGATCTTTAAGGTCTCTTGGGATAGTTTCCTACGAAGTTAAAATTCTCTCCTTCTTCTTCTTCTCTCTCTCTCTCTCTCTCTCTCTCTCTCTCTCTCTCTCTCTCTCTCTCTCTCTCTCTCTCTCTCTCTCTCTCTCTCTCTCTCTCTCTCTCTCGGACTTCATGCCACTTCTTACTAATTATATAAGTATTTTTTATGTTTTGATTTAATGGGTTTTTCCCCCACTTATATCATTGTTATATCAGTAGTATGTGTACTACGGGCTACTTTCCAACTTATTTGGCACGAATGAGGGATTCCTCAAGAGATCCCCTAAGGATCCGGCCTTGTTCCCACTAAATAAAAGTGATGTTTACTTGGTGATCCCAAGGTGCTTTTTGCAGTATCTGAACACAGAAGCCACCACGTGGCATTAGATTTCAATTTCAAAAACTCTAATGAAAATCTCTAAAAAAAACTCCGCGCGAAAAGCTGCCAAGTGAATTAAATAAAAAAACCTGCTCTCGTACAGAAGCAGTTCGCTCTGCTCCCCAGAAGCAGGTCGGAGCTTCAAATCGGCCTTCTTTTGCAGTGAAACCTACTTGCGCCTCCTAATTGGTCTTCTTTTGCAGTGCAGCCTACTTGTGCCTTCCCCACATAGCGATCATAGCAGCTTATTGTGCAACAAGACCCAGTGGCAAGTTGAAGAGTATGTCCAGCTTCAACTACCTTACGTAGCTCTTTTCGGCAGACACAACTAGTTATGGACTGCATTATTCTGCTCCAAGTATATACTCTCGTGCAGATTCAACAACCCTGTGCCCTCGGCCATCCTTCAGTGTTCATGGAAATGATATGCAGTAGATCCCCATGCCTAATTCTCAAGATTCACACCAATTATTTTCCGCGCAGTTTACATGTGAAGCACTAAGCTGAGAAGAACCGGAAAAGAGTACCAAAGACCTTTCAAACCCTGGTTATATTTCCTAGATCATCAAGCTAGAGGGTACTTCGGATGCTTGCCGACTTGATGAGCATTCTCAAAGATCAGATATTTGTTTTTGAGCACTTGAACCTGCACGCTCTCAGCCAACGGCGAACACCTAAGTTAAACTTAGGCTTTGCTTAATAAAAGCTTCAACCTGGGTCGAGATCATCGCTGGCCAGAGAGTGAACACCCAAGCTGCAAGCAGCCAAGAGCAGCGCCCGCACCCGCTTTCAACTCTCTGAACGGGCTGAGCATGAGCGTATGTTGTTGTGCAGAAGGAAAAGCTACTGTTTTTGTCAGGCTTTGCGCAGAACTACCTGCCGACCGACGCTGAGGCTCAAGCATGGAGAGAGAGAGAGAGAGAGAGAGAGAGAGAGAGAGAGAGAGAGAGAGAGAGAGAGAGAGAGAGAGAGAGAGAGAGAGAGAGAGAGAGAGAGAGAGAGAGAGAGAGAGAGAGAGAGAGAGAGAGAGAGAGAGAGAGAGGGAGAGCTAGTCGTGCATCACTTGTTGCGGCTATGGATAGGAAAGCTTCTGTGGTCAGCTAGAGCAGGCGCTGATGTAGCCGTTGTAGATTAGGAGAGAACGGGCAAAGTTGTGGGCTAACGCCCTCCACAGGGCAGCCCTCGCCCAGGGGGGACATGCGGAAGTGCAGGTAGAGGTGACAAAGCTACAGAAGCTAGGTTAAAAGCGCGTGCGAGAGAGAGAGAGAGAGAGAGAGAGAGAGAGAGAGAGAGAGAGAGAGAGAGAGAGAGAGAGAGAGAGAGAGAGAGAGAGAGAGAGAGAGAGAGAGAGAGAGAGAGAGAGAGAGAGAGAAGAAGCCTTTTATCGTTCGTTGTGCTGTAGCATGGTTTGTAGCATGGCATTAGGCAAGAAAAAACAATAACGTGAAACTACCTGTAGCCATCCACGCCGGCGTGGATGGCTACAGGCAATTCATTTTTGGGATAATTACCAAAATACCCCTTTAATTATTGGAAATTCCCAAAATACCTTTCAAATTTAAAAAAGGGAAAATTACAAAAAGACCCCTCTAATTTGTGGAAATTCCCAAAATACCCTTCAAATTTCAAAAATTTCCAAAACACCCCCAATATTTTGTCATAAATTCCCAAAATGCCCTTCAAATTTTCAAAAATTCCCAAAATATCACTGGTTGTGAAATTAAATTTCTTCAAAGATTAAAAAATTTGTAGCGTTTTATAAGAAGACTCATTGCTTATCAATATAAGATGCTAAACCTAGAATTTGAGTCGATTATGTAGGCTTTGGAGATGAATTGCTTCATTATCTTTAGGCATATTGCCTTTTTTTGCAAGGTAATTTGTGGCAAAATACATGTTAAACATGCAAAATCGGATCTCAATTATAAAAAAGGAATAAAGATTAAAAAATCTTGAACAATCTAACCAAGATAGATACAAGGGTATTTTGGGAATTTTTGAAATTGGAGGGGTATTTTGGTAATTTTCCCTTTAAAAGCCTCCCAATGCCACAATGGTACATACTAGCTCCGTTGATATTATATTCATCGGATACTCCTCAGATTCTAGTTCTGAGTTGAGATCTCTCTCACTATAAAAGGCGGATGAGGAGTTCGAACGCGCGACATAATTATGGTACGACCTCACAATGTTCTCGTAGACAACACAGCATGCAGTAGGTGTTGCGATGTTGAGCACAATTCCCTGCATATAAAAAATAGCCTGAACCTCTTGTGCCCCCATAGCTGTCAGTTCCCTACGTGACAGGATGCAGAGCAGGTGCAGCATGTGGCTGGAGCATGATTAGCCGAATTCGCCTCGCATCCCCCCCCTCACTCAGACGTTTGTCTGAAAACTTCGACACCTCCCATTCAGCTTCCACCTTTTATTGCATGTACCCATCCGTGTTGGCACTCATACCTACAAGTAATAGAGATGATTTTTTTTGGGTTATGCAATTCATATGTGCATATAGGTTGTTGCATGCCTAGCAATATTCCGAGGTTAAGCTCTGAAAAAACTGTATTTTAATTGAATATATCACTTTCATGTTGACTTAGATAAGTTGATGGTCAACTCAAATCCAATATGGATTGATGCTAAAACAGCATTGGAGCTTAAGCTCATGTATAAACCTCCATTGCAAGCCTTGGCCAAAAACATATTTTATAACTTGAATGCTAATAATAGGACTATTTCTTGGTGAACAATGATTACAAAAAGCTTCTCTAGTATTATGGATGAAAAAATTGGAGGGTGATTTCTATCATTATAATTGACCCAAAAAAGTGCCTAAAATTGCAATTCTTTTATTTTGCAATGCATGAACTTTTCAGTTGATATGTCACATTAAATTTTGATGGTTTTTTTAAAAGAATATAGCGATCAGTAACTATATATATTGATATTGATGCTCTATGCTATAGCATAAGCACATAGGCTCTCATTTTCATGCATATATGTGCAAGATGAGCTTATAAATTTCTTGCATATAGGTGTCGCAAATTATGAAGATTATGTGGGAAGCCTACTTGAGAAGGATCAAAAGCTAATAGCAAGAGCGGGCAAGAAATATTGTTGAGGCAGAGAGTCTTGGTATCCACTTACTTATCCTTAAAAGTAGGAAGTCAAAATCAAGCGGTACCCACTCATCCAACTAGACACATCTCTCTCTCTCTCTCTCTCTCTCTCTCTCTCTCACACACACACACACACACACACACACACACACACACACACACACAGAGCTCACTCGATTTTCTCCTTGCTCGAAAATATTCGCTCGCCATACGGTAGGACTCGCTGGACGTATGACACTCTATCATTTTATACGCTTCCGCTATAACACTCCATACTCTGTCAAGCACAAGCTAAGTCACTGATATCTTAAAACATTTTTTATGTTATTCACATGCAAAGTGTCGTATTTAAAGTTACCCTGATATAGTACGATCTAGTCCCCTACGGTCTTACACACGATGTGACTTATGGTACCTCTCTCTACGAGGGCAAGGTACACACATACAATTGTATGCTTATAGGATAAGGTATGCCTCTCTCTACGAGGGTATGTAGTTGTCCGCTTATAGGATAAGACAAGACACAGACATGGTCTGCACGTGATCATATGCAAGGGGCATATCACACATTTGAATAAGTGGTTTTCCTCAGCCCAGCATTCTCTCTCTCTCTCTCTCTCTCTCTCTCTCTCTCTCTTCCCAAATTCTATGCGAGAAAGGTGAAACTAGGCATAATTTTATTACAATCATTCTATGACAATACGGTAACACGAAGGTCTACGAGCCAATAGGAAGGGCTAAGAGCCATCATTTACCACTTATTTTGGCATGGCTAAGAGCCATATGTTTGTAATCCATTAGTGATGGATTTCAAGATCAAACAAATCTATTGAATTCAGTACCCATTGATTTTAATGGACAACCAAGCGTCTTGCGATCACTAATTTGTTGGGTGTTATTTTATCACTACGCACTTTGAGTGTGAAGATCAAGTTGAGTTTTTGAAAGTCTTAAACTCTAAAATGCGTCTCTCTACCAAGGTTTATAGATGAAGCAAGCATTTCAGACAACAAAACTCTTCACAAAAACCCAAGATTATGGATTTTTGCGTGTGCAAAAGATCTTGTTGTGAATACGACTCCAGCTTCATTGGAGCTCTTATTAGCACTAAGAGTGCCTATATGAGTACAGTTTTGGGGTAATACCCAACTTGTGATTACTAATCACTTATTAGAGTGTTGATGGTCAATTCTTGGAACCTTCACACTTGCATTTTCAAGGAAAGAAGTCCATAGACTGCCAAGGGGTAGTGGACAAATTTTAAATTTCAAAGTAATGTTAGGCCTAGTTGAGCAGCTTTCCTGCAAAGTTTAACCAAGGGGTTTGACAATGTTGATTTTAACCAAAGGGTCTGGATTGCCAAGGCAACACCCAAGGTTACATGTGCAATACTACTTGCATTTCACTAATTTTCAATTAGTGTTCCTAGGCCTTTGCAGGCGGGAAATTCAAGCAGGTACCTTTCACTCTGGAAAGTGAACACTATGTTTACTCTATAGGTACGCATCTGCTTTGGTTTTGTTTCTTTTGGTTCGCTTTTTCTACATAGGATGCATAAACTATGTTTCCATCCATTTTTGCTCTTTAGAGAAATGACCAGATCATGTAAGAACCAAGCAATTTGGGTTGTGGTGTCCAAAATAAGTTTCTGCATTATGCAATTACAGACCCACTTGTAGGGTTTATTTGGCACATGTTGTCACATGGGATACAACATGGTCTAGGAACTCAAGGAGTTCGGTTTAGCCAATGTGGAGCAAGGCTAATGAGGGTCCCTCTCACTCCTATCGTAGAGTGTTTGCAGTTACTTCCACGCACAAGTATATCTTGTACTCCAAGGATGTTATTTTTTTAAATATCCTTACATGAGACATATTCCACATGTGGAGAATATGAGTCTCTGGGACTCACACTGGCGCCCACTATTTCAAATATGTGTCACAACAAAGTCCCTAGGTGCTAGTCAAATCTATTTTCTAGACCATTTTCATCACGACGTATCAGGAGAAATTTTGGTGGCCAAAAATAGTTGGATACTTAAGAATGAGTTGTTAAGGTACAAGTGCAGCTAAACAACATTGCAGATGGTTGTTTATGCATATAGCAAGGCTATGAGTCATTAATGAAAAGGTTTCATTGTTTGTACCTTGAAGTGATTACTGTTTCACCTTCTACTATTGTTCAAATGTTTCAGCAAGGCTTGCAAATGATTGTAGTTGAAAGTATTTAGTTTCTTTTCAAAATTATTTACATTCCTCTTTAATGTGTGCTAGGAGCATCACATTTGCCATCAGTCTTAGAAAGGATGATGATGGATATACAGGTTTGGATCTATTTTTTGCTAAATGCATGCACACTAGATGTTATGGGCCCTAGTGATTAGCAAAGGCTGATTTGGAGTGGCATGCATATTTATCACATTAGTTGCTTATAAAGAATTTTGCACTCTATGTGCAGTATCTCTCTGATCTTACCAATCATGAATAGAGGTCATGGATCAGTTTGGGTGCTTGTGGATTTTTCACGTTACCCAAGATGGTTATTCAGGACGTTTTTGTTTCCTTGGCAATGTTGTATGATAATGTGATCCCCATTTACGAGTCATCTGGGAAGATTGTTTATAAACCGTTGGGGAAAACACCTCAGTACTGTGAGTTATCCAAGGGAATAGGCAGATTACAAAGAGTGATCTTGTGCTAAAGGATATGCAAAGTGCGTGCGTTAGCACGCACTTTGCATATCCTTTAGCACCAAGCAATCCAGTTAGTAAGCATTTACTGATCTACTTAGAGTTGGCTTACTATAGGTTAAAGCATGTTTGCGACTAGGTTTAGTCTCTTCATGTATCATTCATGTTCTTAACCTTGAACACTAGTTATGGTGGGTTTGTTTACTAATGAAAATCGAGAGCAAGTCAAGGAATTATATTTTGCTGATAAGTTATGTTAGCCAGTTACTTTCATGGAAAGTGAAAAGAGGTACTCTTTTGGGTACATCTTTGTTGTGATAACTCATTTAGCATGCTCATGTGCGTTCTAAATGGAGTCTACACACTATGATTGGATATGAGCCGGTAACACAAGATGGTTGCAAATGGTCAACAATGTGCAAAATCAAGATGTTATTCTTGATTTCATTGGACCGCCTACTGAACCGTGTTTCGGTCAAACAAACTGTTGGATCCATGAACGATGCCATTGTGAAAAACATTAGTGTATCATTACTCTTGTTTTTGAGGAAGAAAACTCTTCTCCAAGGGGGAAGTAATGTCAAGCCAAGGGCCAAGCCAAGGGCCACCCTGGAGGTCAAGGACCGGCACGGCTGCTAATGGAGACGGGATCCTAGAAATAAAGGGAGGTTGGTGGAGGATCAAGGCTAGGCAGTCCCAGAGCTCTACAGGAACTAAATATCACCTTTTCAAGCACTCCTAGGGGTCTTTCTATGTGGCCATCTGTCAATTGTAATTTCATTCGAGTTTGTCTAATGGCTAGTTTTCCCCATGATACCCATATTGCTTTTGTGGCTATGGCTATGCCAACCCCACTGTCCAATATTGCCATGGTATCTACATCATTATATCTCAAAGGAAGGGTTGTGTTTCCTTCTTCCTCCTCGTAGTATTCTCCAACTTTATTCATAGGGACAGATCTAATCACCTTGTTATCCAATTCATGTTTCAATTTTCCCAATTTTTTTGCGATTAACCCTACTATCCCCACTTTCTCTAGAGTTCTCTATAAATCATTCCATAAATATCGTCTGATGTTTAACAATTCTCCCAAGGTAAGAGTACATTGAATGGGTATTGACATGATTTAATGGATGTTTTCTACCTCTAGGGCGTGTTCCGCTCTTTTTACTTGAGTGGTTTTGCACACTATGGACTCATATTTGTTGTCTCCTAAGTAAGAGGGTAGTGTTTTTAGAGTCATTGGGTTAGACATTCATGATGCTTTAAATCCGCAATCCCGATACAAGGATTGGATATCAATTTCCATATTAGGAGGTAGATTGTCCAACCAAACTTCCTCTATAGGAGCCAACTCCAAATTTATGCTCCCATCATTAATCACTCTCACTTTTTCCCATAAATATCCTGGCTAGTCTTCCTCCATGACGAAATTCCATGTAAAGAATCTTCATTGTCAGGCACTATGAGTTTTGGCTCTTTAGTTTCAAGGTGGGGTTCTACCACCACTTTGGATTTCTCTTTATTGGTTTCTACCACATGCTCCTCGGATTTTGCTAAATTCTCAAGCTTGGGTTTTTGTTTTTCCAACATTTCTTGAGTACTTCTTACCAAATTTTGATAAGCTTCAAGCTTAGTTGCTTCCATGTTTGGAGAAGGATAGTTTTTCCATTTGTTTTCCATGTTTTGGCATGCTTTAAGCCCCGCTTGGAAAGCTTCCAAGGTTGCATTGATTGGCTCAAGAATTTTGTCTACCGTCAGTTTCTTTCGCTTTTTCCTAGAATAGTCTCTTGGCTTTTTTCTCAATTTCGTACTTTTGTTTCTGTTTTCCTGTCTCATATCTTTGGCTTCTTCTTTTCTTGGTCTTTTGAGAGGAATTTTTAGCATTCTCTGATCCAGCAAACGAGTTATGTTTCTTTTTCTTGGCCTGGGCTGTAGTGATCACCTTGATTGGAACAATAGGTTCACTTTATGAAGAAGTGACTAGGCATCACTTGGACTAATTCACCACTGCTTTTCCTTTGTTTAACGGATTTTTTATGCAGTCTTCCGAGAAGTGTCCACCCTTTTTGCAACATTGTGTACAAAAGGCTTCAACTGGCTTAATGTTCTTGTGAGATTCTGGGCATTCATTTTTCCAATGATCATCTGCACCATAATTATGGAAGTTTCCACTCCTTGGCTTAATTATGGGTCTTACCATAGAAGGTCTAACACCATAATTATGGAAGTTTCCAGTCCTTGGCTTAAGTATGGGTCTTACCATAGAAGGTCTAACACCTTAATTAGCTACATAGTACATCGGTGTAAGCTCTAGAGTAGTATAAGTCAAAGGTTCTTACATTGAAGGTGGATGTGCATTATATCACTCTCCTTCTACCATTATTGTAGATGGGCTAGGCTCAACATAAGGTGTAACAGGCACTAGTGCTTGTTTATCCATGACTCTTCTAAATGCATGTACTTTATAGGCACTACATTATGTCAAGGATATGGAGGTTGTTGACCCAACACTGGTTGTGGTCTTTCCATACCCATAGGTGGTCTTTGTGTTGGGGCCATATTGGGCTGATATATGTACATGGGTTGTCCTTGTGGCCTCATGGGCACATATTAAACATTTCCAATGTACTTTGGTCGGTAATAGCACTCATTGGTCTCATGGTTAGTTGCCTTACCCTCGAGAGCACACCAATTTTGTGTCCTCACTGGTTGTCCCTGTTGAGGTATCCCTTGCCTTGGTCCTCTCATAAGTGCTTTCCACATTTTATTCATCATTTTGTTCATCCTTTTGAGCACGTCTTCTATGGTTGTAAGTGGTGCTGCAGCAGGGGTTCTCACTTGTGTTGGTTTTGAGGATGCTATTTTCTCACTCTGAGTATCCTTAGGGACATCTTTTTCATTGAAAATGTCACAATTGTCTTCCAAGTCAACAGCATTTGATACACACTCTTTTAGGGTCATAGGCTTCTTGCTACACAATATAGCATGAAGTTTTTTGCTTAGCAATCCTTCTAGGAACAACAACACTAATCTTTCTTCTGTTGGTATTTCTAATTATGGGCATCTTATAATATATTGCTTTATCATAGTGCCACAATCCCTAACAGGCTCGTCTTGTTTCTGTTTGAAGCTATAGATTTGAGCTACCGTATTATGTTTGATTCTAGTTTTTATGCAGCTACAAATCCCTGACTAATGTGTTTAAATCCATGATTGACCTTGGTGGAATGTTTGGAACCATGCCAAAGCTTTTCCTTCTAAAGTCATTTCAAATTCCTCAAATTGAGTGTGAAAATAAAAAACGAGTTCTTCTCTTAGCACTTGCTTAAAGCTAGCTAAGTGGTCATATGGATCCCTAGATCCACTATATTTTTTGACCCATTTTTGAAAATCAGCTGGTCTGACACGTATGTTTGGCTTAGCTCCGATGCTTCTAGCAGTTGGTCCTGTCTCGAGTTCTTCAAACCAATCTGTTGGAAATAGTGACTCATGTAGCCCTGGGTTGACTTTAATGTCACTCGATTCTCTTTGTGATGAGGTAGGTTCAGGTTTTTTAACATTGCTCCCAAAACATCTCTTGCGGAGCTCCTCTCTTGGAATAGTTTCTTGTCCTTGGACTAATATCCAATCTCTTCTAGAGTACCCTTGGTATCTGGTCTGTTTTACCTCCTCAAGGCTCATCATAACAAAGTTATTGTTATAAAAATCCCTAAATAGGTAAGCTGGTAGATCTATTGAAAGCTTATCTTTGATTTTGAAGATATAGATGATCTTCATGGGTGTTAACTTCCCCGATTTGGTATTAGAGTTCCATAAAAAATCCTTGATATTCCTATCCTCCCAACAATAGACTCTGATCCTATGATTATCCGTGCTAAGCCTTTTCATAGGTTTCAGATCAACTTGATCATATCCCTCGAATTCTAAAGTCGGTAGACCTTCTTTTGCTGCCATATCTAGAATTATGGTATTCACTTATAACCCCCATTTGTCTATCACATCAAGATTTTCAACCTTCTATTTATGGTATTCACTTCTAACCCCCATTTGTCTATCACATCAGGATTTACAACCTTTATATACTGAGTCCCGTTTTTATCTATATACATCTTTTCTTGTTTTTGCTCTGATTTCCTCTTCAAACTCTATGTCATGGTCATCAATGCGAATGGCATACTCCTCATTAGGATCCAGATAAACCTGAGTTCCATGGCCATTAGTCTTATAAAAGGTGAGTATGTGTTTATATCGCACTGTCGTTCCGGTTCCTGATTGAGTTGAATAGGAAGACATTTCAAATGTTGAGTCTGAATAAGTGTCTAAGACTTCTTCTAAGATAGTGCCCAAGTGATCACCTTGATTCACACTCTCTTCGCTGGATACCCTACTATCGGTCTCTCCAAATATTCCCTGATTTGCTAGTATACGACGAGATCGAAGGTTCATATAGACTTGTTAAGCCTTGGATAGAGTACTGACCGTACGATTGACTTGTTATCTGTTTTTCCACGACTCGAATTCAACTTTTGTTAAGCTCTCAATTCTTTGCCTACTACCTGATTCCTTTGTCAATTTAACCAAGTTAGCAATTTTTTTCAAAAAGACTATACAATTTTTTCTAACTATTGTGAGTGATCTATGTATATCACTTCAATCTGAGCTAAGTGAGTCAGCAAATGAGACTTTCAAATTCTACCCTTGTAAAGGGCTAAAGGACTAATCTACAACCTAGAAACTGATTTAACATGTACTAATTTGGATCGATGGAACCCAAACTTGACGAGTGGCCTTGTATTATGTTGTTCTAACCCTGTACAAGCTCAAAAATCCAAAATTTTGTGTCTAGGGCTCAAAAGTAAATAATTTAATTATTTACTTTTCTCATTTTTCCTCACTTTTTAGGCTTGTTTTGCCATATAAACACCCTGTGGTAGTCTCTGGACAAGTTTCACTGAATTTGAACAAGATATGCCCAAGCTAACTGTTTAGTGTCTGCAGCCTCATTTTTTGAGAATCTAGCTTAAGTCTCACTTTTGTGATCCAAATTTCACCAAATTTGATTTGTGGAGTGTACTTGATATGCTTGACCTTGTGGTATACTCAATTGTGCAAAAATATTCAATCCTATTGCGATTATTTACTTTTGGGATTTTTTTGTAACTTTTTGCCAAAATGTTGGTACAAACTGGTTAAGCAACTCAACTTAAGCTCCCTAGCCAAGTTTCACCAAGTTCTTGCTCAATCAATCAACAATTTTGTATCTACAGGCTGAGTTTACAAATCTGGCCCCAATTTTTTCTTTTATAGATCCAAATCTTACCAAATTTGATATATATGCTCAATACAACATGATAGAACTGGTGGTACGCTTGGTTGGCCAGAAAAGTTGAAAAATAGGACAAAAGTAAATAATCACGATTCTTTACTTTTGGCAATTTTTTGCATACTTTTGATCAATTGAGCATTCACACATGATCAACACTTGAAACTAAGCCTCTGAGTCAAGTTTCATCAAATTGGAACAATTTTTATCAAAGTTTTGGTCTTTTTTGTGATCCAAATTCTATGAGCTGCAAAGAGTCTCTGGTATCAACCTTGATCAGCTTTGAGCTAAAAGTAAATAATCGTGATTATTTACTTTTGGCCTAAAATGAACATTTTTTGCAATTTTTTTAAATGGTCAATATTTTGATGAGATGTTTTAAGCCTCTGAGTCAAGTCAAAACTTAATTTGGCCTGAATTCTCAAGAAAATGTAAATAAACCGAGTGTTTGCAAACTCTTGAAAATTAACCTCAAATGATTCTTTAATCTTACCCACTGGTTCATACAACTTTTATGAGCAAAATCTCCAGCAGGATTCAATGTTTGACAGTCTTTTGGTGTTGTTTCTTAGTTGTAGACCTGAAATGCTGCACACTCACATAACAACTCATAGGTGATTCTTTTGGAATGTGCAATGATTTGAGATCTCACCTCGGATTCTACTTACCCTACTCTAGGTTCTATAGCAAAACTGGGTAGTGGAAAGTGTCCATAAACACTTGTTTTTAATGGTTTCGTGAAGCATTGATCTTAAGACTTGTCTTGTCCATCAATCATTCTCAAAATACTAACCTAATTCTACAATCCTACAAGGTACTTAGCAAGTATAATCTACTTCCAAGCTACCTCTACATAGTAAACGAGACGACACTCTTAAGTCATGCGGTTTTAGAAAGAAAGCTTTACTCTAGGTGATCCTAAAGGAAGTTAAAGGACAACTACACAAGATGCTCTTGTTTTTCCCTAGTTTAGGTCTATTCGTCCCCGAAAACGGTGTCAAATGTGGGATGGCTTTCTAACCTCACTCCTATCTTATTGCAGACATAGCAAGAACCATGAACATAATTGTCAATCCATGGGACGAAGCTGACTCGACTAGTGCATAGAGGCTACAAGAGGGTGTCAATCTCTTGGAAAACAACAGACAACTTGCATCTAACACAAGCTACACTCAAATGACCAAAGTCATTAAAAGCTAGTTAAACAAAACATGATCGTTACAGCATTCAACGATATCCGAATGTTATGAAACTTCTACAGCAAGTATATAAGACCTATGGACACATGCTTATGGTCTCAAACCTCACTTTTGATGAAGTGAAAAAACGCAATTATTAATAGCACAGTGAGTTTTTGACCTAGTCGTTTTTTACCCCGTATGCATCTAAATGCTTAGCAATGATGCCCCAATACCCTGACTATGCTTACTTTTTTATTTCCTAGCTTAAATTCCTACTTATAATGAAATTAAGTCGCGGGTTGACGATGCCAAAAGCTACAGTTTACCATGATATGTTTACGTCAATGCATAGAGCTCTTACCTGCGGTTGCAACGCAACAGACGACACTATAATGTGACAACCGACACGGGAGTAGGAAGCATGATAAGGAGAGAAGTGAGCATCATTAGCTCCCATTGTGTACTTCTTATCCAAAACTTAACAATAACTTACAAAAATTGGCTTTTATACCTTAGCCAAGGTTTCTTTGGTCAAAAACTAATAATCTGGGAGCTCTAACTAAGGATACATTGATACAATCTAGAAGCTTATAGCCCCGACTAATCGATTACAATATCCACCTAGAAAAAAGGAGTTACAATATTCTCGATTTATCAAAAGAATAACTGTTTTTACAATAAAAGCTCCCGAAAAATGTTACATGGCTTAGCTTGTTGCTAACACCAAATTTCATCAAAATTGAAGCATTTTTGGGCTTGCAAAGACCACAAGACGCATGTAGGCAAAGTTAAAGGCTTAAATTGATCATAACTTTCACAAAAACTGGTCAAACTCAATTTTGAAAGTTGTTGTGAGTTGTCAGTGTAGTGAAGAACCTCTGGAGTGAATTTCACTTCAAACTGACCAGTTAAACATTATACGTGTATAATGTCTAAGGGACACTTTTAGGGATCAAAATTGAAATCTAAGCTTACCAAGGTGTTAAGCAACACAAGGCAAGCTTACTGACCAAATTTTGGCCAATTCTGAGCACATAGACATCATACGTGTATGATGTCTCAAGGCTAGATATGACAGTCCAATTGCACTTTTGAGCACACACGGGGTTGGGAAATGATGATTTAAGCTTTCTTGCAAAATTTCATCTCATTTGGACATATACTTTTACATTTAAAGAGATTTTTGCAAATACAAGAAGGTAAAGGTGAAAAAGTAGTAATTTTGTGCAATTTTGACATCCAAAATTTGTTGTGATCACATATTCTTATTGTATGCATCAAGGAGTACCTTGGGTAAAAGTCTAAGTAAAAATTGAGCCAAAAGACACCATACGTGTATGATATCTTAGGGGCCACATTTGGGTCAAATCAGACATTTGAGTCATAAAAAAAGTCCCTAGTCAAAATTTCAATGAATTTGGAGCACATATGAGCTTGCAAAAAGACAAAAATTGGGCAAATTCATGCTTATATTGACCATAACTTTCATGAAAAGTGTTCAAACTGAATTTTGAAAGTTGTTGAGAGTTGCTTGAGTGGTAAGGAATCACTGGATAAAAGTCACCTCATTCTGCCACAAAAGACATCATACGCGTATGATGTCTCAAGCCCCAAATTTGAAGTCAAAACTTGCAGCTAAGACTTGGAGCGGTTAGAGCACATCAAGGAGAGTCCATAGTTAAAGTTTGGAGCAATTCTAAGCTAGTAGACATTATATGCATAGGCACAGATTCACTATTTTGGCCATAACTTGAGCTATTGATATCGGATTCAGAAACTTTTTCATCAAAACAAAGCTCCAAAGTAGCTCTACGAGTTTCAATGTCAATCCTAAACAACAATTAAAGACCTCACAACTCATCCATTAGGCAAAATTTGGACTCACAAAGGGGCCCTTTAAGGAGTTTGACTTTACCTCTCTCTACCAAAACGGGCGCATAGATAAATTTTTGCAAAAAAACTCCAAAGTTGGCGGAGGTTTGACAGTTAGAATGTCCTCTTCAAGCTCTATCTACTGATATATAGCACGCCATGAGATTCCTCATATTTTAAAAGATTCTTTTTTTTATTCACTTAGATTCCGACAGAGTTGTCACATCATAAGTGAATCAAAAAAAGAATCTTCTAAAATATGAGGAATCTCATGGCGTGCTATATATCAGTAGATAGAGCTTGAAGAGGACATTCTAACTGTCAAACCTCCGCCAACTTTGGAGTTTGTTTGGAAAAAAATATCCATGCGCCCATTTTGGTAGAGAGAGGTAAAGTCAAACTCCTTAAAGGGCCCCTTTGTGAGTCCAAATTTTGCATAATGCATTGTTGATCAGTGTTCGAAAAAACGTCGTTTAAGGCCTCAAAATTCATCCAAAAGTTAGGGTGTCTAAAACTGACAATTTGAGAGAATTGTGAGAAAGCGATCGCAATTTTGGACATAATTTGAACTTTTCCCTAACCAAATCACTTGAACACTTTGAAATAAGCCTTCTTACATCAATCTAGAGTTGTTAAGCCTAGAGATCATGTTCTGTTTAGAGTCAAACTCAACTTATACAAGCTTGAAAATCCCAGTGATAGAGGAGCATCCGCCCATAATGGATCTTCCAAACTTGCAATTGATAAAGACCAATCTTGATGAGAGAGTTTGGATGATAGACCATGAGAGTGAATGATTGTATAGACATGTTGACAACAATGAGGTCAACCTTTATAGGTGCTCAGAGCCATACTCAAAAGAGCTGACTAATTACAAGCTCTTTTATGTCTATACATACGGAGTTGACTATCAATGAAAGTCTATAGTTTTTGACAAGTATGGACGAGAATACAGAGCTATAGAAAGCACAAATCCATGGACTACATTAGAAATAGGTGGATGTTTGGTCAATGAAGAACCACAGATACCTCCACCAAACATGAGAATTCCTAAAAGAATTCCAAAAAGGGAGCCTCCTGGATTCCCTTCTAGAGAGATAACAAGAGATGAAATGATCACAGAGATTACAAACATGCCTTCTCAAGGACCAATCTCCAATAAAACCACTAATCCTTTCAAAGAAGAACCTAGGCAGCATAGTAGAAGACTTGAAGCAAGAGAAGGATTAGGAGAGTCTATGGCTGGACTTGTAGACAATTGGCGACTTAGACCATCCCAAATCCAAAAATGGGTAAATAGGTGATACTCCAGAGATAAATATCTTAGAGATTACGTAGAAGCTTTTAGAAAAGTAATTAGAGCAGAGGAAGTTTTTGATTTTTCAACACAATTTGCGGGATTTGGATTGACTCTGGAAGATGACACGGCTACATGGTTTGACTCGGTAGAAAGATGTGATTTTGAGACTCTAGACGTGTGAGGAATTCAACAAAGAATTCTTGCACAAAGGCATAACTCAGAATAGGATTTTGCAAATTCACAGATTCAAACAAAAAGACGATGAATCAGTATGCAAAGTGGCATTATGGCTCAAGAGATATGTCAAGTTTTGTCCAAGAGCGGAACTACCTACGCAAGAATGTTTAATGTTGATCTTTATCCAGGGAATGAGACATGCGGGTCTTCAGAAGGATCTGCATAGGATAAGGAGCAAGATGCTAAATGAATTGATCAAAGAAGCTCTTTATCATGTGGATAAATATGAGAAATTAAAAAATATATATATAAGAGTCAAGAGGACGACACATCCTTTCAGCATTGATTTGCAGATGAGTGAGTCCATTGCAAAACTAGTGGCACCTATCGATCAAGAAAATTATCAATGAAATGGTCAAGATGTTACCTCCTCCTGTAAATTCTGATCCGAGTGAGCTTAAGTGGTGCAAAATTGAGAGGAATTGGACAAACCATACAAGAGAAGAGTGTTACTATGGCATGGAATATGCTAGGGAGAGGTATGTACAACCTATTCCAATAGCACCTCCTCCACTTAGATACGCTATGGGAAATGCACCAAGTCCAGTAGGAGTTGCAATAACACATCCTACCTTAGGAAAACAACCTATGCTGCCAGGTGCTAGAATGCTTATAGACATGAGATACATGCCAATGATGGAAGCATCTAACAAACAAGCATTAATACCAGCTACAATGTGTTATAACAACCAAAACGGGTACGACCCTTTGAAGTGGCAGAAGATAAGAGAAACACATGGAGTGATGAGGCCGGTACAACCGCCACCTCCTAGGTTTTGACCTGAAGAAAGAAGGTACAAGGTGGATGAAAGGACATTGTGGTTCATTGTGAATCAAGGCTTAGCTAGGTTAGAGCTTGTTCACACCGAAGAGGAATTGCAAGAAAAGATCCTCGACTAGAGATAGATTGTCACAAAATCTGTGACACCCACTTGGTCAAGCAATGTCCTCAGACGGAGATCACTCAAGTGCATGCCTATTGTCTTTAACTATGGTGTCATTCACTTGATCCCCAATTGTCCAAAAAATCCAAACTAGGTTAGAAAGATCACAACAAATGTCTCAGGAAATCGTTCAGCTACCCAGTAGCTCAAAAAACTTGAATGTAATACTAGTTCAGGTAGTTACAAGAGCACAAACTCAAAACAAAGTTGAGAACCTAGAGACAGAGAAAACAAAACTGACACGAGTTTAGAGACGGGTGAACCAAATACCAAGACACCTAGTCAAAAACCCGAGAGCAAAAGGAATAGTTGTAAAGCTAGAAAGGCTAGGATGAAAGCACATAAGAACGAGAGCAAAAATACCTACCTAAGAAGCTTTCCCAAGCTGAAGAGAAGATAAGACAACATGAAGAAATGGTTGCACCTTCTCTTACTCAAATATCTCAACCTCTAGAAAAACCATCCAAAAAGGAGAAACCAAGAAGTGCCAGTTCAAGAGGATCCATATTGGTGAAGAAGGTTAATGAGCCATTAGACGCTCTCCTAAATGCCTATGAAACACGGCTCAAAACTGTAACATTTAGTGGCCTAGTAACTTGTGTGTAGCGGAAAATAGCATGAACATAGTGAGCATTTCATTAGAATAGATTCCTAATGAGATTAACAAGTGCTTGGGTGGAGAAAGCAACTAAAATCATAACACCTAGTTAGATAGCATGAACAATACTTCAAAAGAGAGAGAAATTAATCAATTGACAACAGTTGAGGACCGGATTTGCATGGAGCCGGTCCCCCCTCCAAAAGGTTTTGTATTATGGTTTCTCCCATCAATAGAGACATTTTACAATACAATTTCTTGTGTTCCTTCAACCCTAGATAGTGCAATGAAAATGGAAACTTCATGCACTACACAAAACACTTATCAAACACAACATCAATTCCCTCACGGTGTCAGACCCAAGACCTCACACACCTTCAAAGATGGTGAGAGCTAGCGGGGTATGAGAGTAGATTGAGAGGAAGAAGGAGTATTCTTACGAGAAAGATGTACATCTCCTCACATAATCACTCCTATTACCATAGCTTAGCTTAGTAATTAGCATGGTAGAGGAGATGAGCACGCATTGAAGCTTGGCTCTTGGTTGGATTTGCATCACAAAGCCAAGAGTTGGTGTAGGCCTTCCTTCTCACAAGCTTGAAGTAGGTGATAAGCTTTCCATTAAAGCTTGAGAAGGAGAGAGAGTCTTGTTTTCTTCACACATGATATTGTGTGAGTGTGTATGTGATAATGCCTTGTAAAAATCAGCCTCCTTTCTCTCTTGGTCGACCCCTCTTGCTTTTTGCTCTTGCTAGCATCCTATTGGACCTCCCTAGGATTAGCCAATGGTAATTAAGCAGCATAAGTGATAGCCTTCTGACATGTGTCCCCTTTCCCCTTTTGTGAGAGCTTTAGGTAATTATTTAATTCAACTAAACTCTCATTGGACCCCTTTGCCTCTTGGCCAATAGGAATCGGGCAAGCCATTGGGCTGTTGAATGCTCATTGGTCCCCTTGGGAGACTGTCCAATAGTCTTCTAGAGAGATTAATTCTTATTGGTTCTTTTAGTAAGTGTTTTTAAATTAATTAAAATAGATTTAGTCTAGCCTAATTCTCATTGGTCCACCTCCAAGGCCATCCAATAGGAATTGGGTACACCTGTGGGCATCTGGGCTAGGGAGCTGACATGTGTCCCTCATTCCCTTTGTGTAAAGGGAGCTTGTGTGTCTGTGTGTGTGTGTTTCTCTCTCATCCCCTACTTGCAAGGCTCGCCCCCTCCTATGTAGGGATTGACAAAGACTTTTTGTGACACACACTAAGCGTCCAATTTCCCTAGTGTTTGGCCTTTGGACACAACCTTTTAATTTTGGAACCTTAGCATTTTGGAAGTCTTAATGGGCTGAACCTTAGGGTCTTTTAAGCCCATTGTTGAACATTGCTCTTTTGCAGATGGCCCTTTGGATCCCTACTGTGGTCGGTCTGCTAGCTTAACCAATATTCTAGATTTTTCTCCCCTGGCACTTCCCCATATTAAATGATCAGTTTAACATGAGAAAATCATTTAGGAGAATTAGATATTTATTATTATGACATTACATGTCTCTTGAAATCATAGTCGTCCTCAACTATGGGGTAGAGAAGATAAAGCATACTCATTAGTCCTTTTCTTAGTGGGTAGAGGATCCCTATGTTACCCTATGACATCGTTCCAGAATGGATGACTAGTTCATTTGGTGCTTGAGAGCCTAAGCTGCCGCAGGCATGTTTGCACATTAGTCCTATCAATCTTCCATAGTATAGTGACAAGCTTTACTTGGTGTTTGGGAGATTTTGTCTCCGCAAACTTGATGTAAGCATGCATACTACTTCATTTTTGTGCACAATAAAGAAAAAGAGAGTCTTCTAAGACAAAAACTTTGTTCACTTTTAACATTTGTACATTTTCTTACTCTCGAGAAGCATTGTAAGCATTGACAAGGTTTAGTTTATCCTTTAATTCTATGCCTTGCATCCATCTAGCATCTTCAAAATGATAATTTTTTAACTTAATAAAATATCGTCGGATAGTCTTACCGCCTCTTAGTACCTTGTCTTCATGTCAGAGAATGGACTCGGGCTGCAGCACCTCTTCTTGGTCCTCAATCTCTGGTGGGTCTTCAATAGTTGGTTCTTGAGGTGGCTCTCCTTTGAAAGGATTTAATAGGCTCACATGAAAAGCATTGTGTATGAGCCAATGGTTGGCAACTTGAGTTGATAGGCCATCTCATTGATTGGCCTAAGAATCTGGAAAGGACCATAGTACCTTTTTGCTAACTTAGCATAGTACTTTTGGCATCCCGTAGGATTCTTGACCATTGTGTGCCTTAATCAAGCCTTGGAAAATTTGAGTAAGACCCAATCATTTTCTTTAAAGGCTTGGGCTCTTTTGTGCTTGTCAACAGCAGCCTTTTGCCTTTGCTGTGAGATAGAGATAGCATCCTTAATCTTTTGGAAAGATTCTTGTAGGTCTCGGCTATACTCATCTGCAGTGAAGATCTTCCCATGTACCTTAAGTAGCAAGGGACTTTTTGATCTTCCCTCAATTACCTCAAAAGGTGCTTTTCTCGTGGAAGTATGTACAGTGTTATTGTAAGCATACTCCACTAAGGGCAAGTACTTCTCCCATTGGGATCTTTGATCTACTTCCGTTACATAGGCTTTTAGTAGATCGAGAATTGTTAGGTTATCTATTTCACTTTGGCCTTCAATTTTGGATGATAGGCCAAAGAGAAGTTTAGCCTTGTTCCTGAATTCTCAAAGAGACCCTTCTAGAAATTACTGGTCATTCTAGGATCTCTATCCGACACTATGGACATTGGCAAGCCATGATACTTGAAGATTTGTGAAATGAAGAGGGTTGCCATTTGATGGGCTTTGATAGTCTTTTTGACAGGTATAAAATGAGCTTTTTTACTAAACCTATCTACTATCGTCCATATTCCTGTATTCCCATGGATATACTTAGGCAATCCAAAGATAAAATCTATGGATATGCTCTCCCATGGTGAATTAGGGATTGGCAAAGGTTGAAGCAATCCAAGTTGCTTCCCACTATCAAACTTCGTCTTTTGGCATACCACACATTTAGAAACATACTCTTGTATGTTTGCTTTCATGGTAGGCCAATAGAAATATGTTTCAATCCCCGTTAGGGTAGACTGAATCCCTCTATGGCCTACATAAGGAGGAGCATGAGATTCATACATTACTTTCTCATGTAGTGAGCTAGTAACACATAGTCTATTGCCATAGAGAAGATAACCATCTTGTAAATTAAATGGTTCCTCTTTCTTCCCTGGTGCAAGGGCTGAAATCACATCTCTAAAATCGGGATCAATAGCATACTCATCTATCATAGAAGATAGATCATTGTGAGTTTCTATGGAAAACCCATTCACTCTCGGCCATCTTGAGAGTGCATCAACTACTTGATTATGCTTTCTGGCAATGTGAGCAATATGAAAATGAAATTGCGAAAGGAAATTTTCCCACCTCATTTGTTTGTCGGAGAGCTTGGTCTGTGTCATGAAGTACTTAAGACTTTGGTGATTCGTTCGCAGAATGAAAGGAGTCCCCAATAAATAGTGCTTCCATGAGTCTAAGGAATATAGAACTGCAAGGAGTTCCTTTTCATATATACCTAGAGCTTGCTCAACAGGGTCGAGCCTTCGACTTTCATAGCGTATGGCGTGCCCTTCTTGAAGCTAAACAACTCCAAGGCAATCACCACAAGCATCACATTGGACCTCAAATGGCAGAGATCCGGTAGTGTAAGCACAGGTTGAGAGAAAAGCTTTTCTTTAAGCTTTTCAGAAGCATTGTTCTCCTTGGTAGACCATGTGTCCCTAATGTTTTTCTTTGTTAGGTCATGTAATGGTCCGGCTATTAGAGAGAACTTTTCTATGAATCATCTATAGTTTGTACACATACCTATAAAGCTTCTTAAATCATGGAGATTCCTTGGTTTAGGCCATCCTTTTATTACCTCTAACTTTGATGGATCCATTTGGATGCCATCTTGAGAGATAATGTGACCTAAATACTGAATCTCTTGCAAGAAAAATTCACTTTTCTTTCGATTAACATAAAGTTTATTCTCTCTTTGAACTTGAAATATTACCTGGAGGTGTCGCTTGTGTTCGTCTAATGAATTAGAGTAGATGATGATATCATCAAAGAACACTCCAGTAAAGGTTCAATGAGGCCTGAATAGATTCTCCATCAAGCGATTGAATGTGGCTAGTACATTGGTCAAGCCAAAAGGCATGACAATGTATTCGTAAAGACCAAACGTAGTGCGAAATGCGGTCTTTACAATGTCTTGATCAACTATCCTTATTTGATGATAGCCACTTTTTAGGTCAATCCTACTGAAGTAGGTGGACCCTTGTAGCGTATCAAATAGGTCTTCTACCCGTGGAGCAGGATACCTATTCTTGACAGTGATCCTATTTAGTGCTCTATAGTCAACACACATACGATATGTGCCGTCTTTCTTTTGCACTAGTAGCACAGGAGAACAAAATGGAGATGAGCTAGGCCTAACCATTCCCTTCTCAACTAACTCATGCACTTGCCGCATCATCTCCTCTTGTTGAGCTTGAGAAACTCTATAAGGAGATTTGTTAGGCGATGAACTTCTTGGAAGAATTTCAATTGCATGGTCATCATTACCTTGTGTAGGAGGTAGCTCGCAAGGGATGCCGTCAATAAAGATATCTTGAAACACCTTGAGAAAATTGGATAACTCTAATTCCTTTTGGTTGTGTATATTTTCTTTTGCTAAAACATTAGGTTCATTTTGAGAATCTTTAACAAAAATCATGTACACGGAAATAGAGCTCTTTATTGACTTGTTGAAAGCTTGAGTATGTACAATGGGTATAGTGTTACCCATTTCCTTAGCATCTATATACATATCTTTTTCCCTGAACTTAAAGGAGATTCTCCTTTCAGGGAATTCGACATTGGCAGTCATACGATCAAACCATGGTGCCTCTAGGATTACATCCTCATGCTTGAGAGGAGAGATAAAGAAGTACTCTTTGTCCACATAGCTTTGGACATGGAGCCTCAATCTCCCGATTAAGGGAATGACTGAAGCGTCTTTCCCCTTGAAATCACCGTCTGCGGGTAGGACATCTCCCATCTCGTAAGCTTGTATGCCCAGCTTGGTGGCCAACTCTATAGATATAAAATTGTGAGTAGAATTAGGGTCAAAGAGAATGAAAGCATCATGTTCTCTTACCTTTCCCCAAGCATGGCATAGAGGAGATCCTTTGTGGTGAGTTTCCTCCTCTTGGATTTCGACCAAGGTAGCTCTAGGAGGATCATGGTGGTTGTTCTTTTGGGTACAAGCACGGTACGCATGCCCTTGTTCGCCGGACTTGAAACACCGGTTATCCTTGCGATAACACTCAAGCTCTTCGGGAGAGAGTTTATTTTTGCCTTTGTAAACTCCCTTCTCCTTAGCTTTGTTGGAATTGCCCTTAGGAGACTTTTGGACATTGTCCTTTCCCTTAGGCTCATTCGAAACCTTGTTTTGAGGGGGCTTAGAATTCCTCTTAGCCCCTATTTGAAAATTGACTTGAGAGGCCACCATAGTATGATGTATTACCGCCAATATGGTGCATGGCCTTTGGGAGTTGACATACTCCGCCATTTATTCGGTTAAGCCCACACAAAATTGTTGCTTTTGCTCTCCAAAATCCAACTTTTTGAAGACAATGTCTTTGAGTTGTAGGTCCCAAAACTTGTCTACATATTTGTGGATGGATTCATAGGGAGAGAGCTTCAAGCTTCGCCATTCGGTGAGTATTTTTTCTTTGGCATCAGTGGCCAAAAACTGGTTCATAATGGAAGCTCTTAAAGCTTTCCATGTTTGTGGAGCTTCATCGTTGGCCCGTAGGCTAGACCACCATTGCCTGGTGGACTTTTGAAAGTGCATAGCTACATGGAGTAGCTTAGAGGACTCTGTGAAGCCCTCATCTCCGAATGCCGCATCAAATTGTTGAATAAAGACCAAGACTTTGTCCATAGCACCAAAAGTGCCATCGTAGGTAAAGAATGATCTTCCCTCCCTCTTTGAACTTCTTGAGCTTGGATGACCTCTTCCACGCGGCATAGGATTTCCTATGGCCTCTTCTTTTTGATGGTTCAATGGTTGCACCATCACTTTCTTTAGAAGATGAAGAATTTGAGGAAGATGGAGAAGAGGGTGACCTCTTTCTCGCCTTTTTCTTGCCTTGATCTTCATTTTCTTCACCATCACTTTCATAAGAGGAAGAGGATGAAGAAGATGGAGAAGAGGGTGTCCTCTTTCTTGCCTTTTTCTTCTCTTACTTTTTGTCATCCCTCTTTGAAGTATGGTGTCGAGAAGTATGCGATGGTCTTCTCCATTTTGGAGGCGGTGGAAAGTGTTTTTGCCCGTCGTCTTCGTGAGCCATCTCCACCGAGGTGGCGGGAGACTCACTTATTTCTCGTTCCTTTGGTGGAGGTTCTTGGGTTCTCCTTTGAGAAGGAGATGCGTCATCAAGGAGAAAGTTTTTGAGCCCTTCATATGGATCCTCTTCTTCTTCCCGAATCAGAGAGAGACCTCTTTTGGAAGTCTCGCAAGGAGGCTTCCTAGGTGTTCTCTCGTCATGGTGGGGAGCTTGGAGAATCCCATGAGCACGAAGCTGCCATTGCACTTCTCTTTGGAGGGATGTATTGCCCATGGCTTGTTGAAGCCTAAAGACAAGATACTTAACAAGCATCGGGGCATCATTAGTAGTTTGCTCATTAGCAAAATCAAAGTTATCAACATTAATTTTACTCTCTTTACTATTGTCAGCCATTCTAAGAACTTTTAGGTGTAAACTTCTTAGGTGTACTTTGGCACTTAAAGCCCTAGTTTCTACTCCTCTTTACCCCTTTAGAAAAAGCACTCAAGCTACTGTACCCATGGCTCGAATACCATTAATTGCAAGAAATAGAAGAGAGGGTCATTCAACACCAAAACAACACCGGCTCTTGTCAAGCTTCTAATAGCTCAATAGTGGTTAAGCCGTAGGCAAGCCCCGTAGGACTCCACTATTAAGACCATAGCTCTCAACGGTGATGCCTCGTTAATTGCACAAAGGCAGGCACACTGCAAGGCTTAAAAGTCCCTATTCTACTTACTCACATGCAATTAATAGTACCAACCATTTATAGCTAGCTTGAGGACCTCCTTTTCTTAAGCAAGAAAAGAGAAACCTTGTGCTCTGATACCAATGTAACATTTAATTCCCTAGTAACTTGTGTGTAGCGGAAAATAGCATGAACATAGTGAGCATTTCATTAGGATAGATTCCTAATGAGATTAACAAGAGTGCTTGGGTGGAGAAAGCAACTAAAATCATAACACCTAGTTAGATAGCATGAACAATACTTCAAAAGAAAGAGAAATTAAGCAATTGACAACAGTTGAGGACCGGATTTGCATGGAGCCGGTCCCCCCTCCAAAAGGCTTTGTATTATGGTTTCTCCCATCAAGAGAGACATTTTACAATACAATTTCTTGTGTTCCTTCAATACTAGATAGTGCAACAAATATGGAAATGCACTACGCAAAACACTTATCAAACACAACATCAATTCCCTCACGGTCTCAGACCCAAGACCTCACACACCTTCAAAGATGGTGAGAGCTAGCGGGGTATGAGAGTAGATTGAGAGGAAGAAGGAGTATTCTTACGAGAAAGATGTACATCTCCTCACATAATCACTCCTATTAGCATAGATTATCTTAGTAATTAGCATGGTAGAGGATATGAGCATGCATTGAAGCTTGGATCTTGGTTGGATTTGCATCACAAAGCCAAGAGTTGTTGGTGTAGGCCTTCCTTCTCACAAGCATGAAGTAGGTGATAAGCTTTCCATAAAAGATTGAGAAGGAGAGAGAGTCTTCTTTTCTTCACACATGAGATTGTGTGAGTGTGTATGTGATAATGCTTTGTAAAAATCAGCCCCATCTCTCTCTTGATCGACCCCTCTTGTGTTTTGCTCTTGCTAGCATCCTATTGGACCTCCCCAGGCTTAGCCAATGGTAATTAAGTAACATAACTGATAGACTTATGACATGTGTCCCCCTTTCCCCTTTTGTGAGAGGTTTAGGTAATTATTTAATACAACTAAACTCTCATTGGACCCCTTTGCCTCCTGGCCAATAGGAATCATGCAAGCCATTGGGCTACTGAATGCTCATTGCTCCCCTTGGGAGACTGACCAATAGTCTTCTAGAGAGCTTAATTCTTATTGCTTCTTTTATTAAGTGTTTTTAAATTTATTAAACTAGTTTTACTCTAGCCTAATTCTCATTGGTCCACCTCCAAGGCCATCCAATACGAATTGGGTACACCTTGCGGGCATCTGGGCTAGGGAGCTGACATGTGTCCCTCATTCCCTTTGTGTAAAGGGAGCTTGCGTGTGTGTGTGTGTGCGTGTGTGTTTCTCTCTCATTCCCTACTTGCAAGGCTCACCCCCTCCTACGTAGGGATTGACAAATACTTTTTGTGACACACACTAAGCATCCAATTTCCCTATTGATTGGCCTTTGGACCTTAGCATTTTGGAAGTCTTAATGGGCTGAACCTTAGGGTCTTTTAAGCCCATTGTTGCACATTGCTCTTTTGCAGCTGGCCCCCCCTTTGGATCCCTATTTTCCCTCCTTTGGATCCCTAATGTGGCGGGTCTGCTAGCTTAACCAATATTCTAGTTTTTTCTCCACTGGCACTTCCCCATATTCAATGATCAATTTAACATGAGAAAATCATTTAGGAGAATTAGATATTGATTATTATGACAAAAACAACCAAACCCAAGAATAGAGGTGGATGACATATCCTTATGGGGAACTAGAAAAGGACATGTTTAAAATGTGCAAGTAAATGATTCAAATAGCAAAGCTTTACTAGAACCACCAGTTGGAAAACCTAAGGGTGTGATCCTTGTCGCACCTACACCAGTAATCCCACCAAACTAGGAACAAAAAGAACCTGATGTAAGTCAGAGCACAAACCAAATCTCAAGGAGCCAGAATTATATCCAAGGATAGTTTTGAATACCACGGATAACTCTTCCAAGGGATTTCACATAGCTATACCTTACAGCTATAACGAAATAAGTCAGAGAGGCCAATGAAGAAAGTGAGATAAGAAGACAAGTAAACCAACGGGTGATGGAAGAGGAGTGTCTCTTCCACCAATAGAGGAAATTGAGAGTGGATCTCAATCGAATCTAGAAGTGGAATCGTATTGGGGAGACAAAGGATCTGTACAGTCTATGGAAAGTCACCCCATTCGCTAAGAACACTACCGTCCTTTACAAGAGAGTATGAGGACAAGTCAAAAGTTATTCGAATCCCATCATAGAGACTTTGTTCCAACAAGGCCACTGATTTAAAAGGGTTCTTAGACATTTTGTCGACACCAGTCAATTGTACGATAATATTAGTCGAGTTTCTCAAAATACAACCAAACATGTGGGCTACTGTGGGAAAATTCCTAGAGAAATTTGGTGTTAAAAAACCAATGACTCAAATTAAGGAAGGGATCAAAGAGCTAGAAATGCCTCAGCTAAACACTAGGCCAGTGCCATTAGACAAGGTAGGTGAGTACTATGAAAGAGAAGATGGGAACACCACTCTTCCTGTGGAATTCCAAGGTGTAAAAACCATGGAAGTCCTTGACAGTGGAGTTGGTGTTGAAATCGCAACAAAAGAGATCTGGAAAAAATGGGGAAAACTAGCAATGAGGGCTACTAGGATGAAACTGCATCTTGTAGATAAACACATGGAAAGGCCCATAGGACTGCTAGAAAAAGAAGTTGTTACTTCTTGTGGAATTGAATATGAGAAAACCTTTGCTATTGTTGAATTTGGAAAGAAGAACAACTATGATATTATTCTAGGAAGACCATTCATGCGACAATTGAAAATGGTCCAAGACTAGGGTTATGACCATATCTACATGAGACATATGGAAACCACGATGAGAATAAATCTTAAGGACCATAGTTACAAAGATGTGATAAAAACCCCAGTAGAAGAGTTTGATTCCTCTACTGTAGCAGGATTAGAACTTCCAGCATGGTTCGGTAAGCCTAAAGAACAGTGGATGTGTGGAGCTTCGCAATGTGGAAGTTTAAAGCAAGAGGAATACATCCTAGAAAGGGCAATTGAAGATAAGGACTATATCCTAGAACCCTTTCCTGAGGAAGCTTTAGACCCACTTGAATGGGAACACATCTTGGCTACTCTCGATGTGTGCGGTATTCAAGATGATCCAACAACAAAGTTTTGCGATGAAAATGGCTATGGACACCATATATAGTGAATTTGGGAATTTTCCAATTTCCATTTTCAACAAGAGCTTAAGATTTGACCACATGGTCAAATCTTAGCCAAAATTTTAAGAGCATGACTTGGAAGATCTTTTCAAGTACTACCTTGTGGAAGGCTTTGGTCTTTTAAAATAGTTTGAGATTTGTTCATATGGTCAAATATTCAAGACATTGGTGATTCCCAAATTGGCTCTAAAGTCTCAAACTCTTTAATATGTTGTTTATGATGTCATTCTTTACTTTGCAGTGAGTGTGATCTAGGAAGACGAAGACAAAGAATCAAAAGAGTTCTACGACTCCATAGAACACTTGGAGCTTTAAGAAGATGCCAACAACAGAAATTCGAATGACCAAGAAGGTGACAAGAACAAAACTTTAACTAATGCACGGTTTTATGACAATGTCATCGCTACAAGAATAAAGTGCATCAAAAGTGGACTCCAAAATCCTCGGTGGAAACGTAACTACAACAAGCATCCTCATACGTGGCTCCTATACATGAAGAAAAAACTCAACCAAGAAGAACACATCCATGTCAATGAGCTACAAAAACTCTAATCAAGTGGATACCAAAGTCATCCCAGGAACAACAATCCAAGAGCAAACAGATAGCAACTTTTCATAACAAGCTAAACAACACATGAGCTTCAAAGAACATCACATTGCTTAGAATATGAAGCCTCGTCATCAAATGCCAATAAGAAAATTGCTTATACCCACATCTTGCATATCATAACTTTTTCCATGCATTGATTGTGTATGTATAATAGGGCTACATTCCAAGGCCTGCATAGTCACAATTTTTTATTTCCCAGGCACAACACATACCCTTGGTGATAACCCTCTTGTCAAGGAGGACTCCAATTAGGAGGTGGGGAGGCATTCTAAATGCGGACCTAATATATGAATATTAGAAAGCAATGTTTTGTGAGTTGTATTGAATCTTTGCATTTTATTGTGATGATTTTTTGACAAAATTGAGAGTATATGCCCTTATAATAGCATTACAAGAGGAGTATGGGGACAAAATCCATATATGAGCCCCTACGGACATGTGTACAATGTACGTAACATTTAGAAGTCTATTAGAATGATTTTGATTTTTTGGTTGAGTTGATTTTTGGTTTTCTTTCATTATTTTTCTGATTTTCCAAAAAAAAAAAGGAAAAAATCTATGATCTAGGTGACAAACAGACTGAAGAGATGACTGAGCAGACAAACATAAGAAGGTACAGGAACATGACAAAACTTCATGAAGCATGTCTTGAAATCCATATGCACAATGGGTAATGGTCATAAAAATCTCGGATGGACTACAAGGACAAAGGAAGTTGGTGATGCAACTAAACAAAAGCACCCATCAAGTATAAAGCTGCATATTAGACACTTCATTCGACTACAAGGCCGTATATAGGAAGTATATCTTTATACTGTAAATCTTATATCTTGTATGTGACTTAATGAAGCCTAACAAACAAAAGGGACTAATAGTACTAACAAGAACATAAGCTGTCAGGGATGCCCATCAGTCATTTACAAGATTGAAGTCCAAAAGTGCCAAATACAAGTCCAAATTAAGCCAAACTGTTTCAGGAGGCTATGACTAGAGAATACAAGCTAAGGGTTCATTAAAAGTTAAAAAAAAGAGTCTAACCCCTAGCTAGCCAAAGATGAAAATTTTTCAAATCTAAAGCAATGACAGTCATCTACATACCATGTACATCATGTATATGAGGTTTGGAGACTAATGGACAATGATAGTTCATCAATGGTCATCTATCAGAAATGATGTCAGATATGGACCTTTTGATGCAAGTTACTAAGGAAATTAACTGGGGTTTGTCAGGATTTGATTAAGCTATGTATCAAGTAGAAGCAATATAATTATTTACAGCACATGAAAGCTAACAGTGGGAAATGGAACTTCGATCACCTTGATGCAAGAACAAAGGAGTCACCAACGAAGAGGAGAAGACACAAATGGTAGACAAAATTGACCTTCATAGGGTTACAAATCTTGTCCTTGATGAGGCGGATGGAATGCTAGAATGGGTTTTTAACCTCAAGACAAAAAAAAAATATCTCCCAGATTCGCCGTGACAGCAGACTTTGCATTAGAGTGCAACTTGGCCTAAAGAAGTTGAAGATTTAGCCATACAATGTCTATAGAATCCTTACAAAGTTGTCATTGGCTTACAAGATCTGAAAGCCAATCATTCAATTCTACAGATTGTAGAGATTGTTTTTGAAAATTAGAAAGACATAGATATGGTAGATGTTCGTCACCAATTATGATTTTCTTGAAACATGTGAAGACTATGTACATCCGATTGGACGAACAAGACAAGCTAGTGCAAAGCCTACAGCCTATACTTTCTTTACATCAGCAAAACAACAAGAAAGACCGCACTAACATCGACAACCAGGTCACATCAGGACGACATGAATTCGGAGGGGGGGAGTGTCGACCATTAGGTCAACAACATGACATAAGTCAACAAAGCCTTATTCTCCGAGAGTTATGAGATGTTGTGGATTATGGTTAGAAACATCATTAGCTGGTCTAGTTGCAGAAGCCAGGGTGCAATGGCACTTCTAGATTGTAAATACAAATCCATTTTACCCCTTGAACTCTATTTTAAGTTTAACCTATGGTAGCCTTAGTATATAAGGTACCTATGTCATTTTTGGAAAGAGAACTCTTATCATAATCTAAGTTTTAAGCTGATTGTGTGTGAGAGAGGAAGAGAGAGGGTGAGCTTTATCCTGGCACTAATCCCCACTCGCTCATCACATCGGAGATCCAAAAACACCATCACGATAGGCTCGTAGAGAGCTACACAACAACCCCAAGCATTTCATGCGAGACAGAGCACCGCGCAGTTACACATTTACAAGCCATTTGTGGTCTTGTAAGTATATCAAACGATGTCTCTTTTTTGCTTGCAAGTAGTCATTAGAATCGTGGCAACATAAGCTACACATAGGTACTCATAGACTTCAGTTTCAAGCACTTCTAAAATCCGACTATGTCTTTGTACGTGTTTTCCATAGATGGGTTTAGAGCGAGGATTTTTGAGTTCAGAGGCTTTGGGACAGGTGTATCCTAGTGAGGGGATGGTTTTCCTTAAGTTTCATACGATTTTGATATGGTTTAGTGTTTCCTTCCATTTGTGTGTAAGCGTGTTGGTGGTGTAGTTGAGAGCAGTGAGACCCTTAGTTGTGGTTTAGTTAGCCTTCCAAAGTGTTGTATGTGTGGGACGGTCTCAGCCTTACAAGCTAAAGAGATTGCCTCTGTGTGCCTATCGTGTCATATGTGTCCTCGATTGACATCATGTTGATATAGGTTGTGTTGCGCATGCACTTTATGAGTGGTGTGATTCGCTCCCGAAATAGAAATGTAACCAAAGACACAAGAGGAGATACTTTATATATCTAAAGTTCCATATAGAAAATCAGTAGGTTCTCTAATGGTATACATGTATACCATGTCTGGACAAGGCCAGATATTGCACATGTACTAGAAGTTGTGAGTTGATTCATGGAGAATCCAAGTAAAGAACATAGTCAAGCTGTGAAATTGATACTTAGGTATTTAGAAGGGACAACTACAAATGATTAATGTTCTTGAGGCACTCACATTTTCTTGCAAGGAAATTGTGATGAATATATGACAGGTGAAAAAGATACTCAAAGAAGCACTAAAAGCCATGTCTTTGTTGTTGGAGGCACACTAGTAAGTTGGGAGTTAAAGTTGCAAAAAGTGGTCTTACTATCTACCACACAAGCATAGTATGTAGTTCTTATGGAGGCTAGCAAAGATATTTTTTGGCTTCACAGATATAAGGAAAAAAAAAATTGTCTTGTATAGAAACAATCAGAGGTCCATTCACCTTACAGAGAATTGAACATTTCACTCAAGGACAAGCATATAGAAATGACGTATCACTTCATACATTGTACTCTTTTGGAAGAGGGACAACTTAATCTTGGAAAGGTGCACAAAAGCCAAAATCCTACAAACATCTTATCAAAAGTGGTTAACAAGGAGAAGTTGAGATTTTGCTCATTCTCAATTGGAATCCAAGGGTAAGAAGCTAAAGCATACAATTCTCATAGGTTTTGTGGATATCGGTTTCCAAATGAGAGATTGTTATATATGGATCTTGATTTATCCTTGTATTATTAATTCTAGAAAAAGACATCTATAAGGCTCCCATTTTGAGGAAACTCCATTGTGCGTGAGAAAAATCACTCATCAAAAAACCAAAAATTCATACACAGTCTCATATTAAAACATCATGCCCAAAATATTCTTTCTCATTGGAATATCAAGGTTGGATAGTAACTAGAAAGTGATTGGAAAAAGGGTATTGATAGATACACAACCGCTTGCTCATAGTCAATGGCTGATGGGTTAGTGTCTGGCATTCAATGAAGATGTTAGAATAAGGATTGCAAGGAAACACTCACATCTTGGAAAATATGAATAAGCTCAAGGCACATGACAAAGAGTGTATTACTTAGTGCACAATAGAAAGATGAGTTAGCCCTAGAATGATTGGTGTATATACAATGCACAGGGAGGAAACCTCTTGTGAGGAAAAAAATCCCCGATGATCCTAAGTATGTTCACACAGATAACTACCATATATACGATAACAAATTCCTCCTCGGAGTGATGGAATGAACAAGAGATGGCACATATTGTATAGGAAAGTTCCATGCCCTAATATGATTAATCCACAAATGGAAGCAAGCCCAAAGCTTTGAAAAATCTTTAAAGTTATCACAAGGAGATTACTTTGTGAATAGATCTTCAAGGATGTATTGTGTTGGCACATAACCCAAGCTGATCTCTCTTGCTGAGTGTCTCTCTGATAGTAGTGATAATCCACCTCAATGTGCTCTGTGAAAACATAAGAAACTGGGTGTCTTGCAACTGCCAATGCACTCTAATTGTCAATGTAGATGATTTTGGAAGTGTCTTGTCCAACACTAAATTATTGTCTTATCCAATGTAGATGATGTTGGTAGTGTCTTGTCCAAGACCTAAATTAGGCACCATAAGGCGTTGATAAACATCTTTTGGTCTATACGTAGTAGTTCATATATGCATGGACACGTGTCCATTAAAATTTTAAAAAGTTCATTTGGAAGCTTTTCTAATGTGAAACTGGGTTTCAAATATGGTAGGACAGTGTATTCATTGTCAATAATCATGCCTACGTGTCAACAGTTAGGCACAAGCTTGGGGGGATCACTATGCGATATAAAATATTTAAATCGCGTACATTCAAGAACTATTTCTAAATACTTATCTGTGAATTTTTGACAAATAAAATATACCCGTTTCCTGTTCAATCTATAAAATTTTTTCCCAACTCCCTTTTTTTGTATCCTTTTGTATGTGAAAATGTAAGAAAAAAAGAAATTTAATAATCCCTTCTGCTGAACTCACGTGATAGTCACATAATTATTCAGTGACCCACTCGAGGGCACATGTACATGCCTAGACATGGTATCTAAGCCTTATGTGCAATTCCAAGGGTGTTCTTTTGGATCTTGGGAAATGTTTGAGCTTTATATAATGTAAACCATTAAAGTGGGTAGTGTGAGTACTCTCATCCCGCCAAGGAAGTTTGACACATGTGATAACTGTCTATTTAGGATGCCCAATAAGTAACGATATGCAAACCAACCTAGAAGTAGTCAAAAATAAAATGTGGGTATATAGATTTTGTGTATCAAGGATCAAGCCTAATAAATCTAGTGAATTTTGAACTTCGTTTGGTATTTTTTTCACAAAAAATGCCCATCACGGGTCAAAACTGGCCAAAACCAGCCCGAAAATGTCAAAATGGTGTGAAAACAAAAACAAATGTCATGTCTTTCATTGTTCCATGTGTGAAATTTGGAAGTGTGTGTGTGGAGTTTGAAGTCAACACTTTCACCTCTCTTTGTATGAGAAGGAAGAAGGGTTACTACCGTTGGTCCTATGCAGTGTAGTCTTGTTCCCTTCTTGTTTTTGAGTGTGTGGAGGAGTGAATGAGAGTATCTTCTCTTGAGTTTTGCACTTGGGAGACTCTATGGAAGTTTTGAGGTTTTCATGGATGTGTGTGTGCATGGGATTGAGGGAAGAAGATGCGCCTATCTGCAAGCCTATTTGACCCTGTATCGATGCCGTTAGGGTTGAGGCTACACCAAAGAGTCCAACAGAATGGAGTTTGGTGTATCTTTTGCAATGGTTTAAGAGATGCCACTTGTGGCTGGAGTTTTTCAAAAAATTTTAACTTGGATCTATTGATCACCATAAAGTGTGATTTCAAACCTTGATCAACCCGACTCACCTTGCAGGAGGATTTTCATTGAGAACTTGAATATTTATGTTTGACGTGAGGATATCAAGTGAGTTTCTTGTGTTTGATTAAGGTGTCAGTGTGTGTGAGTGTGTGCACGGTGTCTTTTGCTGCATCATCCTTTGGCAATCCCACTAGGAAGCAAAATTTGTCGATTGTGCAATCAAAATTTGGATTTCAAGTAGTGATGTTTTTCAATCTTGAGTGTGAAAGGGAACTTCAAGATGGTGGTCCCATTTCAACCATAAATTTTCATAGGTTTCAAGGATGTGGAGGATTGTCTTGCGTCTTATGAGTTTGACTTGACATGTTTATGCCGTGTACTTCCAAGTGAGGTGCAGAAGCTTGTAGCTATCAGTTTTGTGGTTAGAGGGAATGCAAGAAACTGGTTTGAGGACTTGTCATAGGATAAGAAAGGTAGTTGGGACAAGTTTAAGAGATTCTTTTTGAAGCAATTCAAGAAGGTGATCCCTCACCAAGATGCATGGAAACAGGTCACTAATATGTTTAAGCAGGAGCATGATTCTGATGCATAATTTTCATAATTTTCATCAAGATTTGATGATGATTGGTGAGTTTGGAAAGATGCCATGTTGCATACAGAAGACATGCCTAAAGAGGAATTATTTTTGTGTCTACAAATAGCCACACACCGCATTTATACTTTATTATTTTGACAAGCTAGTGTAGCTACAATGTGTGTAAATCTTGATTCCAAAGTAGTAGGTTGATTCCTTGAGCAATAATTCTATCATGATATCTGTAAAGGTCATGTAATCCAACCATTGGCCATTTAAAAAGCCCTAGGTATAGAAGTCAATAACCTTAATGTGAAAGGGGCTTAGCTTTTTGAAGGAAGAAAGCTCTGATGTACGTACGTTCAAGCGAATTCTTAGCTCCAATTTGTACTCATCTTAAGGAATGATTGAGTAATCTATTTTCAATTATGAAACATGCATTGTTTTCCTCTTGCTATGATCTTTCAATCAAGTGTAACAATTGTGAGTTTTGTGGTGGTTCGTGACTACGAGTTGCTGGGAAAAAGAAAAAGTGGATCACCTCTATAGCTTTATAGCCCAAGAGCATTCAAACTTCAATATCAGCATCAAAAAGTATACCAAAGAAAATATTAGTAAACCCCAACCAAAATACCTATTCTCCCTTGGGAATTTACTAGCCCACGCCCACCCAAAGGACCATGGCACATAGGAGCAAAGCCCTATCAAAGCACAGGTTTATAGCACATGTCGACCAATGCATATGGAGATAAGGGCCTCCCCTTTCACAATTGAAAATAGGAAATCCACAATTTCAACATCCATTCCACAATTCATAGATACTTGCCCTCCCAATCTGTTTGCATGCAATTTGCCACTAGGCTGCCATAGCCACAACCCTCCAGAGAACTAGCGTAACTTGAAGAGCATAACTCTAATTGGGGTACTTTAAATATTGGAAAAAATATTGAAATTTTGAATGGCAAGAAAATTGAAGATGACCAAAATTGATTCCACACACCGCTATGTGAAAAATTGACACAGACAGATACCTTTCCCCATACACGTAAAGAAGGCAAGACGAGGGAAAAAATTGCATCCACGAGCATCTAGGAGGCACAACAAGCTAAAATTTGAAAATTTCTAAACTTTGGCTCAATGTTTTTAAATTTTCACATCATATCTAATTATATACAAGTCTCACTTCAAAAAGCTCACTAACAGACACTTACAGTAACCGACAACTGGTGCTACACTAGCAACTTGCCCTGCTTGTACATGTGCTTGCTTTACCCACAAAAAGAATATTCACACCCTTTTGATATCAAGCATCATTATTATATGTACAAATTTACAAAAAATGGGGTTTAAAAAATGCACCCAGCATAGTTTTCCACACCCAACCTTCTAGATCATTCATGATCAAGAGCAAAAAAGAGATCATGTAAACCGCATGAGGGAGTCTTCATTTTATCTTCATAATCATCCACATGATCTAGAAAAGTATTCACAAGAAGTTTCATCCTCAATTACAATCATTTCTTCAACCTATAGCCATGCACACATCCTTTATGTGGGGTACCATCCAAGTCAGCAAGATGACATGTGCCATTTGGAAACTTGTTTAAGACTAAGAAAGGACCTTGCTAATTGATTTGAAGATTCTTCTAAAAAGTGTTATCAAGCTTGCTATTATCACAAAGCACCATGTCACCCTTCTTGATACCTTTGTCCTTCACCTTTTCATTTGCCTTTGCTTGATTGTTCTTCAAGACTTGCTCACAATGCTCAAAAGCCAACAACCTGTCTAATTGTACACATTGCAAATATAGAAGCCTCTCCTTTAGTGCATCATTAGGATCATCTTCAAGATTAAGTAGCAGCTTCAAAGATGGTATCTCCACATCAATAGGAAGTAAAGCCTCTTTGCCAAAAACTAGATGGAAGAGAGAGAAACCAATACTTGATTGATGGCACTCCTATAAGCCCATACAACACAAGGAGGCTCTAAATCCCAAGCCTTCACATTATTTCTTGTCATTGACTTTGTAAGCATCCTTATGATTTTTCCATTAAACCACTCATTCATTACATTGCATTGGGGATAATATGGAGTAGTAAACCTGCAATGCACATGAAGCTCCTCACATATACAATCCACCATCTCTCCCCTGAAACCCGACCCTTGTCAAAAAGTAACTCCAATGGCATGCCAAATTTGTAGAAAATATCTTCATATAAAAACTGGGAAACATCTTTACTCATGATTTCCTTAACAACTTTGGCTTTCGTACACCTGGATATATACTCAACAACAGTAAGTATGTAACATTTGCCTTTAGCTGTAATAGGTAGAGGACCTATTGCATCAATACCCCCCACTTCTCAACACAATATATGCCACAATTGGGCCTTAAAATTATAATTTGAGAATTCTGTTTCCCATGCTTTGAGCTCTTTACAAGACTTGCACCAATGATGAACATAACATTGAATGCTTGGCCACACATACACCTCCTGCAAGACTTCATGCAAAGTGACCACCACAAGAACCCTCATAATTTTTCTTTAAAAGTTTGTAAATTTACTCTTTCCAAGGCAGTTTTCTCATCACAATTTCAACCCCTTTCATATATAAGGCATCACCAAGTAGCACATACCTTTTGGCATGATGAAGGAAGACATACTGCTTTGACCTCCAACTTTGATGGAAGCATACTTTTTTGTAGAAACTCTTCTTCCCTCCCTAAATCTTCCATTCCCAAATAAAAAGGAAAAACAACCCTTATCACATACAATTGGACAATTGAAGCTTGTGTTGCACCATGTGCTTCTTCATTTTGAGACTTGTCCACATGTCTTAAACTCCAAGCTTCAAAATGCTTGAGCCGCACGGGGAGAAACTGGTAGATGTCACTGCCGCAACTCAAGAGAGGATGCCGTCAATATTGAGAGCCGAGGCCGAGAGAAAAATTTTGTATACACAACTGCTCTTCATCTCCTCTCTACACACACTCAAGAGCATACGCTCCAACCCCCCCCCCCCCCCATTCTCTCTCTCTCTCTCTCTCTCTCTCTCTCTCTCTCTCTCTCTCTCTCTCTCTCTCTCTCTCTCTCTCTCTCTCTCCCTCTCTTTCTTTCCACTATCGCTCTCTTTGTGCCGACTGCTTGCTGATCCAAGAATCATGTGTGTGTGTGTGTGTGTACAAACACACACTACCCTTCTGCACTCGATTGTTGCTCTGTAACTCTCAAATTCATCTTTTGGTAGTCCTTTTTTTGGTTCATTTTGCCAAGAGTTCTTGTCAATCTCTCTCTGCCAGTATAGGTTCTTCTTTTTTGCACTCGTCTGTCCTTTTGGATTTCCTCCCTGCCTGAGAGGAGAAGCAATGGCTACATGCCATCTCGAATATATCTTATTAATCGAGTAATTGTTCAGATGTCTCAACAATCGCGGGTCCCTAGAGTACTTAATCAATCTGTTCACACATATGCCAATATGCAAACTTGTCAGATTTGTTTTTCCCAAATATTCATTCTTTTCTTCAGTTCCCGTGCCAGATCTTCAAATTTTCTTTGCCTTCCCATTGAGACGTGCCATCTTTGTCAGATTCTTCATAATGTTTAATCTGGGATTCTTTATGGCTTTATGTTGTGTAAGATAGAGCGATGAAGATGGGAGCACATCCGATGCGCGATGTATGAAGAGTGGGCTAATAAGTCCGGGGCCGGGGTGCACTTTGGCTGTGTCTAGCTTATGTGATATAGAGGAACCCCTATCTTTTGATGAAGCACAAAATTCAAAAAATTGGATGGCGGAGATTCTTTCCCAAAATCTGTGTGGTACTTTCTTAACCACCAAAAGAGAATCACCTCTTACCCTCACACGATGGATGCCAAGATCAAGACAAAGGTTGAGTACTTTCTCCAGAGTAGCATACTCAACTTCATTGCTTCTTTGTGCTGTAAGATTCAAGCTCCTTTTAGTTACCAAAGCACCTTGAGGATCATATATTACAACACCTCCTGAAGCTTCACCATGCACTTTCTTGTAAGAATCATGAAAAAACAATAGATAGGAATTGTCCATTTTAGGAGCTTCCATGTGTTGCTGCTTCAGCATGTCCTCCTCAATGAGAAGAAGAGGGTTTTCCTTGCAAGTAATCAAGTAGTCAATGTAGCCCTTGTGCTCTCCTTAACATGAAAATGAAAATTGGAATTCCTGTAGCTCCACAATCCACTCATGAGCCTCTTTGACAAAGTAGGGTTATTCCACCAATTAAGGTATAAGAATGTATCTAGTGACAAATATGAATGGTTTAGGGATAAGGTAGTGCATAAACCTTCTATATGAAACAAACACACTCACCATGATGAGCTCCACCTCATTATAGCCTCTTTCCACCTCTAGATTCACCCAACTAGCACAATAGATAGGGTTCATGTAGTGGGAGTTGTTACCTCGTTGAAGAAGAATAGCTCCAATAGAATCCTCACCTACTGAAGGATTCACATAAAACACCTTATCCCAATTAGGAGATTTCATGGAAAGAAGAGATCCAAGAATCTCTTTGATACCTTGAAAAATCTCTTCACATTCCTTTGTCCATTGTAGAGGATCCAACCTTGCTACTTGTTGTGGAGCATAAATAATTTGAGAGGACAAAGGAATGAACCGTGACATATACTTCAACTTTTGAATAAAAATGGCAAGTTTCTTTGTATCCTTAGGTGATGGGAGGAGCATCCTTAGGTGATGGGAGGAGCACCAAACCTTCAATTTGTCAGGAAACCCTTCAATCCCATTCTCAGAGATCATATGCCCTAAAAAATTCACTATTGATTGAGCAAGATGAGACTTCTTTGGGTTGAGTTGACCTCCACCTTCATCATATTGCTTCATTGTCATCCCAAGCTTTGCAGAATGATCCTTTCTAGAACTATAAACACAAAAGTCATCAATAAGATCCATCACAAACTTGCCAAGAAAGGGAGAGAACACTTTATTGATATGCTTTTTGTACCACATGTGAGGTCCCCGTCCCATCACCAACTCCTCTCGGCAACTGGAGGGTACTTGACAAGTCACTAGGCTATAATTGTTTAAAAAACACATACTCAAGATAGTATTGATTCCAATGGTCAGGCTTCCATCACAAGGTTACTCAAGCCTAAGCCATTAGATAGGTTTTCTAGTCCTGTCTCACAGGGGAAGCATGATCTCTTACCAATATTTAAGCATTCCTACATCTCATCTTCCAAAAAAGAGAAACTCAAATGCCTTTTTTCCCGTAGCTTTCAGAGGCATGAATCATTTGGGACTTCTCGACTCTTGGTGCAATGAGGCTCTACTTTCACTTTTGTTAAATGAATAGGGAGCAGAGAGTTTCTTGACTAATTGAGACCACCCATCCATTGACATGACAACCTGAGCCAGTCCCCACTTTCCACCCCCACACTCACACTTTAATCTTGTTTTCTAATTACTACCACATGGTTGTTCATAACACATAGTTCTTTATTAGACTTCCCAACACAAGTTTCTTTAAGCAATCCTTTAAACAATAAAAATTGGCAACAAGACAATCTTTCCTAGGAAAAACTTAACATACAACACTACTTCATAATTATCCTAATACTCCAAAATTGTAGAAACTTATTCCGTCGAATGTTCACTCCATTTTTGTCATTGGTTGCCCATACAACCAAAAAGTACTACACCTCTTGGAGTAGCCCCGGGTGAATCATATCATATGTCCATAGAAATGAACTAAGCTGTCTCATAGAAATGGTGAGCATTGTACATAGAATGCACAGCTCTTACATAGAAACACAAATTATCTCCCTGTGATCAAAGGGGAGTTCATAAGTAAAGTTGAGAGAGTCTTTCCTAAGCAAACATTCTTTCCTACTTTAGATAGTATATCATCAAAAAATTCCTTTCTGATAATTCAAACTTAAAAGAATAACAAGTTCAAATGACGTAGTCTCCAATAGGGAGAGAACAAATATTTTTACGATAATGTTTTCTTCCTAATTACTCGTGATGCAACGAACATTGAATAACCAAAAAGTTTTCCTATCATCTCATAAGTGATGTCATTGCTTCACGAGATGATTGGCACTTATTCATTCATAAAGGCTTGTCCTTTGCCTTTTCCATCACTGGTCCCAGCCTTGTGATCGTGTGAACCACCAAAACAAGTTCTCTTGGGTGCCATTCTCACTACTAATTACTTAATTGACTTGAGAAATTGCAAGCTAATTGTGTAAGGAAACCAATCAAAGTAAGGTGAGTGAATGAAAATGTTTTAATATCAATAAGATATGGTCATGTCACACATTACTCAAAACATATAGTGTGATTAATCTTGTCATAGACCTATGATAAATGTATACTATTACTCATACACTAATATCACTTCCCCATATTTATAGACGACCATGCTGTATCTTCACCAAGCTTGATGCATACACTAGTTTAGCTTATGAATTACACTATCATCTTATACAAATATTTGTTTAGTTTGTTTTAAAATTTCTTTCCTCAATTTTCAATCAAAAATGAATAAGATGTGTGTGTATACAAAGACAAAGGAGTGCATATAGAGTAGCACAACCTTGATCGCATAAGTAAAACTCTTTCTTTGAATTGATACCATCTTGTATGCATATTATCCATTTGTGCAATAATCAAATGAGTAGTTTCATATATTTACTTGTAAGCACATTCCATCATTTTTATTGGACAAAATTTTGAATGAGATTGGCTTAATTTCTACAAGCATCTATGTTACATTAATGAACAATTTGAGCGTATAGTCAACAAATTCCAATTGAATGAGAGAAAAGAGTGAAGATAGCTTGATTAAGCATAAGAAAAGAATAAATCCCATTACTTAGTTGTGCTTTGGAGTTATTTATCTCTCAAAGCTTTAGTGGAGTAATCACCGAGGTTATAAGACAGCAATAGAGATTCCTTCTCCCAAGTGTGTGCCTAGAATGAGTGAGATAAGGTCCCTTATATAGATTCTAGCAAGTTGGGGCCCTACTTAAGTTGGACCCTTGCTTCCCAAGAAAGACCCTAGCTTCATAGGGTGGTCCCTCTTTCTATTACAAGGTGGAGAGGTCTCCTAACCTCCCTTGCTTGCCAAGAAAAGTCAAAAGCACCCATTCCCTAAGCCCTGCAATCCAATTTTGGGTGCTACACCTCATGTAACCCCATGTTTAGAGTCAATCTTTCCACCATAAGAGATGGGTCCATGGTTATGGGTCATTCTATGGGCATCCATGGACATGCATACACATGCACATACATGCCCATGCACTTGCATACATTACATACCTTAGAAATGTGATTTAATTCCATTAACATTAGGATAATGATTAATTGACTAGAGTGATCTTATCTTATCAGAATTCAAATCTAAAATATGCTTTTAAAAGATGATCTTGAGAATAACGAGCTAAGGCATCAGATGCACACAGCTACTATATTTAGTAGTTTTTGGAGCAGACAACTATTTTTATAGAAATTCAGGGTGGGGTAGGTTTAGATGAGATGATAGCGTCTAGCTAGGTGCAAGGGAAACTATTGTATCATGCATAGTACTCACCCTTGTCATGACTAGTCAAGTGGGGGGACAACATACCATGTGTTGTCTCCTGCTTGACATTAGGTTGAACTCTGGGTTGCATCAACTCTTCAAATTGCTCATAAAGACCAAAGATACCCTCATTCTCCATAAGACAAACAAAACTTTGTTTCTCATCATGCTCTTCTTTAAGGAACATTTGGGAAAATTTGGACTCTTAAAGGGGACCTATAAGGACTTTGACTTTATCTCTCTTATCCAAAATGAGTGCACATTAAAATATATACAAATGAAATCAAAACTTGTCGAACCTTTTGGATTTAGAATGTACTCATGGAGATCTATCCATTGATAATGCCATCAGATTCCTTATGTTCTAGAAGATTCCATTTTTTAATGCGACAAGTCCATCTTATAAATGGAATCTCTCCCCACATTTCAACTTCAATGAGGAGGCCATAACTTCTACAAATCAGCACCAAATTTATCAGAGTTTGCAGATATAGAACCTACTTCTTAGGATCTTTCCAAAGATATGTTGGTTGATAGGGTTTTGACAAAGTGTTTATGTACTTCACCAGGTTTCCCACTTTGGACAAGATAGGAAAATTCAAACCTCCTTATAGGGCCCCTTTGAGAGTCAAAATTTTCCCTAATGCGAGGAGGAAACATCTAGATCACTATCATTGCTATCTTCCACCTCACTACTACCATCATCCCCATTGTATTCTTCTTCACTTGAGTACTCTTCTTCATCACTTTTCTCATCAAAATCAGCATCCAAAGATTTCTTGTTAGCCATGTCAACCCTCTTCTCATCATCCCTTCTATTGTAGAGAGAGAAGGTACCATGTCCCTAGTCCTGTACAGCTTTGGTTGCTTGTAGCCATGGTATTCCAAGGATAAGAGGGAAAGCACAAATACCCGTAGGCATAACATAAAAATTTACCATCACTTTAACACAAAATGCATCCACCTCGAAGTTCTTTATAGCTCCCAAACACTTCACCCTTGATTGATTGGCAAGCTTTATGCGAAAACCCAAATTCTTCACCATGTCAAGTCCCAAATTTGATACACAATCTTGAGTGATAATGCATGCCTATGCACCTCCATCAATATATGCTTCTCCAATGCACTTTCTCTTATGTCATGCATTCAAAATAGAGCATATATAAGGTAGCTCATCCAAATACGTGCCTCTCACAGACCCCTTGCAGGCTCCTTCCTCATGGGTTTGACTACATACTTACATTGCCTCTTTAAGTTAGGACACATCTCCATGAGTTTTTGAAAGCAACATCAACCTTTATACTCACCAAATCATCCCTTAAACTATAATTTTGTTTCCCTTATGCCAAAGGAAAGTCAGATGTATTGTAATGTTGCTTGGGTTTTCTCTTCTTCTTCTCTTTACTTGTACCGATTTCAACATGTTTCCCTCTTTTATGGTTGGACCTGCATCACTCATGTCATGATCTCTTGTAACCCTCTTACCTAGAGGCATGACCATAAATCATCCTCATTCTTCTCCAAACAGATTATTCTTACAGCCTTTGTTTTGCCCTTGTATTCAGCTATCAAACCACGTGGTCCTACGTCCCCTTTAATTCTCTTTGGCTTACTACATTGAGGGATTTAATGACCCCATTCACCACAATTGTAGCATTGAAACAAATCTCATCTTCTAGCCATGCATCTTCATCTACCACGTGTAAACCCCTCGTTGCTTTCAAAGCCCCGTCCATATCCATAGATTTGATCTCTTCCACCTCCCATCATATGCACACTAAGATTCTTCATAACACCTACAACCTCTTGCATCTCCTTGCAAAAAGCATTCACATCATGAGAATCTTGTTGATCATAACTTGGATTCTTGGTGAGAACCCTTGGATGCTCTACAACTTTCACCTCAACCTTTGACTCAACATTGATTCCTAGTTGATGAAAACGCTCCACTTTTCACTCTTTATTCTTTGCAATCTCAACAGCCTCCTTAAAGGTCCTTGGTTGATTAAGCTCCACTTTTAAGCACATACTACTCCTCAAACTTGTAAGAAACCTATCCTTCTTCAACATGGATGGAGGAATTTCAGCCCCTAAAGATGTATACCACTTTGTCCATAACGCATTGAATGCCTTCACAAAGTCTTCTATGGTCTGGCCTTCACCCTGCCACCTTGAATAGACTGTCATAGCTTTTGTGGGGGTCTTCCATCTGTTAAAGTGTGTAAGAAAAGCATGTCTTACCATTTCATAAGTCATAACTTGAGGAGGTTGGGCTGATTGTAACTCCTTTTTGTAGCCTTCCAATCATTCCCTAGCATCTCCCTTCAAACAAAAGTAAAAGATTTGCAACTTCAATGCTGGGTCTTTCTTGCCAATAAGAAGTCAAGAAAACTCCACTTGTTCAATGAACCCTTTGTCAATTTTATTTAATTTCCCACTAAACTCCAAAAAACGAAACACCATGTCTTCCAAAATCTGTAAACTGAAGGTAGCTTGGAGCGATTTCTTGGTGGGAGGCAGGAGACTACGCATTGTTGGCAAAAGAAAAAGTGGGACACCTCTATAGGTTTATAGCCCAAGGGCGTTCAAACTTAAACCTCAACACCAAAAATTATACCAAAACAACTCATAGTAAACCCTAACCAAAATACATATGCTCCCTTGGGAATTTACTAGCAGACACCCACCCAAAGGACCATAGCATATAGGAGCAAAACCCTACCAAAGCATGGATTTATAGCACACGTCGACCAATGCATATGAAGACAAGGGCCTCCCCTTTCAAAAGTGAACATCACAAACCCACAATTTCAACATCCATTCCACAATTCATAGATACATGCCCTCCCAATCTGTCTGCATGCAATTTTCCACTAGGCTGCCATATCCATAACCCTGCAGAGAACTAATCATAACCTGAAGAGAATTACTTAAATTGGGGTACTTTAAATCTTGGAAAGAATCTTGAATAATGACTTGGAAGAAATTTGAAGATGACCAAAATTTATTTCACACACTGTTATGTAAAAAATTGACACGAACAGAGAGCTATCCCCATATGACTACATGTTGGTGCAACCAAAGTTGGTCGAACATAGAAGATGGAATGGGAAGGTATGTACAAACTAGTAAAAGCATGGAAAGGTCTAGAGCAGCTACAAAGATCCTAGGTAGATAGGTAGTAGCCGATGTGTATCGCTGATGCAGTTTATAGGCCATGAAGGACTCCAAAAGAGGCTAATTTGTGTAGCAAATGAAGAAGGCTCAAGGTAAAGTCCTTTTGCCTAGAAATGTAGAGCTTGATTTGCTGAAGGAGAAGGTCCAAATGGCTTGTCAAACAGAGCTACGGAGCCCAAGATATTTGAGTTTGAAGTTGTAGTGCATTGCAGATCTGAGACGGATAGGGCATATGGTATCATGTAGTCCGAGCTAGTTTCAAGGGATAGATGCATAGTGCTTGATTTATGGAGCTTATTGGTCTTTCTAAATCAGCAATCTGAGTCTCGGGTGTTAAGTTATTAGCAGTCAAAATTTTGTCCCGCGTCAGGTTGGTGTCCGGTTTGTCACATCGATAGACGTTCCATCTGATGATTTTGGAGCTTCCCTAGGGATTGTATGCATTCTATGTGGTGTATGGAACTAGCAAGAATTGACTATCTACCAAACGAAGGTACGGGATGCAAGTTATGGCCGGTTAAAAAATGGGTGCAGTTGCTCGGGGTTGGCTACAGATGGTTTTCTCGCATTTTTGCGGCCTTGGTTCGTGGTCTTTAGAATCTTGGAATACGGCAAGGCCGAGGGGGTTTGAAGCCAACTATGTGATTTCTTTTCCAAGCTTTACGGATTGGGAGACGGATCTCAGAGCAAATGACATGGTCTTGCAGTTGAGGGGCAACACAAAGGGGGATATGGTGATGAACTTTGGAGGTTTTTTTAGGCATGGGGATTCGGGCGCCCAGAGGCCGCAAGATGGCAGGCAAGGAGGTCCCATATGTGGTTCCATAGGGCCTATCATCATGGTATAAAGGCTAGGGGGTGGCCCTCTTATGGAAGTGTGAAGGAAGAGAGAGATCCTAGGAGGGCTGGCTATGGCGGAGCCCCTCACGGTGCTGCTTGCCCGCACGCCGATGGCCCTCTTGGTGGCGTTGGTGGAAATTTTTGATGATGGCGGGGCATCGATGGCAGTAGCCGACCATGGTGGTGGTTCTTGGTAGCGGCGTGCACAGTGCTGACATGGCAAAGGACGGCCAAGTGAAGAGGTAGTTCACACGGCCCTTGGGGCCTTGACCCTTTTGAAGCAAGGACGAGGTCACCACTAGCAATATCACTAGTGGTCCTGATCATAGAAGGGAGAAGTCCCATGCAATAGAGGAGAGAGAGACAATTCAAAGAAATCCCAAGGGGGCCTCAATGTGCAAAGGGTAGATGGAGCCATTCCAAGGCCGGGAACTTCAGATCAAAGGGGCTCCAAGGGAAGCCATACAAAGCGAGTGCTAGGGGCTGTCCCATGGCATTGGGTAAAAATGAAGGAGGGAGAGGGAATGGTTGGGCAATGGAAATTCAAGCGCGGGCAGACAAGAACAAGGCGAGGCATCCACCATGTAGGGATAATACTAAATGAGCATGCAATGCACAAAAATACCAAAACAAGCTCAAGTGTGTGTAAATGGTGGATTACTTGCGCATAGTGTCAAGTTTTGAAGGTGAACTCTAGTGGATTGGGGCACTCTGTATACCTTGGGCTATAGTGAGGCATTGTGATGTGTTCTAGGTCTGTTCCCCTTTCCCCCTCTCCAACGGAGAGAAGGAAAGATGAGGGCAAAAAAATGCATCCAAAAGAATTAAGGAGGCACAACAAGCTAAAACATGCAAATTTCTGAACTTTGGCTAAACTTTTTAAAGTTTTTACATGAGTTCTAGTTATATACAAGTCTCACTTCAAAAAACTCACTAATGGATACTTACAGTAACCGACTGGCTCTACACTAGTGACTTGCCCTGCATGTACATGTGCTTGCTAAATCAAGCTAAAACAGCCACAAGACAAAATTCACAAACCCTTTATTTTGATGTTAAATTTGCAAAAAAATGGGTGTCCAAAATGTGTCCAACAACGTTAGTGAGCTAGATTCTCAGATATAAGTGCTTAAATCACTGTTTTTTGACATTTTTACCATAGGAGGGTGCTCCTAGACCATAGGATGACCTTTAAAGATAGTTCGGTTGTTAATTGAGTTGCCGTCCGTTAACTGGAGTTGCTAAAGATCGAAGCCTTATGAATGCACATCGAAGATGATATGAAGAAGCAGTGAAGATTGAGGTTACAGACTTTTCACATTTTTCCAAAATGGCCATGTATTGTAATTTTCCCGATTTATTTAGCCATTGTGATAATTGTAACGTGTTACAGGCTCAATAAGAGTTCCAAGATATAAAGCATAGGTCAGTTAGTGTACCTAAGTTGCAGATACAATAAGTGTGGAGCCTCAAAGGTCTTGGACATCGAACATTACACATTTTAGACCTTGGCTAAGGTATAAAAGACAACTTTGTAAAGTTTTGATTAAGTTTTGGATAATGAAATATAGCGTGAGCTAACGACGCTCACTTCTCTTCTTCTCGTGCTTCTTACTCCCTCCTTGGTTGTCACATTGCAGTCGCATTTGTTGTGTTGCAACCGCAAGCAAGAGCTCTACGCATTGGCATAAGCATTCACGATATTTCGTAGCTTTTGGAATCGCCGACCCGTGGCATCGCCGACCCGTGGCCTAATCTCATCATAAGTAGGAATTTAAGCTTCAAATCAAAAACTAAGTATAAGCGGGGTATTGGGGCATCATTGCTAAGCATTTAAATGCATTCTGGGTCGAAAACCACTAGGTCAAAAATCCATTGCTGTTAATAATCGTGATTTTTGCACTTGACCTAAAGTCGGATTTGAGACCATAAGCATGTGTGCTTAGGTCTAAGAAACATGTCATAGAAGTTTTGTTACGTTTGGATGTCATTTGATGTTGTAACGGATGTGATTTGTTTGCCGATGAGCGATTGGCTTTTGGTGATTTCAGTCACTTGAGTGTAGCTTGAGTTAGATGCAAGTTGTTTGTTGTTTTCCAAGATATTGACAACCTCTTGTAGCCTCTATGCACTAGTCGAGTCAGCTTCATCCTATGGATTGACAATTTATTCGTGGTTCTTGCTACATTTGCAATAAGATAGGAGTGAGGTAAGACACCCGTCCCACATTTGGCGCCGCTGCCAGAGATCGAAAGGACCTAAACTAAGGAAAACACGAGCGTTTTGTGTACTTGTCCATTAACTTCCTCTAGGTTCACCTAGAGTTAAAATTTCTCTTAAAAAGTGCATAGCTTAAGAGTGTCGTCTTTTGCTGTGTAGAGGTAGCTTGGGAGTAGATTGTACTTGAGCTGAGTATAATTGTAGGATTAGGTTAGAATTTTGAGAATGATTGATGGACAAGACAAGTCTTAAGATCAACGCTCAAGAAACCATAAAAAACAAGAAAACGAGTGCTTATAGACACTTTTTACAACCCCATTGCAGTAGAATCTAGGAGTAGGGTAAGTAGAATTCGAGGTGGGATCTCAGAACATTGCTCACTCCAAAAGAATCAAATGTGAGTTGTTCATGTGAAGTTGCAGAATTTCAGGTCTACGACTGGAAACAGCTCCAAAAGATTGTCAACCACTGAATCCGGCTGGAAATTATGGTTTAAAAGTTGTATGAACTAGTGGGTAAGCTTAAGGACAAATTTGAGGTAAATTTTCAAGAGTTTGCAAAAACTCAGACTATTTACTTTTTCTTGACATTTTAGGCCAAAAAAAGTTTTGAGTTGACTCAGGGGCTTAAAATAGATCATAAAAAGACTGTCCACTGAAAAAGTTGAAAAAAGTTTTTATTTTAGGCCAAAAGTAAATAATTGTGATTATTTACTTTTAGCTCAAAATGAACCAAGGTTGACACCAAAGACTCTATGCATCATTCCAAAAATCTTTTGTGAAGGCTCATAGAGTTTGGATCACAAAACAGACCAAAAACTTAGCAAAACTGAAATCCGTACTGATTGTCGAGAAATTGTGTCTGGCTTGATGAATCTTATTCAGATAAAGTTTTGACTTGACTCAAAGGCTTAAAACAGGTCATAAAAAGACTGTCCAGTGAAAAAAATGAAAAAAGTGTTCATTTTAGGCCAAAGGTAAATAATCGTATTTTTTGCATTTGGCTTAAAAAGGATCAAGGTTGATACCACAGACTCTATGTATGATTACAAACATCTTTTGTGAAGGCCCATAGAGTTTGGATCACAAAACATACCAAAAAATGAAATCTGTACTGACTGTCGAGATATTGTGTGTGACTTGATGAATCTTTTTCAAATTAAGTTTTCTTAAAACAGGTCATAAAAAGACTGTCCATTGAAAAAATTGAAAAAGGTTTCATTTTAGGTCAAAAATAAATAATTGCATGTTTTGCATTTGGCTCAAAATGGATCAAGGTTGATACCCTAGAATCTATGCATGATTACAAACATCTTTTGTGAAGGCTCATAGAGTTTGGATCACAAAACATTCCAAAAACATGGCAAAAACTAAAATCCGTACTAATTATCGAGAAATTATGTCTAACTTGATGAATCTTCTTTAAATTAAGTTTTGACTTGACTCAAAGGCTTAAAACAAGTCATAAAAAGAATGTTAAATGAAAAATTTGAAAAAAGTGTTCATTTTAGGTCAAAAGTAAATAATCTCATTTTTTGCATTTGCCTCAAAATAGATCAAGGTTGATACCACAGAATCTATGCATGATTACAACCATCTTTTGTGAAGGCTCATAGAGTTTGGATCACAAAACAGACCAAAAACTTAGCAAAAACTGAAACCCGTACTGAATATCCAGAACTTGACTGTGACTTGGTAAATCTTGTTCAAATTCAGTGAAACTTGACTCAGAGGCTTAAAACATGTCATAAAAAGATTGAGTATTGAAAAAAGTGCAAAAAATGTTCATTTTAGGTCAAAAGTAAATAGTCGTATTTTTTGCATTTGGCTCAAAATGGATCAAGGCTGATACCACAGACTCTATGCATGATTACAAACATCTTTTGTGAAGGCTCATAGAGTTTGGATCACAAAATAGGCCAAAAACTTGATGAAAACTGAAATCTGTACTGAATGTCAAGAACTTGAGTGTGACTTGGTAAATCTTGTTCAAATTCAACCAAACTTGTCCAGAGACCACAACAATATGATTACTTGGCAAAAAAAGTCTAAAAAGTGTAGAGACTAAGAAAAGTAAATAATCATGATTATTTAATATTGGGGCCCAAAGACAAAATTTCGGACTTTTGAGCTTGTACAGTGTTAGAACAACATAATACAAGGCCACTGGTCAAGTTTGGGTTCCATCGGATCAAAATCAATACATAATAACTCAGTTTTCAAGTCAGATTGGTCCTTTAGCTCCTTGCAAGGATAGAATTTGGAAATCTCATTTGCTGACACACTTAGCTTAGTTTGAAGAACCAGGTTGCAGGCAAAGATTTGGGAGCTTGACAGGAGCTGAATTCAAGTCGTGGAAAAACGGATAACAATCTAATCTGCAGGTTAGGTTATTCAAGGCCTAGATTTCTATCATTTCAAAGGCTGCAATCAATTCTGACACTTTCGAGAGATAAAGTTAATCAACTCTTGTGAGTCTAAGAGAAATCAACTGCCAAAAGTACTTTGGCAAAAGCAGTCTTATCCAACCTGAGCAAGAAATGTTTTTGCTAATCAACACGAAGATCTACTAGGAGGAGTCAGTTTTTACAGAACCAGTTGACATGGACTCATCTCGAGCTGAGAAATCAAGTATAACAGAGAAAGCCAGTAGTAGTGGCAACACAAGTACAGCTGCAATAGAGCATATTTTACATCTATATGACTACAATGGAGATAAAGTCTTATATGCAGATTCAGAAGGCCATAGATACTTGATGAGCAACAAAAGCATCACAGGAGCCACAATCCTATTGATCAGAGTAAAGCCAGATCTAGAGAACTCCCAGATGTTCACAGACTTCAGTGGAGCCAGGTATTGCAAACTCAAAGATGAGGTGCACTGAAGTCTAGGTATTACAAACTCAAAGATGAAGTGCAAATAGAAGTGCAAAAAATTGACTGAAGTGGTTATCCAGAAATTTTCACAAGTCAACAAAAGATACAGTTGGTGCATATGCAATCAGATCATTGTACATGGACTATGGTGGACAAGTCTATAATCAACAACCAAAAATGTAAGATCCAACAGATCAATTGGTAGAAGCCAGTCTAATTGGAGAACCAAGCCAAAGGCGATATAAAGGTCAAGATAGAGCATTCTACAACTTGATGCTTCGTGTTTTAAAAGAAAATGCCAACAACTTGGCAAGCATAGAAGCAGAAGCTTCTCAACAAGAGCTTGGCATGACAGAACCAGCTGAAATACCACCAGTCATGGCATATTACTCAGATTGTGGACGAGAAGGTGGACTTTTTTCTGAAGATTGTCTAAGAAATCCAAATAACAGGGACATATCAATTGTCAAGCAAGGTACAAAGAAAATTGGAAATGCGAATCACAATGTAAGTGCATTTAACTTGTCACTTTTAATGCAATTGGATGATTCTGCATTACAATTAAAAGCACCAGGAAAAGCACTACATGTTCAAAATCAGCATAAAGATGCACAAGCACCTGAAAAGCTTAAAATTGATTCTTTGAACAATAAATTCCTACATGAATTTGGTCAAAGTGTACAGCTATCACCGAAGTTCAAAAAGAATGTAAGGTTTGCAAATGATTTTGCATCCACTGCCACAAGTTTGCAATCATTCATGAGTCTAAGGGACATATCAAACAGAATGATATTAGCATTGTATGGTACACATAATTCATATGCACACTATGTGGACCAAAAAGGCCAACTGTACAAAAAGGATCAACCAGTGTTTGAACGGCCCACATACCAGCTCATAGAAGTGTATCCAATGATAGATAAAAAAGGATGGTTCATTTCAGAGGAAAGAATCTATTATGGCCCATCCTCTCTAGAGCTGAAGGATATTCCCGGAGTGAACCCAGAAATCTGTTCAGAGCCAAACTCTCCTCCATCAGAAATAAAGCTTCGATGTCGTGACCAAACAAGCATATACTTTGAGCAAAACAGTCGTAGATATAGACGAGAGTCTAGCATCTATGATGCCTTGGGTCCTGAAACCATAGAAGCTCATACCATAGGAGACCCATGGGATAGACAATATCAGGGCAAGGATAATGTTATCTATAGCTTGACTTGGGGAATAATTTGTCATGTTTCACAAAGATACATAGAAAACTATGTAAAAGGTTTACAGATCCCAAACATCTATAGTGCTACCCAAAGTGTACCTTCACACTCCCAACAGGTGAGACTAAACCGAGACAAATAATTTTGAACTCTTACAACGGAGAAGGCTATACTGATCACCTTAGGAAGGGGGGAGCTGCAAATTCATCAAGCTTAGCTCTAGTACTAGGAAATGCTACACTAGATAGAAGCCCAAGAACTTCTAGCCAGCAGACCCTTTCAAAGCAAAAACCATTGAAATATCATATGGTTGTTAGAAGTTTCCCACTGACCCAGAACCCATCAAAATCTGCAAAACAATTCTTCTATGAAGATCATCAAGGGAAAAAGTTTTCGATGATCTCCACAAGCAAAAGCCAAAAGTCGACAAATCCCATAGCGCTCAAGTAATTGCATGTAACCAAGCTTGCATATGCATATCGAGATGCAAATGGCCATGATTCTTAGCAGGCTCATGACCTTGTACAAGCCCCTAGGGATGCTAAACCTGAAGTCAAGGACTATCTGAAGATGATGCAAAGCCTCAAGCTGCAAGAGCAGGTGGCAAAGAAGTCAAAGTCAATGAAAGCTAAAGTCCAAAAGGCTACACAAAGGTCACCACCAAAATCTCCTCCAAAGAGGAAGATTCTTCCAGAAAGTACAATGGATCTTCTAAGATCAAAAGTTACTCAAATGCAGGCACACAATGCTCAACAATGGCAAGAAAAAGGTGCAGTATTACAACAAAGCGGACCAACACCAACGGAAGCAGGTGATCAAGAGAAAGTCAATGTAGAAAAATTTCAACCCACGAATACCGCCACCACAAAAGCACTCAATACAAAAAGAAATCCTGAGAAGATCAAGTACAACATTGTTAGTGAAAACGAAGAAAAGCTGTCAGGAGAAGTAAAGCTAGATTTTCAACTAGACAAAAATCTCATGTCCTTTCGCACTTGGAAAAGATGTGGTCAACCACAACTGGAAGATGTTTCTAAATTTGTGAGCATATCTAGAGACAAACGAGCACAATGCTAGGGAATCATCTCCACCACCATTGAAGTAAGTTCATAGATAATCATAGCTCAATTCCACGTGATAACATCAAAAGATATGCAAGAGGACATCATAATGGGAATGCCAATGTCCCTAAAGATGTTAGAGATACAGAATGCAAACAAGATGCAGTCTTCAAAGACAACCAAGAATGAAGACCAAGACTGGTCACCCGTGGATGACAACACAAAGTCCTTAAGCATAGTTAAAATGGAGACCGATTCCAAAGCAAAGCTTATTGAAGATGATTCATCTCCATCAAGCAGAACTTCAAAATATCTTAAAGAAAATCAGGTAATAGCAAGTGCAGATCAAACAGAGCAAAGGGCAACCACGATAGCTATTGAGTAGAGAATGCCACCAAAGCCAGAAGTAAAGAAGAACAAGGTTACAGACAACCAGGAAGCAATAGAAGGTCCAAAGTTCTAGAAATTGCCAGCTAAAGCAGCTAATGTAAGTCAGATTGGAAAACAAAGTCTCAAGTCACTCTCATAGAGACACATCTAGATCAAGATGAGACCATGGAAAAATCAGGACAAAGATCTTCAATAGAACCTCCAATGAGAATAGTTTTAGTTCTCAGCAGTACAAAAGGAGCAAGTGTCAGAGGCAATGCTCTACTAGATAAAGAAGAAAGTTGCAATATGGTTGCAAACAAAATTTAGAGCATTCAAAAGATTACTCCATGCAAACATGATAGAAAAACAATGCGAGGTTTGCATACAAGTCAAAAAGAAGAGCAGGTAATGTTTTAGGTGAAGCCTTCAAAAGAAATGCTTGCAGAGGTCATCCTTGGATATCAGTGGGTGGTTAGATCAACACAAGGCCTACAAAGAATGTCATAATAATCAATATCTAATTCTCCTAAATGATTTTCTCATATTAAACTGATCATTTAATGTGGGGAAGTGCCAAGGGAGAAAAAGCTAGAATATTGGTTAAGTTAGCAGACCGGCCACAGTAGGGATCCAAAGGAGGGAAAATAGGGATCCAAAGGGGGGGGCATCTGCAAAAGAGCCATGTGAAATAATGGGCTAAAAAGACCCTAAGGTTCAGCCCATTAAGACTTCCAAAATGCTAAGGTTCCAAAATTCAAAGGTTGTGTCCAAAGGTCAACCTTAGGGAAAATTGGATGCTTAGTGTGTGCCCAAAAGTCTTTCTACATCCCTACATGGGAGGGGGCGAGCCCCAAAGCTAGGGGATGAGAGAGAAATCCACACACACACACACAGGCTCCCTTTACACAAAGGGAATGAGGGACACATGTCAGCTCCCTAGGCCAGATGCCCACAAGGTACGCCCAATTCCTATTGGAAGACCCTTGAAGTGGACCAATGAGAATTAGACTAGAGTAAATCTAGTTTAATTAATTTAAAAACATTTGATAAAAGAAACCAATAAGAATTAAGTGTCCTAGAAGACTATTGGGCAGTCTCCCAAGGGGTCCAATGAGCATTCAGGAGCCCCATGGCTTGCCTGATTCCTATTGGCCAGGAGGCAAAGGGGTCCAATGAGAGTTTAGTTTAATTATTTAATTATCTAAAGCTCTCACAAAAGGGGAAAGGGGGACACATGTCAGAAGGCTATCACTTATGCTGCTTAATCCCTATTGGCTTGACCTGGGGAGGTCCAATGAGGCAAAAGCCAGACTAACTTAGCAGCTAGGGCTCGCCCAAGAGAGAGAGGGGGCTGATTTTTGCTTGGCATGGACACACACACTCTCACACTTGACCATGTGTGAAGGGAAAATACTCTATCTCCTCCCAAGCTTTAATGGAGAGCTCATCACCTACTCCAAGCTTGTGAGATAGAAGCCTACATCAACACTCTCTTGGCATGTGGATGCAAATCCAACCAAGAGCCAAGCTTCAATGCATGCTCATCTTCTCTACCAAGCTAATTACTAAGCTAAGCTATGCTAATATGAGTGATTATGTGAGGAGATGTACTTCTTTCTCGTAAGATACTTCTTTTTCCTCTCAATCTACTCTCATACCCTGCTAGCTCTCACCATCTTCGAAGGTGTGTGAGGTCTTGGGTCTGAGAACGGGGATAATTCAAGTTGTGTTTGATTAAGTGTTTTGCTTGGTGTATGAAGCTTCCATCTTCATTGCACTAGCTCGTCTTGAAGGAACACAAAGAATTGTATTGTACAATGTCTCTCTTGATGGGAGAAACCATAATACAAAGCCTTTTGGAGGGGGGACCGGCTCCATGCAAATCCGGTCCTCAACCGTTGTCAATAGCTTAATTGCTCTCTCTTTTGAAAGTATTGTCGATGCTATCTAACTAGGTGTTATGCTTTTTGTTGCTCTCTCCACCCAAGCACTCTTGTAATTCTCATTAGGAATCAACTCTAATGAAATGCTCACTATGTTCATGCTAATTTCCGCTACACATAAGATTTTAGGCCATTAAATGTTACATTGGTATCAGAGCTCAAGGTTTCTCTTTTCTTGCTCAAGAAGGGAGGTCCTCAAGCTAGCTACAAATGGTTGGTATTATTAATTGCCTGTGAGTAAGTAGAATAGGGATTTTTCAGCCTTGCAGTGCGCCTGCCTTTGTGCAGTTAACGGGGCATCACCGTCGAGAGCTATGGTCTTAATAGTGGAGTCCTACGGGACTTGCCTACGGCTTAACCACTATTGAGCTATTAGAAGCTTGACAGGAGCCGGTGCTGTTTTGGTGTCGAAAGACCCTCTCTTCTATTCCTTTCAATTAATGGTATTTGAACCGCGGGTACAGTAGCTTGAGTGCTTTTTCTAAAGGGGTAAAGAGGAGTAGCAACTAGGGCTTGAAGTGCCAAAGTACACCTAAAAAGTTTACACCTAAAAGTTGTTAGAATGGCTGACAATATTAAAGAGAGTGAAATTAATGTTGATAACTTTGATTTTGCTCATGAGCAAGCTACTAATGATGCTTCAATGCTTGTTAATTATCTTGTTTCTAGGCTTCAACAAGCCATGGGCAATCCATCTCTCCAAAGTGAAGTGCAACGGCAGCTCCGTGCTCACGGGATTCTCCAAGCTCATCACCATGACGAGAGAACACCTAGGAAGCCTCCTTGTGAGACTACCAAAAGAGGTCTCTCTCCGATTCGGGAAGAAGAAGAGAATCCATATGAAGGGCTCAAGAACTTACTTCTTGATGATGCATCTCCTTCCCAAAGGAGAACTCAAGAGCCTCCACCGAAGGAACGAGAAAGAAGCGAGTCTCCCGCCACCTCGGCGGAGATGGCTCCACGAAGACGGCGGGCTAAACGCTCTCCATCACCACCAAAGCGGAGAAGACCATCACACTCTTCTCCACGCCATAATTCAAAGAGGGATGATAAAAAGCAAGAGAAGAAAAAGGCGAGAAAGAGGACACCCTCTTCTCCATCTTCTTTATCCTCTTCCTCTTATGAAAGCTATGGTGAAGACGACAAAGATCAAGACAAGAAAAAGGCGAGAAAGAGGTCACCCTCTTCTCCACCTTCTTCAAATTCTTCATCTTCTGAAGAAAGTGATGGTGCAACTTTTGAACCATCAAAAAGAAGAGGCCATAGGAAATCCTATGCCGCATGGAAGAGGTCGTCCAAGCTGAAGAAATTCAAAGAGGGAGGGAAGAGCATCTCTTTCCTTACCTATGATGGCACCTTCGGTGCTACAGACAAAGTTTTGGCCTTTATCCAGCAATTCGATGCGGCGTTTGGAGATGAGGGCTTCACGGAGTCCTCTAAGCTACGCCATGTAGCTATGCACTTTCAAAAGTCCGCCAGACAATGGTGGTCTAGCCTACGAGCCAACGGTGAAGCTCCACGAACATGGAAGGCTTTAAGAGCTTCCATTATGAAGCAGTTTTTGGCCACCGATGCCAAAGACAAAGTACTCACCGAATGGCGAAGCTTAAAGCTCTCTCCCAATGAATCCATCCACAAATATGTAGACAAGTTTTGGGACCTACAACTCAAAGCCACTGTCTTCAAAAAGTTGGATTTTGGAGAGCAAAAGCAACAATTTTGTGCGGGCTTAACCGAAGAAATGGCGGAGTATGTCAACTCCCAAAGGCCACGTACCATATCGGCGGTAATACACCATACTATGGTGGCCTCGCGAATCAATTTCCAAACGGGGGGTAAAAGAAATAATAAGCCCCCGGAAAACAAAGGTTCCAATGAGCCTAAGGGGAAGGACAATGTCCAAAAGTCTCCTAAGGGCAATTCCAACAAAGCTAAAGAGAAGGGAGTTTACAAAGGAAAGAATAAACTCTCTCCTGAAGAGCTTGAGCGTTATCGTAAAGATAACCGGTGTTTCAAGTGCGGCGAACAAGGGCATGCGTACCGCGCTTGTCCCCAAAAGAACAACCGCCAAGATCCTCCTAGAGCTTCTTTGGTTGAAATCCAAGAGGAGGAGATTCACCAAACTCACCACAAAGGATCTCCTCTATGCCATGCTTGGGGAAAGGTAAGAGAACATGATGCTTTTATTCTCTTTGACCCTGGTTCTACTCACAATTTCATATCTATGGAGTTAGCCACCAAGCTAGGCATACAATCCTACGAGATGGGAGATATCCTACCCGCAGACAGTGCCTTCAAGGGGCAAGAAGCTTCAGTCACTCCCTTAATCGGGAAATTGAGGCTTCATGTCCAAGGCTATGTGGACAAAGAGGATTTCTTTATCTCTCCTCTCAAGCATGAGGATGTAATCCTAGGGGCACCATGGTTTGACCGTCTGGCTGCCCATGTTAAATTTCCTGAAAGGAGAATCTCCTTTAAGTTCAGGGAAAAGGACATGTATATAGATGCTAGGGAGATGGGTAACACCATCCCCATTGTACATACACCAGCTTTCAACAAGTCAATAAAGAGCTCTATTTCCGTGTACATGATTTTTGTTAAAGATTCTCAAAATGAACCTAATGCTTTAGCAAAAGAAAATAAAAGCAACCAAAAGGAATTAGAGTTATCCAATTTTCTCAAGGGGTTTCAAGATGTCTTTATTGACGACATCCCTTCTGAGCTACCTCCTAAACGAGGTAATGACGACCATGCAATTGAACTTCTTCCAGGAAGTTCACCGCCTAACAAACCTCCTTATAGAGTTTCTCAAGCTCAACAAGAGGAGATTATGCGGCAAGTGCATGAGTTAATTGAGAAGGGCATGGTTAGGCCTAGCTCATCTCCATTTTGCTCACCTGTGCTATTAGTGCAAAAGAAAGACGGCACATATCGTATGTGTGTCGACTATAGAGCACTAAATAGGATCACTATCAAGAATAGGTTTCCCGTTCCACGGGTAGAAGACCTATTTGATAAGCTACAAGGATCGACCTACTTCAGTAGGATTGACCTAAAAAGTGGCTATCATCAAATAAGGATAGTTGATCAAGACATTGTAAAGACCGCATTTCGTACTACATTTGGTCTTTACGAATACATTGTCATGCCTTTTGGCTTGACTAATGCACCAGCCACATTTAACCGCTTGATGGAGAAGCTGTTCAGACCTCATCGAGCCTTCACTGGAGTGTTCTTTGATGATATTATCATCTACTCTAATTCATTAGAGGAACATAAGCAACACCTCCAGGTAATATTTCAAGTTTTAAGAGAGAATAAACTTTATGTTAATCGAAAGAAAAGTGAATTTTTCTTGCAAGAGATTCAATATTTAGGTCACATTATCTCTCAAGATGGAATCCAAATGGATCCATCCAAGTTAGAGGTAATAAAAGGATGGCCTAAACCAAGGAATCTTCATGAACTAAGAAGCTTTATAGGTATGTGTGCATACTATAGACGCTTCATAGAAAAGTTCTCACAAATTGCGGGACCATTACATGACCTAACAAAGAAAAATGTTAGGTATACGTGGTCTGCTAAGGAGAACAATGCTTTCGAAAAGCTTAAAGAAAAGCTTATCTCTCAACCTGTGCTTACACTACCGGATCTCTCAAAACCATTTGAGGTCCAATGTGATGCTTGTGGTGATTGCCTTGGGGCTGTTTTGCTCCAAGAAGGGCACGCCATAGGCTATGAGAGTCGAAGGCTCGACCCTGTTGAGCAAGCTCTAGGCATATACGAAAAAGAACTCCTTGCAGTTCTACATGCCTTAGACTCATGGAAGCACTATTTATTGGGGACTCCTTTCATTCTGCGAACGGATCACCAAAGTCTTAAGTACTTCATGACGCAGACCAAGCTCTCCGACAAACAAATGAGGTGGGCAAATTTCCTTTCGCAATTTCATTTTCATATTGCTCACATTGCTGGCAAGCATAATCAAGTAGCCGATGCACTCTCAAGACGACCGAGAGTGAATGCGGTTTCATAGCAACTCACAATGATCTATCTTTAATGATAGATGAGTATGCTATTGATCCCGATTTTAGAGATGTGATTTCAGCCCTTGCCTTAGGGAAGAAAGAAGAACCATTTACTTTACAAGATGGTTATCTTCTCTATGGCAATAGACTATGCGTTACTAACTCACTACGTGAGAAAGTAATGTATGAATCTCATGCTCCCCCATATGCGGGGCATAGAAGGATTCAGTCTACCCTAAAGGGAATTGAAACATATTTCTATTGGCCTACCATGAAAGTGAACATACATGAGTATGTTTCCAAATGTGTGGTATGTCAAAAGACAAAATTTGATAGAGGGAAGCAACTTGGATTGCTTCAACCCTTGCCAATCCCTAATTCACCATGGGAGAGCATATCCATGGATTTTATCTTTGGATTGCCTAAGTCTATCCATGGGAATACGGGAATATGGACGATAGTAGACAGGTTCAGTAAACAAGCTCATTTTATACCTGTCAAAAAGACTATCAAAGCCCATCAAATGGCAACCCTCTTCATTTCACAAATTTTCAAGTACCATGGCTTGCCAATGTCCATAGTGTCGGATAGAGATCCTAGAATGACCAGTAATTTCTGGAAGGGTCTCTTTGAGAATTTAGGAACAAGGCTAAACTTCTCTTCGGCCTATCATCCACAAACTGATGGCCAAAGTGAAATAGCTAACCTAACTATTCTCGATCTACTAAAACCCTATGTAACGGAAGTAGATCAAAGATCCCAATGGGAGAAGTACTTACCCTTAGTAGAGTATGCTTACAATAACACTGTACATACTTCTACAGGAAAAGCACCTTTCGAGGTAATTGAGGGAAGATCAAAAAGTCCCTTGCTACTTAAGGTACATGGGAAGATCTTCGCTGCAGATGAGTATAGCCGAGACCTACAAGAATCTTTCCAAAAGATTAAGGATGCTATCTCTATCTCACAGCAAAGGCAAAAGGCTGCTGCTGACAAGCACAGAAGAGCCCAAGCCTTTAAAGAAAACGATTGGGTCTTGTTAAAGTTTCCCAAGGCTCGATTAAGGCACACGACGGGCAAGAATCCTACGGGCCACCAAAAGTACTATGCTAAACTAGCAAAAAGGTACTATGGTCCCTTCCAGATTCTTAGGCCAATCAATGAGATGGCCTATCAACTTAAGTTGCCCAATCATTGGCTCATACACAATGCTTTTCATGTGAGCCTCTTAAAGCCTTACAAAGGAGAGCCACCTCAAGAACCAACTATTGAAGACCCACCGGAGATCGAGGACCACGAGGAGGTGCTGCAGCCCGAGTCCATTCTCTGACATGAAGACAAGGTATTAAGAGGCGGTAAGACTATCCGACGATATCTTATTAAGTTTAAGAATTATCCTTTTGAAGATGCTAGATGGATGCAAGGCATACAATTAAAGGATAACCTAAACCTTGTCAATGCTTACAATGCTTCCCAAGAGTAAGCAAATGTACAAAATGTTAAAAACGAACAAAAATTTTTGTCTTATAAGACTCTCTTTTTCTTTATTTGTGCACAAAAATGAAGTAGTATGCATGCTTAGATCAAGTTTGTGGAGACGACGTCTCCCGAACACCAAGTAGAGCTTGTCACTCTACTATGGAAGACTGATAGGACTAATGTGCAGACATGCTTGCGGCAGCCTCAGGCTCTCAAGCGCCAAATGGACTAGTCATCCATTATGGAATGATGTCGTAGGGTAACATAGGGATCCTCTACCCGCTAAGAAAAGGACTCATGCATATGCTTTATCTTCTCTACACCATAGTCGAGGACGACTATGATTTCAAGAGAGAGGTAATGTCATAATAATCAATATCTAATTCTCCTAAATGATTTTCTCATATTAAACTGATCATTTAATGTGGGGAAGTGCCAAGGGAGAAAAAGCTAGAATATTGGTTAAGTTAGCAGACCGGCCACAGTAGGGATCCAAAGGAGGGAAAATAGGGATCCAAAGGGGGGGCCATCTGTAAAAGAGCCATGTGAAATAACGGGCTAAAAAGACCCTAAGGTTCAGCCCATTAAGACTTCCAAAATGCTAAGGTTCCAAAATTCAAAGGTTGTGTCCAAAGGTCAACCTTAGGGAAAATTGGATGCTTAGTGTGTGCCCAAAAGTCTTTCTACATCCCTACATGGGAGGGGGCGAGCCCCAAAGCTAGGGGATGAGAGAGAAATCCACACACACACACACAGGCTCCCTTTACACAAAGGGAATGAGGGACACATGTCAGCTCCCTAGGCCAGATGCCCACAAGGTATGCCCAATTCCTATTGGAAGACCCTTGAAGTGGACCAATGAGAATTAGGCTAGAGTAAATCTAGTTTAATTAATTTAAAAACATTTAATAAAAGAAACCAATAAGAATTAAGTGTCCTAGAAGACTATTGGGCAGTCTCCCAAGGGGTCCAATGAGCATTCAGGAGCCCCATGGCTTGCCTGATTCCTATTGGCCAGGAGGCAAAGGGGTCCAATGAGAGTTTAGTTTAATTATTTAATTATCTAAAGCTCTCACAAAAGGGGAAAGGGGGACACATGTCAGAAGGCTATCACTTATGCTGCTTAATCCCTATTGGCTTGACCTGGGGAGGTCCAATGAGGCAAAAGCCAGACTAACTTAGCAGCTAGGGCTCGCCCAAGAGAGAGAGGGGGCTGATTTTTGCTTGGCATGGACACACACACTCTCACACTTGACCATGTGTGAAGGGAAAATACTCTATCTCCTCCCAAGCTTTAATGGAGAGCTCATCACCTACTCCAAGCTTGTGAGATAGAAGCCTACATCAACACTCTCTTGGCATGTGGATGCAAATCCAACCAAGAGCCAAGCTTCAATGCATGCTCATCTTCTCTACCAAGCTAATTACTAAGCTAAGCTATGCTAATATGAGTGATTATGTGAGGAGATGTACTTCTTTCTCGTAAGATACTTCTTTTTCCTCTCAATCTACTCTCATACCCTGCTAGCTCTCACCATCTTCGAAGGTGTGTGAGGTCTTGGGTCTGAGAACGGGGATAATTCAAGTTGTGTTTGATTAAGTGTTTTGCTTGGTGTATGAAGCTTCCATCTTCATTGCACTAGCTCGTCTTGAAGGAACACAAAGAATTGTATTGTACAATGTCTCTCTTGATGGGAGAAACCATAATACAAAGCCTTTTGGAGGGGGGACCGGCTCCATGCAAATCCGGTCCTCAACTGTTGTCAATAGCTTAATTGCTCTCTCTTTTGAAAGTATTGTCGATGCTATCTAACTAGGTGTTATGCTTTTTGTTGCTCTCTCCACCCAAGCACTCTTGTAATTCTCATTAGGAATCAACTCTAATGAAATGCTCACTATGTTCATGCTAATTTCCGCTACACATAAGATTTTAGGCCATTAAATGTTACAAAGAAGCTAAAATGATAATACTCTCTTTTTCAAGAGGTAGCCATTAGCATTTACAGGTACCGTTAATGCTAGATTTAGAGTTGCAAAAGTCACAAGAATCAAAGACAAATCTTGCAGACAAAGGTAAAGCTAAAGTGGAATGTCCACTGACTAGCAAAGAAGGTGTGACAGCATATGTCTGTACATCAAAGAACCCTCATGGATCAGCTTCTTCAAGCAAGAAAGGCTTTCAAAACATCAATTCAATTGTTGACCCAACTAAATCCTCTAAGGAGCTACCCAACAAAGCAAAGATATATCAGCAAAAGTACTCAAGAAAGAAAAGGAAAGTCAAGCAAGTGTTTGTTCTGAGCACTTTAGTCAAAGTCGATGATCCAGTTTGGATTAAGGACAAGAAATCAACACATGAAGACAAACACATGGGATGGATAGCATCACAATGGACCTTAAAAGAACAGGAGTACTATGGAGGTAACATGCAGATATGGGTACCAAAACCGTGAGTTAGAGCATATGAAGTAACTTCATGTGAGGTCCCCACCCCACAGTATCAAACGGCGGATATGATGGTAAACCTGGTGGCCACTAGATCTATAGCGGAAGAAAACAAAGTGGTTCAGGGTTCAACTAGCGGACGATCTCTCATCACAAAGTGAGTCGAGTTCGAGCCTACTAGCAAGAGATCTAGCTCCACCTCGCAGGGGAAGCGTACTTATCCTATCTAGCAATCCTAAGACCCACCTTCCAAGAGAAGAGAAAACCTCAAGTGCCTTTTTCCCCATGTTTCAGAGGCACGTACACTTGAGACTTCGCCGCTCTAGGGGCAATGAGTATTACTAGTATCGATTTAAACACTATGGGGACAGAGAGTTCCTGACCAATTGAATTTGTTAAAGAGACTTACTAAGGAAGTAGAAAGAAAGAATCAGGAAATATAATGTATACTGAGGAAACGATTTGTGGGGAAGCTTGTGAAGTTCAACCTTTGGATGTTTATTACAAGGTACCACTAGTTGGGGCTTCCATTGGAAAATTGTTTTTCCCTGGTGTACTCTTGGATGGGGGGTAAGGAGTTAATGTCCTCCTGGAGTCAACTTGAAAACGTTTGAATATTTTGAAGTGGGATCAAGCTCCTTTTTAGGCGAGAATGGCAAACCAAAGGCGAGTTCAACCTTTGGGAGTTTTGAGGAATCTGCAGATCTCACTTGGGGGACTGTAGTTTGTAGCCAACTTTGTAGTACTCAGGTTGGAATAATCTGTGCGTTCTTATCCAATAATGCTGGGAAGAAAATGGTGAAGAGCAGCAAGAGTAAAAGAGCTATGGGGAGCAGACTCCATTGTGATAAAGAGAGGTAAGAAGAAAGTCAGAATGAAAATGGATGCCAAAAAGGTAATACCACTAGGTTTCAAGGCACTACATGCAGAGGGACTGAACATGGTAGAAGAAATTGGAGAGGATGTAGAAGAACTTTTGAGAACCAATCCATCGATGAAACCTAATTTTGAAGTGGATGTGCATAAGATAGCAACTAAGTATGTTGTGTAGCATCAGGATAATGGGTTGAATCCTTTGACTCAAAGAGCACAAGGTAAGCAATCAACTACCAAAATTGGGTAATGAGTTGTTGAAAATTTTACAGATTGGAAACAAAGAAGAATTGGAAGCTATTTAAGCAATAAAGCAGGCAAAAAGAGCTTTTGAACATCAGATGGAAATAACTCCTAGGGTCACTCAAGATAAACTACAGGAACTAAACTTGAATACTCAGGAGGAACCATAAATAGTGAAGGTGTCAGTTGATCTGGATGAGTAGTTTAGGATGAAACTGAAGGAGTTGTTGCTAGAATTCAAAGATGTTTTTGCATGGCAATATACAGATATGAAGGGAGTAGATGATAGCTTTTGTCAACAAAAACTTAACTTGAAAGTAGATGCAGCTCCAGTTGTACAGCAAAGGTATATGATGAATCCTAACTATGCCAACAGGTTAAAGAGGAGATTGATAAACTGTTGGCTGTGGGTTTCATTTACCCATTGGATAAGGTCACTTGGTTGTCACCAATTGTTTTTGTTCCCAAGAAGAATGGAAAGATCAGGGTGTGTGTAGATTATAGGAAACTGAATGTTGCTACAATAACTAATCCATTTCCATTACCTTTTTGTGATACACTATTGGATGCAGTAGCTAGACATGAACTTTATAGTTTCTTGGATGGTTTTAGTGGATACAACTAGATCTTAATGGCACTTGAGGACAGGGAGAAAACAATCTTTTTCACTGAGTGGGGATTTTATGCTAGCAATGTGATGACATTTGGCTTAAAGAATGGTCCACCAACATTTTAGAAGGTGGTACAACGTGTGTTTGCTGAATTCCTTACAACATTTATGAGAGTGTTTTTGGAAAGAAGCAGGAGAATCTTGAGCATTTGAGGTTGTGTTTTCAGAAATGCAGAGAGTTCAAACTGACACTAAACCCAGTCAAGTGTGCATTTGCATATAAGATAGGAATTCTCTTGGGACCTGTAATTTCTGAGGAAGGAGTATCTGTAGATCCAAGTAAGGTGGAAGCAATTAGTAAAGCACCGAACCAAGGACAATTAAGCAATTGGCTAGATTTTGGGTCAAGTGAAGTGGCATAACCGATTTTTGAGATATTTAACACATGTTTGTACACCACTAATAAAGCTTTCAAAGAAAGATGCAGTATTTGTATGGGGAGAAGAGCAGGGTAGAGCATTCAGAATTTTGAAGAAAATGTTGACTGTAGCACCAAATTAACTGTTCTTGATTGGAAATTACCATTCCATATTTTTGTGGATGCATCTCATGTGGTGGTAGTGGGTGCATCATTGATGCAAGAAACTAGAAGAGGTTGGTTTAGGCCAATTTATTATGAAAGCAGAGTACTGACATAACCTACAGAGAAGAATTACACAGTGACTGAGAGAGAATGCTTGGGAATGATCTATGCATTGTAGAAATTTAACATTATTAGCCAATAGGGTAGTCTTCCATGTAGATCATGAGGCTCTTATTTATTTGGTGAACATACCACATCTTTCAGGAAGATTAGCGAGATGGATACTACTTTTGCAGGAATTTGAATATGTGGTAATACATACTCCTGGTAGACTTCATGTCTTGGCTGCCTATCTTAGTAGATTGGAAATAAGTAAGATTGATTCTTCAGGAGTACCTGATCAACTACCTGATGTATAATTTTTTTTAGTTCAGGTGACTGAACAATCAGGGGATTGGTATGATGACATGTTACGGTTCTTGACTAAAGGGGTGCTACCTGATACAATGACCAAAGATCACATGAAGAGATTGGCATTGAGGAGTAAACCATTTATAGTTATTGTAGGACTTCGATATAAGAGAGGAATTGATCAGGTTATAAGGAGATGTGTTCCTCAGTTTGAGCACAAGGCAATACTGACAGAGGCTCATGCAGGTAATGCAGGGGGACATTTTTCAGGGGAGGTAACTACAAGAAAAATATTCCAAGCAAGAATTTGGTGGCCAACAGTAATTAGAGATGCTCAGGAGTTCAATAAGAATTTATTATTGCACCAAAGAGAGGGCAAGCCACTCAATGTGGATAGTTTGCCATTACAACCATTTTGCCTTTGGAACTATTCCTGAAGTGGGGTTTGGATTTTGTTGGTCCAATCAAACCACCTGCAAGATTTACACAAAACAGATATGTATTGGTTGCAACTGACTATTGTACAGATTGGGTAGAATCAGTGGCTTTAAGAGATAATAAAGTAAAAAGTTTAGCCAAATTTTTGTACAGGAACATCATGACCAGGTTTGGTTGTCCCATTGAGCTAGTTTCTGATCAGGGAGGACATTTTAGCAACAAGGTGATCAATAAATTGACTAAACTGCATATGATGTTACATAAGAAGTCAACAGTGTACTATACCCAGGCCAATGGACAAGTAGAAAGTACTTATAAGATTTTGGTCAGAATTATCAAGAAGATGGTTAATCAAAACCGAATAGACTGGGATGAGAAATTGGACTCAGCATTATGGGCTTTCAGAACAGCATATAAAGTGACTACTGGCATGACACCATTTAAGCTAGTGTATGGGTTAGAAGCAGTGGTGCCCATGGAATTTATAGTGCCAAAACTCAGGGTTGCAGTCCAAGAAAAATTATCCCTTGAGCTTTACTGAGGTTGGAAGAGGAAAGAATCCATAGCCAGTATGTTGCATATATTATTCAACAAAGAAGACAAGCTTGGATTAGCAAAAATATCAAGTTCAAAATTTTTTCTTCAGGTGATTAGGTGTTGGTCTATAACATCAAATTAGGATTGAGACGAGGCAAACTCAAACTCAAGTATGTGGGGCCATTTCAAATAGTCAGGCCAATGGGACCAAATACTTTCATATTGTCTAATCAGGAAGGTAAAATAATTGAGAAGCTAATTAATGGATTCCAACTCAAACCATTTTTTGGACAAATCATTGGGAATCAAGGGGGACATCCTATTAATGATGAATTTGGGGGAGTGACTAGTTACGCATGCGAAGGGGTAACGTGTAATTCCCACCTTGTGTACAACAAGCCTTTGTGTTTTACGAAGGGGGTGAACATGTTGATAGTCTGCAACTCGTCTATGAGTGCTAGTCTGGATACAAGAGAAGAGGAATAAGTTACACCTACACTAATGTGATCTGCAAGGAAGACTTGCTATCAAGGTCCAATGGTGCTAGACCCGATTTCAGATGATGAGCCGGAAATGGTTACTCCTACTCACATGGTACAGCCTGCAAGGGAGGATATATTTTTTTATTACAATTTTCTCGACTTCAAGTATGATGTAGAGCACACTAAAGCAAATGATGCATGGCTTAGCAGGATTGGTTTGCTTGATTTTTCAAGTTTTCCTTGGGTAAGTTGGAGAAATCACTAGATGGCCTCAGTCTACTTGAAGCACTTGCAGATGAATGATGGACAAGTTTTCAAACAAGACTACTTGATTGAAGAGTTAGTTGCCAAGGTGTTTGATCTTTCTACTGCAGATGATAATGAAGTAAGGCAACTAAAAAGGATATGACCAAGGCCTTTGGTCAGAGTCTCAAGGAGAAAGGCATCATTATCAATTGACAGGCATGAAGAATTCAGTCAAACTTTAGCAGGTCAGGTGGTTTATAGAGAGAGTCTTTTTGCTAGTGAAATTAGAATACATCAGTAGGGAAAACTATAGCATTTTGTTGCCAGTTGAGAGTGGTAGACAAATGGGATGGGCCAATATCCTATTTGACAGAATCAAGTTCTAAATTTACACAAAGCAAAAAAGGAAAGATAGGACTACTAAAGTTGGGCCTTATCTAGCTGCTATCTTTCAGTATGTCAATAACAAAAGCATTTTGCAGGGGAGATTGTCTCAAATTCCAGCACAGATGATTAAGGATGCAAGATATACAATGAGAAGGAAGAAAATATAGAAAATGCAATTTGATCATAGGTCTTTGCAAATGATTACATATGTTCAAGACCTTTTATCTGCAGATTATTCACAACAAGAGTCTTTGGATGCAGTAAAGGATAAAATGGATAAAGAGTTTGGAGACTTATTTACTAACACTGCAGTGCATTTGACTGACAAACCTGTTATGTCTTCAAATGCTAAAACAGGTTTCAAGATTAGAAAATTAAAGTACAAATTGGCAGGGGAGGAACTTCATTGGGTGAAATTTGGACTCACAAAGGGGCCCTTTAAGCAGTTTGACTTTACCTCTCTCTACCAAAACGGGCGCATGGATAAGTTTCTGCAAACAAACTCCAAAGTTGGTGGAAGTTTGATAGTTAGAATGTTCTCTTCAAGCTCTATCTACTACTAATATATAGCACGCCATGAGATTTATCATATTTTAGAATACTTTTTCTTTGATTCACTTAGATTTCGACAAAGTTGTCACATCATAGGTGAATCAAAAGAAGAATCTTCTAAAATATGAGGAATCTCATGGCGTGCTATATATCAGTAGATAGAGCTTGAAGAGGGCATTCTAACCGTCAAACCTCCACCAACTTTGAATTTTGTTTGCAAAAATTTATCAATGCGCCCATTTTGGTAGAGAGAAGTAAAGTCAAACTCCTTAAAGGGCCCCTTTGTGAGTCCAAATTTCACCCAATGGTAACAATGTTTGGGGATCCAATTCTGGAGAGGCCTACAATTTCTAAGATTAAATTTTCTATTGTCTCATTGGATGAAGTGCAAACTGCACTAAAGCTGGTTAAAGAATATGTTGAGCAGCAATCTCTAGAGCTTACCTTTTTTAGCAGAGAGAATGATGGTCTCAAAACTGAATTGAAACAGAATAAAGAAGGAGATTTAAAGGATAAAAAGGCACAGCCTGAAATAGAACTTTTGAACAAGAAAGTTCAGGAATTGACTGAAAGTCAGGAACTCATGCAACATGAGTTGAAATCTTATAAAACAGGTGGTGTCCTTCAGGGAAAAGACTTTAGTCAAAATTTCTCAGTGGAAGGAGGAGTGGTTTGAGATACTGCAATCACAGCAAATTGAAATGTCTACTTTCAATGCTACATTGGAAAGTAGTAATATGGTCTTGTTAAGCAAGGTCGCAGATTGCAAGAAAGTTGAAGAAACGATTAGAGACATGTCTAATGAACAGCTAGATGTAGATGGTTGGTATGTCAGCTCAGGGGACATAGACAAAATGAAAAATGAAGTCATAGAGTATATGAAAGGGATGTGGGAACAGATTAAGATCAAAATGTATGATGTTGTGAGTAAACCTTATCAAGCTTTTTCATAGGAGGAGACAAATTAGGAGATTCTAATCTTGGAGAGACAATATAATGAGCTAAAGGAACAGTATGCACAGTGCAACAGTAGGTGCAAATGGATACTGCAACAGGTGATGTAGATCAAACTACATTTGAAATTGAAGTTCAAAATACAGTTCAGGATGAAGTATAGGGTGCAATTTCAGTTGGAGTTATACACAATGATGACACGGGTGATCAACAACAACTTGAAGACCCATTAATGAAAATTACTGAAGTAATGTCAGAAGATCCAATGACTGAGGGTACATTAGTGGAAGCTGGTGATGATGTGAATGCACAATCAGGAGGAGTGGAAGAAAGTGAAGAAACAGGTGTTCAAGAGCAGTAACTTCAAGCAAGACTTCATTTTGGTTGTCATGTTTTTATGTCAAGGGTTTTGTGGGTTCTTACAATGTTTTGCAAACATTGCCCACCGGATGTGCCAAATGTTGCTGCCCTAATACATCAGCGTTAGTCCATTTACTTTTGTTTTTTAACTAAGGTTGAAACTTTGAATCTTAAAGGTGTTTTCACACCAATGGTTGATGATTGAAGGGGATTAGTTTTAGGCGAGCAGTTAAGTGCTTGGGGTTGTCTTGCAATTCAGAACCTTCTCTCTTATGCAGTCGTACTGCTCTTGGTGTTGTTTGTAAGTGCTTGTGGATTGATGAACCTTGATTAATGCAGTGCCTTCTCTTCTCTATTCAATGTGTTCTTCAATATTCTCTTATGCAGTAGTATAGTGTAGTATGTAGTTTTACTAAGTACCTGTACTGAAATACTGCTAGGACAGTTAGCCTCTAACACATGGATCAAGTGAAAAATAGCCCAATTTTGCTTGGACTCATAGTTGAGTGAGGATACCTAGTCTAAATGTTAAGTCTAAAAGGATTTTTGGTGATGTAGTCATCACAAAATTTATAACTTGAAAACATTAGTGTGCACAAAGAACACTTTAATGAACATAAAAAAAAAATTCAATATTGTAGTTTAAATTCAAGCCGTGAAGGAGCTTAAATTCTTGAAATAAAAGAAGGGAATCCTTTAACTAGGTCCTGCATCCACTTAACATCTTCAAGTGGGTATACCCTATACCCAGAGTGCTTAACTCCTCTTCAACATTGGTCTTACCCTCTTCTCCTCCCTTGATGTGTTTCTCCAGTTTCATCTTGCCCTTATCTACAAGACTTATGAAACTCACTACCTGTTGGTGGTGGGGATAAAGGTGGAATAAGAGGTTGTGGTGGTGAATGTGGTTGCAGAGGTCGTTGTAATATTTTCATGATTGGTGCTAGTTGTGGTGGTCTGGCTGGTGATGGTCTTGCTCTTGATGGTGAGAGCTGATTTTTCCTTTCTCCTTTGCTGAAATTTTTCCTCCTTGGTTGTGGACAATAATACATGCCACGGACATCTTCTCCACAATTCTAGCACTGGTATTCCTGGTTTTGCCTTCGTTGTCCTTTTTGCTACTCTTGATTGCGGTTGTGTGCATGCCCTTGCTGCACCAAATGCACATACAAATTCTCTAGTTGAGTAGTGATACGGCTCAACAGGTCTTGATGTTCTTCTGATGAGTCTTGTGGTTGGATCCTCGGAGTGATTGTTGCAATAGCTGGGGCTAGTTGGACTAAGCTTGATTCCTCTGACTCGTTGACTCTTGGTTGCATGCACATCTTCTTGTATTTAGGGAAGGCTACTCCACTGCCAACTCATACATTGCAGGGAATCTCCCCTTCACCTTCTCTTTAAGTAGCAACCAGAGGACAACAATGAAATGGTCCTTCTTGAGAAAATTAGTTTCTCCTTCACCTTCCTCCAGTGAGGAAACCTATCGCTCCCACAAATCCACAAACTTGGATTCGTAAGTGGCATACTCTAGGAGACCTCCCTACTTTAACTCTGTCAATCAACAGCTACAATAACTTTTTTGAGGTTGTGCATCCACCAAACCTCTTCACAAATGTAGCACATAGTAGTCACCGGCATCCTTGGTAGCTTGGGGAGAAGCATTATACCAAGACTTGGCCTCTATATTTCATCAATAGAGGAAATATTTGTAGTTGTGAGGCATCGTCGTCCTTATTAGAAACCACACAAGAGATGTCAAAGTTATCCAAAAAATCGATGATAATGTCTTCTCCCTTCTTGCCACTGGAAGTGGAAAAACAGACACTTTTCATGGTGATAAATCAATGAGAAAACAATCACAATACCTTTTTTGGGGGGGGATGACTTAGTGATTCGTAAAGGTTTGTACAGGGCTAGAAAACTAGAGCTGCAACTAAGAAGAGCACAAGGCTAGAATATATTAAATATGCTTACATCAAAAGAGTGGTAGTAACCAAGAATGGGCAAGATGATGAGACGTGGGGATCTAAGGATTTTGCCAAGCATTTTTTCTCCAAATAGGAAAACAATCTTTTGCTGGTAGAATATCTTCCTATCAATGTACACGTCTACATACATGTGTTGCAAGAAACAAAAAGAAAAGACTTCTGGCATATTGTTATTACACATGTTGGGTGTAGGGAGAGGCCTTGAACATTAGAGTTGCATACCTTAAGTGTTAAAAAAGTGACACCTTCACCACATGCCTCTACCTCTTGTTGAAGTCCACATAATCCTCGATACTGGGTTCAAAATAGATTGGGCAAGAAGAGTCTACCTCAATCGGCTTTCCGTTTTGCATGTGATGGCGGTGACACTTGGGTGGTCGTACTTCACTTGCACTCTCTAGGCCTAGAGAGAGTGCATGCCCACTTGCTTCCACAAAATGCTTTAGGGTTTGTGGCTTGGACTTTGTGGTTGATGTAGTTGACAACTCTTTTTTGACTATTGGAGAGAAAACACTTGGTGCTACACAAAGTTTGGCAGATGTGAGAGTGTTGATGCGATTCTCAAAAGAAAAACTCATTGTCTTTTCTTTACCTTCTCGTTGGCACTCATTGACAAAATTCTTTGGTTGACACCAATGATGACACCCTGTAGCCCTCCCTCTTACTTCTCTTGATTTGCGAGTATCATGAGAAATGCTAGATGGAGATCTTACCTCTTGTATATCGATGAAGCTACAACTTGGAAGTAGCATTTTGATGAAGGTCTTTAGTGCTTCTATAGTCTCTTCTTCTTCAGTCTTCCAATTTGAAAACTCCTATAGCCACTCATCCATGATTGATGGCATGCATCACTACTCTTTGTAAACTGAAGGTCTTTTCAAAGCCCTCCTCTCTGGGGGCACCAAATAAGAGGTGGTAATGCAAAACAGACTATATGGCCTCTACACCAAGGTCCAAGAATGTGCATTATGACCTCATCATGGTAGGTACACAACAATGGAACCACCTAGCTTGGAATGCTGCTAGGATGCATGGTAAGGGGGTCAACATATAACACAAGGAAAATGTGAGAGAAGGGGAGAGAGGGAGAGGAAGAGATCATTAGAGCTTCATTTTCATAGGCTTCATAAACACCATACAAAACATTCATGAGGGGAATTTCACATATTCAACATCTCACAAACTCATGTGTGCATGGTATTTGTGATTTTCATGCATTAGGTCCCTCTTCTCCATAAAGCCTTGAAGCCTTGCCCATGAAGTGCATACCAAGAGAGAGGTGGACCAGAATTTGAAAAGCAGCCCTCATACTAAATCTTCTAGACATGGGGTTTTGTGCTTGGTATAGGCTAGCATTTGGGGACTTACTAGATCTACTCTTGATAGGAAAAGAGACTTGTGAGTGGGAAGCAAAGAGCATTTCACTCTCCAGTTTTATTGATGCTTTGATAGTACTATTCCACAATCCATTTCACTTTAAATTTGTATTGTTTTGATTGTTTTTATTAAAAGATTCATTTTAGTATCTAGGAGTAGGGTAAGTAGCAACTACTACCATCAAATTTGGGCTAGTTTATGAGAAAAACTGTCAAAAACCATATTTTGGTACAAGAGATCATAACTCTAAAAATTGGAAAATTTAATGGCGAAGCTTGAAAGCTGACCAAAAACCCAAAAAACTGGTGTAAAAGGGGATTACCATACTCATAGGAAGCAAACTAGAAATTTTAACCCTGTTTCATGGAGGAACATGGATTACGGTCCATGTGCCTCTATGATAGTTTCACCAGAAATTGATACCAACAGACTGAGGGTTTAGGCAACAAAATTAAGAATTTTGATATGAAATTGACACCAAAAACACAGTCAGAACCAAGAAATGGACAAAACCTACAAAAGATTGGAGAATTGACCAAAATTTGGGGTTTTCCAAATTTTATGATCCAATTTCACAAAAGGTTAAGCATTGGCCTCTGCATGGCATAGACAAGAAATTGCCCAATTTTCATGCCAAAATGTTGGCAAACATGGATCGCAATCCATGTACCTTTTCATCATTTGGGGTTGAGATTTGACTAGCAGGTAGCTGAAAACATTTGAAACAACTTTTAGAAAAGGCACCATAGAAAAAAAAGTTGATCAAAATACCAAAATATCACGAACTAGCCAGAAACCACAGAGCACAAATAAAATTTTACTTCTGATTGATTAAAAAATATCCAAATCCAAAATGTTTTGAGAGTGGGCTTTTGGCATCATAAGTAACTAGTAGGCCAAATTTGGAGTCCAAATCAGATGGAACATGGATCACGATCCATGTTTCTTGCATTTTTTTGGACAGACACTACACCATCTTGTAGTAGCAACCATTGTGAGCAGTACTTCCAAAATCAAGGAAGTAAAAAAAGCACAAAAAGTAGGTCAAATGAGGAGAAAAAGCTCTCCAAGACCAAAAACCACCAAGCAGACCTAGGGATTGACTTTTGAGTGACCTAAACTGGTTCAAATCACACAAAAAACACATTCTAGGATCCGTAGACTAAGAGAAATCTATGTACCAAGTTTCATCACATTCTAACACAAAGAATCGTGATCCATGTTTCTTTGTCACACATTGAGACCAGACTTGCACCGTAACTAGAGCTTGTCACAAGGGGCCAATGTGATCTTTTCAAATTCAAATTTGGTTTGATTTGTGGATCTAGCAAGCAAAATAGGAATTTTTGCTAAAAGCACAACGAAATTCTCTTTTTTTCCAAATTTTGACTAACTGAGCGGTTGTAAACTCATAGCCACCAAGTGTTCTTTTGTACAAATTGCAAAAGCTAGAGTGTGTAGATCGAAGTGAATTTTCTCAAAGATTTGGGTGCAACAAAAGAGATAATAGGTTAAGGTTTTGCAATTGTGCTTTTATTGATGTATTTGCAATCCGGTAAATTATATTAGTGTAGAAACTCTGCTAGAGGAGACTAGGTTAGTCACATTTCCACTGAAGAAAGTGTTAATTAAGGACCGTCTCCAACCTTAGAGCCAATTCTTGAGAAAAATCTTTCTAATACTTCTTTAGAGAGATCTTACACCTACATTACTGAGTGATTCAAGGGTGTAAGTTTCAAAGAGGGAACAAACATGGGGGCACGACCATCCCAACCTGTGCACCAACCATGTAACAGATTTACAAAGGTAGTATGGATCGCTACTGCGTGAAGCTAGAGGAAAGACCTAGTGAGCTCAAGGACATAGTAGCTGTAGAGTATAGTGATGATCAATAATTTGATGACAACGGAACCATGTATTTAGCTGTGAAAATTCCCTAGATTGTTGACAAATGGGTAGTGAGAGGCACCAAGGATAAGGTTGATGTCGATCCTAAAAAAAAGACACCAAAGCTAACCATTCCTAATGGGAAGCTAAGGCAAGTCAATGAGGCAACTCAAGTTGCCACAGATAATACTAGTGAGTTGTATACATACAACAATGGAGAAAAAATGCTCTATTATATACAATGAGCCCTACAATGGTTATCGGAGCAAAACATCTTGTATGTTTTTACATACAAAGAAGGAAAAGATAGCCATGTGATAATGATTGATAAGTATGGGTGAAAATACTACGCTATAGACCACAAGGATCTAGAGAGATATATGTACTCTAGAGGAACTCTCCATTAGTATTATGTCACTCCCAGCACATATAGATCAATTGTCTCAGAGATGAGGTTAGAAATTGCAAGAGTGAGGCTTGTTAGAACTAGAGTGGAAGACTCATTCCGTTGACCACAATTACCGAGATCAATGGGATCCTTGAATTCTTGTAAGGTTTCCACCGTTTTGGAAGTAGTAAAATAAACCCTAAGATTTATTTGAGAGAATTGGATGTGCAAACTAGAAAACCCTTAAACTGAACATAGTCAAAATTGGTATTTTTGGATTCTTAAGCGTAGCTCTACTTCAACTAGAAAAAAATTAAATCGAATTTGGACAAAAGCCTACCCCTCAAATCCTTGTTGGGAGTTTTCACGTGCAATTTAGTTCGATAAAAATTTGGAAACATTAGGAGATAATCATTTCACATGTCCTAGAAGATATTTAGTCACATGGAATAACTAATGATTACCAAAATTAAAACTAGAAAACAAAAAATACACCCAAAATGAGAAACTTGGTCCTCAAGCTGGGCAAGTGGATCATTATGATCCCCAAGCCATATCCAAGGTCAAAAATAGTAGCATGGGGGCTCTATGATCATCTGAGAGGGTTTTTGGAAAGCAGGTAAGAGCCAATTTCAGGCCTTGGGCTCCAAAAAACTATAAATAGTCCCTACGCTTCACATTTTCACTTGGACTCAGAGACCTTGGCAGACTCTCTCTAGCATAGAGAGACTCTACACAAAAATCGCTAGAGAGAAAGAAGTCTAGTTGATTAATCAAGTTAGTTAACACTAATCCCATTTGATTAGCGAAAAGCATATTAATTTATGTCTATTTTTCTAATTATCTTATTTATTGGAAAAGATTAAGTCTCTCTCTACTAATAATTATGCTTTTATATGTTATTGATCTATTGAATACTATTTATGATCAATAATCTAACTAGTTATTAACCTATATTAGGATTGAAATTACCAAATTTTGGCTTTAATTAAGAGAAAATATATCCAATAAGCTTAGATAATTATGAATTAGTTTTTAGAGCTTCTACATAGTGTTAGATATTCTATATAATTTATTGTTTATTTAAGAAGAAACTATCTATTTTTAGTATAAAAATGATGGGAAATCTAGGAATAAAGATAAATAAATCATGAGATAATTTTCAAAGGAATATTAAAGTAATGAAAACCCATGATAATCTTCTTATAATTAGTTAGTCAGTTTTCTCATTACTATTTCTTAAAGTCTCTATTTTTTCTGACAGGTAGGTGGGTTCTTTTTTGAAGATAAATTTGCAAAAGCAATACTTCTTGTAGGAGTTTGGTGGCCGACCTTGTTCCTGGACGCTGAACAATATGTGAATGTTGTGATGAATGCCAACATACAAAAGCACCTATGAGGTGAGACAAATGCCATTACGACCTATGATGGGAGCAAAGGTCTTTGCTAAATGGGGGATAGATTTTGGAACCTATCACACCTCATGTATATAGGATGCATACTCAATATAACATATTGGCCACATATTATCTAACTTAATGGGTAGAAGACAAAGAGACACAAAGAGACTACGTACAAACAATAGCACAATTCTTGTACAAGAACATATTAACGAGATACGGGCTATCAATAGGATAGTGAGTAACCAATGGACTCACTTCCTAAACGACATGATTGAAATTTTGTTTAAGGAATTCATGATGCGTTACAGTAAATTGGAACCATACCGTCCTCAAGAGAGCAAACAAGCAAAGATCACAAACAAAATTCTATGCCCAATGCTCGCAAAAATAATGGATGAATTAAGAGTATGTTGGGAACAAATGTTTCACTTTTGGTGTACCAAGTTGCATACAAAATGACATTGGGAACAACACATTTCAATATGGTGTTTGGAATTAAAGCCATACTACCCATGGAATTCTTGATTCCTACACTACCGGTAGCCAAAGACTTAGAATGGACAAGACATGAACTGTTTGATAGGATAGACTAGCTACCATTTGTGTTTTTGTATCATTTGTCACCTCTCCATAGGAATTACAATTGACAACTAGATATAGAGCTTCTCCAATGACTTGCTCAAGTGTCACACATGTTTTCAAATTCATGTCCTTTTTTAGAGTCTCGTTCCTCAAGCCCTCTATGAAGAGAATTGATAGTCTCTCATCTTGAGGTAGCTCTTGTGTGGGACACCTCTCTACGTACTGTTTGAAGCAAAGCAAAGCTTCCTTAAATTTCTCGTTCTCTTTATGCTTGAAAGTGTAGATATGTGACACGTGTTGTGCTTGATTCCCCTTTTAAAGAACTCCTCTGCAAATTCCTGCAAGACTTGTTCTATGGATGGAAAATCATCTTTGTTCACTTACTGAAACCACAACAAGGTTGTTCCTTTCAATGTGAGCCCAAATCCTTCATATTGAGTATGGACATTGGCAATTTGTTCAGCTCAGTGAGGCATGAACATATGGATCCCCTAATCCATCGTATCATTTATAGTGGTTCAGTCACCAATCTAACCAGTTCATGGTCTCTTGCAAAGCAGTCTCTTGCTCTCTCTTCTTGTCTTGGATAAAATCCTAGTGGAATCTTATACTTTGGTTGAAAGTAAGTAGAGATTAGAGTACCCTGGAATGTATACCTTTTTAGGTTCATTGGATCAACAAGTTTATACTCTTGTCCATACTTATCTACCATTAAAACTTGCACTCCTTGGACATCTGTATACGTGAATGCATAGAGGTAGATTGTTTGGATTTGGACCGTTGGTTTGGAAATTAGGTCAGTTCTTGTGCTTTGTATAGTACTTGGACAATTTTGGGATTTTGACTTAGGTTTTGATGTCCTTTAGTTTTGAAAAGACCACTAGACTCATTGTGACCTGCCCTAGCTATGATGCAAATCTGGTCCCAATCAACGAAGAAACATGGATCACGATCCATGTACCTTTGTGGCAGAACTTAATGAAACTTGTTACACAACTTATCCTTGGTCTCCTAATATACAATTTTTGTGTGGTTTGACTTGATTAGGTCAATCAAAACTCAATCCCCAAGTCTGTTTTAATTGTTTTTCACCTCAAACTATTTTTGGCACTTTTGATGAGTTTTTTGGACTTTTTTGACAGACCTCCTTTGGGAAGTTTTGATCACAATGGTCTTTGCTGCTGTTACAAGCTAGTATAATTTTTGTGGGCCCAAAACTCAAATGAGGTACATGGATCATGATCCATGTTCCATCACTTCTCGATCTTATATTTAGTGCTCTGATAGACTATGATGTTTGTAGCCTATCTCCCAAAATATTTTTGAATTTGGATCAGTTTTGCTCAACCAAAAGTGAAATCTTCAATCTCTTCTGACAAAAATCTTGATGAGGTACATGGATCGTGATCCAGGTCAGTCTAGACACCAGATTTGGTTGGCTGATTACTTGCAATTTGAGGAGTCTACTTTACTTACTTTTGGATTTGGAAATTTTTTTGCCAGTCAAGATATATTTTTTGTGTCTTTCCTGTGATTTTTGACTAGTTTCAGTGTTTTGTACTTTTGACCAATTTTTTTTGTTTTTGGCTATTGTGCCATTTGACAAAATTCTTTCAAATGGTATCAACTATCCACTAGTCAAATCTCAGTCCCAGATGATCAAAAGGTACATGGATTGCAAGAACATGAAATCTAGTCACTTGTATACTTGCACTCTATGAATATCAAATTTTCACTTATTTTGGATTTGGATCTTAAAAAGTTAAAAGTTCCAAATTTTGGTCAATTTCCAAGGTTTTTGCATCTTTTGCTCAATTTCCTGATTTGAGTGAGTTTTCAATGTCAATTTCTTACCAAAAGTCTATATTCAGTGATGTGGAACCACACTGGACCCAATGGTATCAATTTCATTCAAAAAGTCAAAGAGGGACATGGATTGCAGATGGATAGTGCTTTGGTTATCACTGTACAAGACACAATTGTCTTGTTTGAATCCAAGATCTTCTAAGAATCTGTGGAGCCACATAATTTCTTTGCTTGCCTCCATCATTGCTACATACTCTGCTTTCGTGGTAGAAAGTGAGACCACTTTCTTTAGATTTGAAGCCCAGCGTACTGCTGTGCCTCCAACCGTGAAGACATAGCCATTAGTGCTCCTTTGAGTATCTTTGTCACTTCCATATCTGCATCAGCATACCCTTCTAGAAAAATACCAGTTCCTCCAAAATACAAAGCATTTGTTGTTGTCCCTTTTAGATACCTAAGTATCCACTTCACAGCTTGCCAGTGCTCTTTACCTGGGTTGTCCATGAACCTACTTACAACTCCCACTGCATGTGCAATGTATGGCCTTGTCTAGACACATAAGAGAACCTACCGCTACAGCATATGAAACTTTAGACATATAGGCTATCTCCTCTTGTGTCTTTGGACACATATCCTTGGTTAGTTTAAAGTGACTAGCCAAAGGTGTAGAAACCGTTTTTGCATCTTTCATTGCAAACCTTTCTAGTACCTGCTTGATGTAATCCCCTTGAGATATATTTATTATCTTCTTCGTCCTTTTCCTTCAATATCCTCTTTGCAGAACCTAAATATTTTATTAAAAAATATTTAGACAGCTCCTCTTTTAGGTCTTTGATGTCCTGCATGTTAGTACTTGCAATCATCATGTCATCAACATACAACATTAGGATGATGAACTTCCCATCTCCCAAATTCTTCGTGTAGATGCAATGATCCGAGCTGCATCTTCTAAATCCATTATCTAGCATCCATCGACCAAACGTCAAGTACCATTGTCTTGATGCTTGCTTTAAACCATACAAGCTTTTCTTTAATTTGCAAACCATTTTCTCCTTACCTTCTACTTCATACCCCTTTGGTTGAAGCATGTAAATTTCCCCCTCTAAGTCACCATGAGGGAATGCCGTATTTACATCCATTTGCTCAATATTTAGATCATGAGCAGCTACAAGGCTTAATAAAAGCCTAATTGAGTTCATTTTTACAATAGGGGAAAATATTTCATTGAAGTTAATACCTTTCTTTTGAGAAAACCCTTTTACCACAAGCCTAGACTTGTACCTTTTCTTCCCACCTTATTATTTCTTCAGCTTGTACACCCATTTGTTTTGAAGTGCTCACTTACCTTTAGGCAACTCAACCAACTCCCATGTTTGGTTGTGATGTAGTGAGTCCATCTCCACTTGCATGCTCTTCGTCCATTTTTCTTTGGATTCATGTTGCATAGCTTCCTCCGTATGATTCCCGATCTCCAGAATCTGAGATCAAGAGATGGTTGAAGGAAGGAAAAAAACTTTTTGGATGTCTACTTGCTCTTGTAGATCTTCAGGCAATAGGTTGAGGCTCCTCATTTGGTTGACGTTGTTGCACAATGTCACCATTTGCAGTCCTTGAGTCTTCACCATCCTCAAGCTCCATGCACTCATCACCTATTTCTTTTGTTTGTTTTCTTTCCAAGTAATCTTTGTGCATATTTTGTTCGTTAAAAATTACATCCCTACTCCTTAAGATTTTACCATCTTCAGGATTCTATAGGCGATACCCAAAGTCACCTTCTCCATAGCCAATGAAGAAACACTTTTTGGACTTTGCATCTAGCTTTGATCTTAGGCTTCTATCTATGTGCATGAAAGCTTCACACCCAAACACTTTAAGAAATGCATAATTCACCGGTTTACCTGTCCATGCCTCTTCTAGAACTCTCCCATCCAATGCCATTGAGGGTGACCGGTTGATTAAGTACAGAGAGGTACTTACAGCTTCCGCCCAAAGCTCAAGCGATAAGCCTGCATGTAGCCGCATGCTTCGTGCTCGCTCCATGATTGTCCTGTTTATCCTTCAAAATCCATTTTTGTTGAGGTGTCCTTGGGGTTGTCCTTTGCCTCCGAATGCCAGTGCCAGCACAAAAGCTTTCAAAAGCTTGGCTGCAATATTCGCCTCCATTTTGGATCTGAGGCATTTAACCTTGGTACTTGTTTTATTCTCCACAAAGGCTTTCCACCTTTGAAATATGGAAAATACTTCGGACTTATTCTTCATGACATAAACCAATGTTTTCTAGTCACATCGTCTATGAATGTTACATAGTACAATGAGCCACCAAGTGATGGTGTACTTGCAAGACCCCAAACATCAGAATGAACAAACTCAAGTTTTTTATTTTTTCTTTCATTTTCTGATTTTTGAAATTTTACCCTCTTTTGTTTATCATAAACACAATCTTCACAGAATTCTACGTCCACTTCTTTCAAACCTGGCAGAAGCTTCTTCGTTTGAAGGATTTTCATTCCTTTGGCACTCATATGCCCAAGCGGTAGTGCCACACCGCATTGTCAACTTCTATAGTTGCTGCACAAGCTAAAGGTTGTGTGCTGATAGTACACAAGTAAAGTGTACCGACCTTTTCTCCCTTGGCAACCACCAAAGATCCCTTTGAGATCTTCCACCGTTGTTTCCAAATGCAATGTTGTGACCTTCATCGTCCAATTGTCTTGTAGAGATTAATTTTTTTCAAAGAGAAGGAATATGCCTAACATCTTTAAGCTTCCATTCATTTCCGTTAGCAGTTTTGACAGAAACTGTACCTTTGCCGACAACCTCACAAGCTTCATCATCTCCCCAAGTATATATACCCAAAATTACCTTTGGTGTAATCTTGGAAATTTTGCTTGTGTGGTGTCGCATGGAATGAAGCCCCGGAATCTACTATCCAGGAATTAGACACATTGTTTAATGATAGAATTAGAGCATCTTGCTCTACTTTACCTGCCACATTGGCCTCCGATGTTGGCTTGTTGTCTTGAGACTCAGTCTCCTTCTTCTTCTTGCACCAACAATCCTTCTTGACGTGGCCCTTCTTACCACAGTTCCAACATTCAAGAACTGACTTTGTGCGTAACTTGCTTCGTCTTGAGCGATCATGACCCTTTTAGTTTTTGAACCTCTCCTTAGGCCTTCCTCTTGTTTCCACTGATTGTGCAACACTTGATGATTCTCCTGTGCTTCTCCTTCATATTTCCTTGCTTAGGAGAATACCCACAACATCATCAAACTTAAGAGTATTTGTGCTAGAAATAGAATTACTTACAGCCATCACAAGGTTGTTTCAACTATCTGGTATAGATGATAGTATAAGGAGAGCTCGCACTTCGTCATCAAAATTGATTTTCACCGACTGAAGTTGACTTATATTTGTGTTAAACTCATTTAGGTGTTCTGCAACCGAGCCATTCTCTGCCATCTTTAGATTCAACAAGCACTTCATAAGAAATACCTTATTGGATGCCGATGGTTTCTCGTAGAAGTCATCAAATGACTTCATAAAGTCCTTCGTGGTCTTCATCTCTGAAACATTGAAGCCCACCGTACATCAAGCGTAACCGGATTGTTCCCAGTGCCTTTCGATCAAGGACAATCCATGCTTCATCTGCCATTGTTGCGGGCTTCTTCGCAAGACTGCCTAGTGGCAAATAGAGGTCCTTCTGGTAGAGATAGTCTTCAATCTGCATCTTCCAATGTTGGTAGTTTTTGCTGTTGAAATTCTCAATCTTGAGCCCACCATACATCCCAATAAAATCAAGGAATCCTTTCCTTGAGATACTTTAGCTAGGAGCAAACCTTGCTCTGATACCAGTTGTTAGGAAATATGACATAGCTAAGTAGATAATTGAGTAGATTACTTAATGGAGAGATATAATTTTCACACACAAGAGATTATAGAGTAGAGAGAGACAAAGAGAGAGTACACACAATCTACGTGGTTCACTGAATGTGGGCTACGTCCATGGGAAAGCCGCCACTCAATGGCTTTAGTACTTCAAAACATGAAGTAGGTTACAAAGGGATTATACCCTTTTGGAGCTCCTACCTTGCTTCACTCTCACCACCTCACACCCACCTTGTTGCATCAACTTCACACTATGAAATGTGTATAGAAATGGCCTCCTTTTATAGGCCAAAAGGGTTGCCCTCTCTCATGAGAGGCAGCCATGTGTAGCCGCCCTTGTGTAGATAAGTCCAAATCGGATCCTCCAATCCGCCCATGTGTGGCCGCCCTTCAGAAGACAAGCCGGATTTTGAATTCGACCACTAGCCATTGAATTCGGCCAACCGGCCAACCGGCCAACGGACCGGTCGTTTTCCGACCAGCCGTCGTCCGGCCATAATATTCCGGCAAAATGGAATATTCCGGTGTTAAAATGGGCGTTAAAATTTTGGTTTTTGGTGAGTGATTTTATTTTCCGGTGAGTTATTTTTCTTCACGCATGATGGCTTCTCCTCATAATGGGGGCCTTACAAATGTGCATTTTTAACACAATAAATTACAAGGAGTAAATCAGGCTCCATGCTTCACATTAGATGGGGCAAAGCATCACATGATCAAAAAATCTATCTATGTACTTTCTCACCGCTCTCAATCATCATACAATATTGGTACTCAAACAAAGTCAAATTGCAATGAAACTTTAGGAGGCGGTCTAAGACACCTAGGGCTACTATCCTACCAAGTCTTGTTCCAATCTAGCAAGGCACCAAAATCATGATCCATCATGATCAAGGTTATAAAAGCTGCAACCGATGTGGGATGGGTGTCTAACCTCACTCCTATCTTATTGCAAACATAGCGCGAACCATGAATATAATTGTCAATCCATAGGACAAAGTTGACTCGACTAGTACATAGAGGCTATAAGAGGTTGTCAATCTCTTGGAAAACAACAGACAACTGCATCTAACTCAAGCTACACTCAAATTATAGAAATCACCAAAAGCTAATCGCCAGGAATTTCATTAACGTAATCACGATCTGGTGATTACATCAATAACTTTAGTATTTACACAAAAAAATCATGTGATCACGTTAATTGTTAACGTCACTTTGATTATGACCTGCAAAAACCTACAGAGCCGGTTAGCCCTCCGGGTTTTCCATTTTTTCCTGCGGGGCCCGTCGGGCTTTTTCATTTTCCCGGCGGGCCCACCGAGTATATGTAGTAGCCAGGCGGGCCCGTCGGAAAAATGAAAAAGCTCGGCAGGAATAATTATATATAGTATACAGTGTGCTAACCACGGTCTTTTAGCTAGGCAAATCCTTGGGGAGTGTATCCGAGTGCCGGGTATAGTAATCTCCTTGTGAATTGACCTAAGGTTACAAAGTCACAGGTCCTTTTTTGGGCCAAACGTGATTCTTAATTCGGTAACCACTTCTAAAAAATTTAATTCGTTTACCGCCATAAAGGTATGAAACCAAAACAACTTGGAGAATCATGCTCATTGCAAAGAAGCCATTGGTCCAAATGAGGGCTGTAATTGGTTTTAGAAGATGAGCATATGTAAATGGCGAGTCCATAGTCAAGGGTCGGATGTCCTATACTAGTGTACCGGGCGTATAAAGATTCTCGAAGTCTTGCATTTGAGTTGATTTACACTTGTCACTCCACAATATAAGAGCTATAATCCTTAATTAGGTTAAAATAGCTTTTATATATTGAATCGATTACATGGTGGGCTACAATCCTTCACTGGGTAGAAGTAGTCCTCAATTGAGTGATTATGCATTGGTTTATACAGAGAGTGCATTATGTATTACGATAGATTATTAGTGCATGAAATGGCGAATCATATATTTTATTGCTTTTGTTTATTTTTGTGTAGCAATTGAAATTAGATGTGTCTTATTGTTTGCAAATCAAAGTGGACATATAAATAATCTTTATAATAATAATTACATAGAGAGATTCATAGCATTTTTATAGTTATTATGCCATGCATAGACTATATTGCAATGTGTATGGTTGCTCACAATATAGGTGATCGATATGTGGATTGACTAGCGTGCATTGAAAATCTCATATTGTGCATCATGGTTACTTTCATATTGAATGGTTTTTCAATTTTAATATATATTGAAAATAAGAAAAATGTTTCAAAAGCTGAACATCTGGTTCTTTCTCTTCAGTTTTAATTTACAAGCAATGGAGCAAAATGTGGGCACAAGTGGTACGAAGAAGCCAAAGAATAAAAAAGCTCCTGACAAAGAGAGGGATTATGCTCACAACATATGTGGCCGATATATGGAGTGGCAATGTAAATTTTGTCACACAACAAAATCAAGTGTTGCATCACATATTAGGGATCATTTTCTAGGTAGCACTAAAAAGAGTTCTAATAAATGTGAACATCCTCAGGCACCTGCAGTTGCAAAGCGTATAGCTCTGTGGCTTCGAGTCAAGAGTTCCCAGAGCCAAATATTAACTACATAGATCCTGTAGTGACACCAACTAACCTTGGAGAACAACCTAAGCAAGGAGAGGAAATTCCAGTCAGTGTTCCTTTTAAACGTCACAATGAAGGTGGACTTTATCAAATGCGTCAAAAATCATTACATCAAATTTTTCGAGTGCAGTCTCTAGAAGAAGCACAAATTGCACTTGCCAAAGCAATATTCTTTACTAGAAGTGCTTTGGTCATGGTAGACAGCAATCATTGAAAGGCTGCTTGGAAGAAAATCGGTGAGTTTGGTCCAAGATTTTTAGATCCTTCTTATCACACGATAATAAATGTTTTCTTGGAAAAATGTTACATCGAATTCAAAGAGCGTGTTGGCAAAATAATTCTTGGGAATATTTCGCTTTCAGGATGTATGATGTGAGTGATGGCTGGTCAAATATTCAGAGAAGACCGTTGATCAATGTAATGCTAGTTTGTGCAAGGGGAGAAATGTTTATAAAGGTGATTGATAGTTCTGGTGCAATTAAAAGTGGCAAATACATTTCTCAGGTCTTGATTAATGTAATTAAAGAAATTTTTGATGAACATGTCGTTCAAGTAGTCATGGACAACACAAAGAATTGTAAAAACGCCAGTAAATTAATAAAGAAGTGCTTTCCACACATTTTTTCCAATGGTTGTAATACGCACAACTTAAACTTGGTATTGAAAGATTGGTACACTAGTGAAGAAACCACAGGGTTCGCCAAAATAATTGATACAACACGTCAGATTGCGAAATTTATCTTGAAACGACAAAGAGTGCTCAATTTGTATAGGATGCGCATGTCAGTGATGTTGAAATTTCCTACTGAAACTCGGTTCTGCACACACTTTTATACCTTGGAATCACTTCTCCGTAATAAATGTACTGTGATTGACACATTCAATTGCGCGGCCTTTGATGAATGACAGTTGAGCAGACAGAAAAAGTGAAAGATAAAATTACATGTCCACGTGGCAATGTAAACAAGTCTTCTTTGTGGAGGAGTGTAATGGATGCATACCATGTAATGATGCTCGTTAAGTTCGTGATCCGCATTTTTTATCAAAGGGCACCAAACTTGGGCAAAGTGTGGATTACATGGTGGTCAGTCCAACAGAGTCTTGAAAATCCTGAAGAGCTGAAAGAGTCTGTAGTAGAGAAGGCGTGGCGTTTACCATTCTCTAGCAAACATCAAATTTTTTTGGCTAAGTATTTTCTTGCAAGGTGGAAGAGCGCTCATAGTCCACTCCATAGTGTTGCTTACATGCTCGATCCAAAGTATTGGAATTTAGATCTGATGTCCAATACAGAGGTGATAAGCGATTTCTATCACATGGTCAACATGTTCTACTCCAACGTTCAGGACCGAATTGATTGCATCAAAGAAATGAGTGCATTTAGATTAAAAGAAGGTCCTTTTGCGAATGATTTTGTACAGGTAATGGCAACATAGCAACCTACATGGAAGTGGTGGATGATGAATGGTGGAGAGTATTACTCTACCTTACGTCCCCTTGCAATGAAAGTACTCGCACAATGTGCAACAAACTCAAGTTCAGAGAGAAACTGGAGTATGTACAAGTATGTTCACAGCACTATTCGCAACAGACTATTAGCAGACATAGCAAAAAGATTAGTGTTTATGTTTTGTAACGAAAAGATATTGAATCACATCGAAAATGCTGGCTATGAGGAGGAAATACCAACCTGGTTGTATGATTGTCAAAACAAAGATGAAGAAGAGCTCAGTGTTGGTGCATCTCAATGCACTGTAGACGAAATAGAGGTGAATTTGATAATAGATGTGGAGGTTGAGTTACAAGGAGAACCACAACAGTCAGACTTAGAACCAGATAACAACTCAACAGATTCAATATAGCTTGAAATTAGAACAAGTAAATGTCAAAAACCATTGTAAAAGACCTTGTATTCAGATGTGTTTTGAGTAATTACAATGCTTTATATTGGCGATAGTACATAGATTATCGATCTCAATTGTGTTGCCCTGACGCAGCATCTTGCTCATCAAACAGATTTCTAGTTGTGCTAGGGGTATCTTGGCGTGCTTGCTTGAATTTATATTTGTTTGCCATGCCAAACATAATATATATTCCTTCTGGAATATCTTGTGATGAACAGATTGCACATCGACTACTATTTTGCATTAAATGAATAAGACAAACTAAAGGATAATAATGACCACATGTCAATGTATAGTATCCACTCCATCCATCAAAATTCTTGTAGCAAACTATACAGTGGGAAGATGAGGATGTATATGAAGTAGACAAGGGGACCAAATCCGGATGCATAACAAGGTGGTTGATGTGTGTCCCTTGTACAGGTGTTGGATTCACTCATTGTGTCAGATTTTGTACGTCCCGACTTAAGCGGTGAATTCTTTTCTCCATTCGGACTTCTGAGGGTTGGGGTATCAGTGTGTCTATAGAAAACCATGTTATTTTTGCATCTTTCTCTGCCAACTGTGTCGTGTAAATATCCTTCTCTCTTTTTAATTGTAGGTCGGTGCCTTCCACTATCAATGCCAGCTCATCTCGGGTGAAAGTGGCACAACTCCTCCCTTAAATCATGAGTGGCAACAGTTGTCTCCTTTGACGAGAAGTCTACTAGTCGCTATTGCACAAAGTGAACATATAACATTTTTGCAAAATATAGCGCACAATCTGCATTGTGCAGGGGATGGCCATAAGACTCCAAATAAATCCTCTCAACATTTTATTTGATCGCATCATGGTTGCACTTCAAAACCTTCCACCTTCCTTTCTTAATCTCTGCGTCCTCACATGGCCATATTGTCTTGATCATGTCCTTTGTCACTTCTTTATTGATCTCTTTCCATTGCATGTGGTTTGTATTTGCCCATTTTGAGAGTCATCGAGCAGTACGTGTCGCTTGTTGTGCTGACATGCCGTGTGCCAGAGACTTCATGTGCTGAAATGCATTAACAGCCGCTTGTTGTTGATCATCGAGTAGTGATTGGGTGCCAATATCTTGTTCTTCAATCATCCATTTTCTCTTAGAGCTGCAGTCAACCGATAGAAAAATATTCAATATCATTGGCAAATATATGTTCTCATGATTCAATAGTCTCACAGATGTAGAATACAGCCACTTCTCGTTCATAGGGAAAGTGCGCGGAATCCACTAAATCAAATCACAACAAATGCGACTAATTGAACCACAAGGCAAATTTGAAATACTGACAGTTAAATGAAAAATTTGAAATGATTAAAGATAATTGACTCAATTAGGTGAACCACTTCAAACCAGATAATACACTTAAATTAAAAATAGAATACCCTAATTAAAGAGAGAAATCAAACGCTGGAGGATCTCATAAATCTCCTCCATGGTCAATAGTCTGACCAGGCGTTGTGCATGTCGAGCCTAAGTGACCTAGCTAGATCCTCTGATGCAGCCTCTGTCGTTGTTGTGTAGTCCTCCGCAGTCGTGGGCGTCTAGATCTCCCTAGCTCAGTCGCTCATTCGATCAGTAGAGAGATAGGGAAGTAGAGAGAGAGAGAGAGAGAGAGAGAGAGAGAGAGAGAGAGAGAGAGAGAGAGAGAGAGAGAGAGAGAGAGAGAGAGAGAGAGAGAGATAGAGAAGTGGAGAGCGAGACAAAGAGAGAGATTGGAAAATAGGGAAATAGAGAGAGAAAGAGAGACAGCTAGCGAGAGCGAGATCGAGAGAGAGAGAAAGAGAGATAGAGAGATCGAGATTGAGAGAGAAAGAATGAGAGATAGGGTATGTAGACAGAGAAGAAACTATGGAACTAAAAGAGGCAAAGGGGTTTTGCCTGCTACATGCATTGCCATGTACACCTGGGAGTGCACGTATGTGTCTACCCATATAGGATTTGACCAATAAAGACGAGATTTTGACCTGGTGGTCCTGATCTCCGTACACCTCTAGACCGAGGTGTACGGAGATTGGGCAAGACTAGAGAATACGAGGTAGTTTACATTGTGAGGAGTATATATATATATATATATATATATATATATATATATATATATTAAAACAACATTCATAATCATTGTAGATGGCAACGTCATCAACTAACATGGAGGAAAAGATTGCATTCTCGTGCACGCTCTGCAAGTATCAAATCCTATGCAAGCGTAGGATATGTAATGAGCATGTACACAAGTACGGAGAGTTTGCTAGAGAAACCGTACAGAATCTGCGATACGACTCCTACGGAATGGGCATTGATTTCTACGACATAGCACCTACATCTGAGCGAGAGAGAGAGAGAGAGAGAGAGAGAGAGAGAGAGAGAGAGAGAGAGAGAGAGAGAGAGAGAGAGAGAGAGAGAGAGAGAGAGAGAGAGAGAAAAGATTATGCGTGAAGGTCCGACCAATATAGAGCCATGGATGGAAGCAGAAAAGGGCTTATAGACAGAAGACGACGGCATGGAGGAGATGCTGGATGCCTTCTTCCAGACAAGCGAGAAGAACGCGAACGAAGCAGCACCAGAAGCCATGCACCTATCTCTTGAAGACATGTTGAGGAAGTTGGCACGTCAACCAATCTATGAAGGCGCCAAAATATCTGTGCTTCGTACTTGTCTGGCATTTTTGAATCTTCAGTCAGTGTACGGGTGGTCAGATGCAAGCGTCACTGCTTTGTTTAGGTACGTAATTTACAAAAGAGATTTTTTGATTGCAACGGTGATGTGCTCGGAGAGCTTTTTAATTTAATGTGGCTTAAAAAAGTTATTGCGGGAGCAACTTCTCCCGGCTGGCAATGAAATGCCCCCCTCCAGGCCAGACGCAAAGCAACTTCTGACCTCAGTTGGCTTGGACTACAACAAGATTCATGCATGTCCAAATGATTGCATTCTTTTCGCAATGAATTCGCAAATTGTCTATCGTGTCCTAAGTGCGGAGCAATGCGCTACAAACAAGATGCAGTTGGCGAGACAGTGCCAGCTAAAGTGTTGCGGCATTTCCCTATTATTCCTAGGATAAAAAGCATGTTTCGTTGTGGTTCCATTGCAAAGTTGATGCGGTGGCATTCTATGAATAGATCCACAGACGCAACATTTAGGGTGCCCACTGATTCAAAGGCTTGGAGGCACATTGAAGATACCTGGCCACATTTTAAGAGTGAACCATGCAATTTGCGGTTGGGCATGGCAATGGATGGAGTCAATCCATTTGGCTTGAGAAGCTCGTCATGGAGCACTTGGCCTGTGTGCCTTATCAATTACAACCCCCCGCCGTGTCTTGCCATCAAGAAGGGTCATTTGATATTAAGCTTGATTGTACCTGGTAAGTTCAAGGCAAAAAACATGGATGTTTATCTAGCTCCACTAGTTGACAAGCTCCAGAAGTTATGGCATGGGATCGACATAGCAGATGCGGTTGAACTAGTAGGACAACAACATGCAAGGATCCATGGACTTCTTATGTGGACTATGCATGATTGGCCACAGTTGTCTCCTTTGACGAGAAGTCTACTAGTCGCTGTTGCACAAAGTGAACATATAACATTTTTGCAAAATATAGCGCACAATCTGCATTGTGCAGGGGATGGCCATAAACCTCCAAATAAATCCTCTCAACATTTTATTTGATCGCATCATGGTTGCACTTCAAAACCTTCCACCTTCCTTTCTTAATCTCTGCGTCCTCACATGGCCATATTGTCTTGATCATGTCCTTTGTCACTTCTTTATTGATCTCTTTCCATTGCATGTGGTTTGTATTTTTCCATTTTGAGAGTCATCGAGCAGTATGTTGTGAAGGATTGGGGGGCTGGCCTCTACAACACCTCAAACCAACACCAAGAAAAGAGGATGAAGAGTATAGCTCTCTCAAGATAATATGGGCTGATCTTCTCTAATGAATTTTGATAGCCTCACTCGCACTCAGCCCTGACTAGCTTCGACTAGCTTCCCTCTACACCGCTACAACTCCCACTATACTTGGATGCACCAAAGGAAGCAAGGGAACCAATAAACCAAAGTAAAAAAGTAAAGAAAAACAATGGAAATCTCTGCACTTTTCCTCATAAAACCAAGAGCTTCACTTCTTTTCAAACGCCCTTCCATGTGCTAGTAGAGACTCCATAGGCGCTCTTATATATACACATAGCTTGACCAAAACCCATCCAAATCAAGCTCACTTTGAAAACCCACAAAGTTCAGCAAAAAACCTCAGAAAACGTGATGGAAAACTTGGGAAAAACCTTTCCCTTTTGCGTATGTACAAGCAAGGAATTGGAGCGCATAGTCTACCCTCGACTAGCTGCACCAAAGGGAACCACAAACAACGTGGCTGCCATACCTCAAACCAAGATGAAGAGAGGTCAATATGCAGAGCTAAGAACCCACTTTAATCAGCCCATTGAGGAGAGACACACTCTCAACTCACCACACCAGGCTCTCGCAAGGCAAGAGGGGCACCTCTACACCAAAACCCCCACCCTTCACCGCAGGTTGTAGCAACACATAGTTTCTTCTTCACAGCTGAATATCCCTCAACACTCACGAACCCAAGCTGATAAAAGTTCTTTTTTGCTCATATTTTTAAATCACTAACTCACACTTTGAAGTCTCGACACTTCTATGTACAAAAACAACAAAACTATGTACCCCGCACAACTGGCCCACATGCGTAGAGACAACTGGCACACACCGCCTTTTTACACTTTGTACAAGCATTATTTATTCACATATAAGGCTCCCAAAAGCATTAAAAAACATATCTCAAAGACTTTGGGGTGGTACGCACCATTTCGCCAAAACACGTCACATATTGCCCCCCAAACAAGCATGGAACACTTTCAAGTGTTTCATGTACACATTCTATCATCAAGTAGTCACTTTATGTAGCTTGCACCCCAAGAAGGCATAATTTCTCATGATAAACACCAAAAAGAGTGGCTAGTCTCAGTACTCACCTCCATTCTTCATGTAACAGCCATACACATGATATACCAAGAGCTACCTCGCTTGAAGCAAAAGCCCATGCAGTTGTGAAATCAAGCATATCCCACTTACCTCTATCAAACACATAACATTGCATGCCATCATTTGAAAAATGAACATTCTCAAAATCAGTGATATCAGCATGGTACGTCCCAACATATCTACCATACACCTCATCATAAAAGAGAGAACATACAATGAGTTGGCTACCATGTTCATAACGATGCCAGTCAAAGCAATTCATCTCCCACAAGTTATTGGCTTGAAAATCATAAACACATGGTAAGAATGCATCATTATGTTTCTTAAAGGTTCTCAATATCCTCTTCAAATAAACATCAAAGCATCTCTTACTCATGACACAATACATAGTATCCTTTCTTGGCATAACTAGAGACAAACTATCATCAAAGTCTTGTCTCTCACCATCCACAATAACATCATCTCTCATAGAATCTTCTTTATTCGTTTTCATATCAGAATTCACAAGGGATGCATGCTCTTCATCTCTATGCTTGACATTATTAGAAATGTCTTCAATCTCATCAAACAAGCCAAACGTAGACACATAATCTTCATGTGGCACCATCTCATACGTACCAATGGGATATTGATAATCATCAAAGATCTCAATTTTTGCATTATCAAAAGAGGCATGAGACACCAAAGCATCATTTGTAGCATGAGTACTTTCATCACTATCTATAACCATGGGGAGCTCATCAAATAACCCATATGTAGAGACATAGTCTTCATTCACCTTAACATCATTCATAGAAAAGGACTCCAAATCAGCATTCAAGTCATCAAAATCAGTACTTTCATCACCATGAGAGCATATGTATCATCCAAATCCACATGACAAGTATCCATCTCATCTACAATTTCATCGTCCACACAATCACATGATGCTTCATTATCACACTTGGCTTCTTGGTCACAAAGACCTACCTCAATCTTCCACAATGCATACTCTGCCATAGGCTTACTCAAATGAGCTTCTTCATATTGGAAGTTCACATTCACAATTTTCATGACCTCATCCCTTTTGCATGTGCTATCGAAGACAATGCCTTCCTTATCCCATAGAGATGCATATTCATTAACATAACCTACTTCTCCACTTGCAAGACCTTGGCTAAACTCCAAGAGAGAATCCTTTGTCTTTTCCCAACTACCACATATGTCATACATAGCATCATCCATAAGAAACTTTTGAAGTACCTTCAAGAACTCAAAGTGCCTATATTGGCAAGCCAACAAGAAGAGCAAACCTTGCTTATAGTCATCTTTCTGTCCACAAGTATCAAATACATTATCACAAGCTTCCAAGTACCTCTTTAAGTGATGGAAATCCTGCAAAATCATCTCCAAAACAAGATTACACAAGGCCTTGAGTTGATTCCCAAGTGGACTCTAACCTCACAATCAAGCAGCAAAACACTACTCTCCTCTCCTCCGTGGGGGCACCAGTTTATGTGAAGGATTGGGGGGCTGGCCTCTACAACACCTCAAACCAACACCAAGAAAAGAGGATGAAGAGTATAGCTCTCTCAAGATAATATGGGCTGATCTTCTCTCACGAATTTTGATAGCCTCACTCGCACTCAGCCCCGACTAGCTTCGACCAGCTTCCCTCTACACCGCTACAACTCCCACTATACTTGGATGCACCAAAGGAAGCAAGGGAACCAATAAAACCAAAGTAAAAAAGTAAAGAAAAACAATGGAAATCTCTGCACTTTTCCTCATAAAACCAAGAGCTTCACTTCTTTTCAAACGCCCTTCCATGTGCTAGTAGAGACTCCATAGGCGCTCTTATATATACACATAGCTTGACCAAAACCCATCCAAATCAAGCTCACTTTGAAAACCCACAAAGTTCAGAAAAAAAACTCAGAAAAAGTGATGGAAAACTTGGGAAAAACCTTGCCCTTTTGCGTATGTACAAGCAAGGAATTGGAGCGCATAGTCTACCCTCGACTAGCTGCACCAAAGGGAACCACAAACAACGTGGCTGCCATACCTCAAACCAAGATGAAGAGAGGTCAATATGCAGAGCTAAGAACCCACTTTAATCAGCCCATTTAGGAGAGACACACTCTCAACTCACCACACCAGGCTCTCGCAAGGCAAGAGGGGCACCTCTGCACCAAAACCCCCACCCTTCACCGCAGGCTGCAGCAACACATAGTTTCTTCTTCACAGCTGAATATCCCTCAACACTCACGAACCCAAGCTGATAAAAGTTAGTTTTTGCTCATATTTTTAAAACACTAACTCACACTTTGAAGTCTCGACACTTCTATGTACAAAAACAGCAAAACTATGTACCCCGCACAACTGGCCCGCATGCGTAGAGATAGCTGGCACACACCGCCTTTGTACACTTTGTACAAGAATTATTTATTTACATATAAGGCCCCCAAAAGCATTAAAAAACATATCTCAAATACTTTGGGGTGGTACGCACCATTTCGCCAAAACACGTCACAATGTGTTGCTTCTTGTGCTGACATGCCGTGTGCTAGAGACTTCATGCGCTGAAAAGCATTAACAGCCGCTTGTTGTTGATCATCGAGCAGTGATTGGGTGCCAATATCTTGTTCTTAAATCGTCCATTTTCTCTTAGAGCTGCAGTCAACAGATAGAAAAATATTCAATATCATTGGTAAATATATGTTCTCATGATTCAATAGTCTCACAGATGCAGAATACAGCCACTTCTCGTTCACAGGGAAAGTGCGCGAAATCCACTAAATCAAACCACAACAAATGCGACAAATTGAACCACAAGGCAAATTTGAAATACTGACAGTTAAATGACAAATTTTAAATGATTAAAGATAATTGACTCAATTAGGTGAACCACTTCAAACCAGATAATACACTTCAATAAAAAATAGAATACCCTGGACAAGACATATGTATATCATAGAAATGTTTAAATCGGATAAAATGATGGTGCAAGTTCAACAAGGGGTTGTTGGACAGGGTTAGGGTCTGTCTTTAAATGTTCTTTGAAAAATATCAACACGTCAAAAGCATTCCTTCTTTGTTCCCACTCTTTTAACTTCATCCAACAATCTACTTTAATTCGAATAGCCTCATAACATCTTCGTCTAGGTGGTGAAAAACTTCTTCTGGAAAATAAACTTTTCTGGCTGCATTCCAAAAATCTACCAGCATGTCGAATAGATAGCCCAATGCATAAATGTCGCCTACTTCTGTGTATGCATTTCTGCACCGTGGATCGTATAGTTCGAGAGAAATACACGAACGCTTAGCCATCTCAACATTCCCTACTCTTTGTGCATCCAAAACTGCTTCGTCCGATTGTGCACTTCGATGCAGATAATTAATTGTTGCGCGCTTATCTGGTGTTCTCAGCATCATACCCCGATCAATGATGTTGATGTGCGGTTTATTGGCGCAACTAAAGTCCAACATTATGTTGAACGGGTGCAGGTCACTGTGCACTACACCGACCGAGTGGACAACCACAACGCCAACGATTAAGGCATGAAAAATGATTGGTAATTGCTTGACCACTGCTTTGATTCGCACCATGTCTATCTCGCTTACAGGAAGATTTGCTACAGGCAATGACCTCTAGCCGTTTTGTAGCCTGTGCATGTGTCGTCTAAACAATCCTTGAGTGCATGGTAGGCAACACATCATGTCGCCCAGGTACCCCCATTGTAGTATGGGAATATCGTGATCCAAGGAGCTTCGGTAGTAAACCCAATGCACCTTACAATGGAGGGGTGAATCGTTTGCGTTCCTTGCTCTATGTGAAAGCTATCAAATATTGCCTCACTCCCTCCCTTGTAACATTTTACCACATATGTAATGTGGTCTGGAAAAAATAAGATGCCTTTGATGGTGTACAATGTGCACACACCGAAGAAGCCTGCTCCAATCCTCATACCTTCTACCAAGGCTTCGTGAGGGATAACGACAAGATGAGTTCACTTTGCATTCAAAGCCGTGCGTATGATTGTGCCAGTGCCACTGGCATCGGATTGACTTCCCAAAATTGCTTGCACATCTTGGGCCATCTTCAATCTCTTGGGTAAAGCTGCTTGGTCCTGCGCTCTCACACGCTTCATCTTTACCTTCTGTTCTTCCCACAATATATCCTAGAGCTCTACCCAATTTGAGAATTCCCTCAAGTGGTCTATGGCAAATTTCATATCAGTTCTTTGCTTTATTCCTAACTGCCATATGGTTCAAGCTGAGTCTGAACTGAAAGCAAGATTTCCAAAGTATTAGGGGCTAACCGCCCTAGCAATATTTCAATACAGGTACATAGTAAAACTGCATACTACACTACACTACTACATAAGAGAATATTGAAGAACACATTGAATAGAGAAGAGAATGCAATACATTAATCAAGGTTCATTAATCCACAAGTGCTTACAAATAGCACCAAGAGCAGTAGTCTGCATAAGAGAGAAGCTAATTTCCGAACTGCAAGACAACCCCAAGAACTTAATTGCTTGCCTAAAACTAACCCCCTTCAATCATCAACCATTGGTGTGAAAACACCTTTAAGGTTCAAAGGCTCCAACCTTAGTTACAAAACAAAAGCAAATAGACTAACACTAATATATCAGGCCAGTAACACCATGCATGGCAAAAGACAACCATGATTTCAAGGCAATGATATGGCATTCAAATTTAATTCTGATATATTTTAGATTTTACCATGGCCTTTCTCTGAGTCCAAAAATGACTATACTATAGAGAGAAAGCACATTTAGAAGAACTTAGCAGTATTTTCACTTCTATGCACCTTTCCTAGCTTTAGATATCCCTCTTCCAAAAGAGTGTGTATGAAGTGATATCTCACCTCAATGTGCTTTGTCCTTGAATGAAAGTCTGAGTTCTTTGCAAGATGGATAGTGCTTTGGCTATCATTGTACAAGACACAATTGTCTTGTTTGAATCCAAGCTCTTCTAAGAATCTGTGAAGCTACAAAATTTCTTTGCTTGTCTCCGTCATCGCTACATACTCTGCTTCCATGGTAGAAAGTGAGACCACTTTCTGCAGCTTTGAAGCCCAGCTTATTGTTGTGCCTCCAACCGTGAAGACATAGCCAGTAGTGCTCCTTCAAGTATCTTTGTCACCTGCCATATCTGCATCAGCATACCCTTCTAGAAAAATATCAGTTCCTCCAACCGTGAAGACATAGCCAGTAGTGCTCCTTCGAGTATCTTTGTCACCTGCCATATCTGCATCAGCATACCCTTCTAGAAAAATATCAGTTCCTCCAAAATACAAAGCATTTGTTATTGTCCCTTTTAGATACCTAAGTATCCACTTCACAGCTTGCCAGTGTTCTTTACCTGGGTTGTCCATGAACCTACTCACAACTCCCACTGCATGTGCAATATCTAGCCTTGTTCAGACCATAGCATGCATTAGAGAACCTACCGCTGTATCATATGGAACTTTAGACATATAGGCTATCTCCTCTTGTGTCTTTGGACACATATCCTTCGTTAGTTTAAAGTGACCAGCCAAAGGTGTAGAAACTAGTTTTGCATTTTGCATTGCAAACCTTTCTAGTACCTTCTTGATGTAATCCTCTTGAGATAGCTTTATTGTCTTCTTCGTCCTGTCCCTTGATATTTTCATACCAACTATCCTTTTTGCAGCACCTAAATCTTTCATTGAACAAGATTTAGACAGCTCCTCTTTTAGGTCTTTGATGTCTTGCATGTTAGCACTTGCAATCAACATGTCATCAACATACAACATTAGGATGATGAATTTCCCATCTCCCAGATTCTTTGTGTAGACGCAGTGATCCGAGTTGCATCTTGTGAATCCATCATCCAACATCCATCGATCAAACTTCAAGTACCATTGTCTTGATGCTTGCTTTAAACCATACAAGCTTTTCTTTAATCTGCAAACCATTTTCTCCTTACCTTTTACTTCATACCCCTTTGGTTGAAGCATGTAAATTTCCTCCTCTAAGTCACCGTGAGGGAATGCCGTATTTACATCCATTTGCTCAAGATTTAGATCATGAGCAGCCACAAGGCTTAAGACGAGCCTAATTGAGTTCATTTTTACAACAGGAGAAAATATTTCATTGAAGTCAATACCTTTCTTTTGAGAAAACCCTTTTACCACAAGCCTAGACTTGTACCTTTTCTTCCCACCTTCTTCTTCTTTCAGCTTGTACACCCATTTATTTTGAAGTGCTCGCTTATCTTTAGGCAACTCAACCAACTCCCATGTTTGGTTCCGATGTAGTGAGTCCATCTCAACTTGCATGCTTTTCGTCCATTCTTCTTTGGATTCATGTTGCTTAGCTTCTTTGTATGATTCCGGGTCTCTATAATCTGAGATCAAGAGATGGTTGAAGGAAGGAACAAACCTTTTTGGAGGTCTACTTGCTCTTGTAGATCTTCAGGGAATAGGTTAAGGCTCCTCATTTGGTTGATGTTGTTGCACATTGTCACCGTTTGCAGTCCTTGAGTCTTCATCGTCCTCAAGCTCCATGTACTCATCACCTGTTTCTTTTGTTTGTTTTCTTTCTAAGTAATCTTTGTACATATTTTGTTCATTAAAAATTACATCCCTACTCCTTAAGATTTTACTATCTTCAGGATTCCATAGGCGATACCCAAAGTCACCTTCTCCATAGCCAATGAAGAAACACTTTTTGGACGTTGTATCTAGCTTTGATCTTAGGCTTCTATCTATATGCATGAAAGCCTCATACCCAAACACTTTGAAGAATGCATAATTCACCAGTTTACCTGTCCATGCCTCTTCTGGAACTCCCCCATCTAATGCCGTTGAGGGTGACCGGTTGATTAAGTACACAGACGTACTTACACCTTCCGCCCAAAGCTCAAGCGGTAGGCCTGCATGTAGCCGCATGCTTTGTGCTCGCTCCATGATTGTCTTGTTCATCCTTTCGAAAATTCCATTTTGTTCAGGTGTCCTTGGGGATGTCCTTTGCCTCCGAATGCCATTGCTAGCACAAAAGCTTTCAAAAGCTTGGTTGCAATATTCGCCTCCATTGTCGGATCTGAGGCATTTAACCTTGGTACTTGTTTCATTCTCCACAAAGGCTTTCCACCTTTGAAATATGGAAAATATATTGGACTTATTCTACATGACATAAACCCATGTTTTTCTAGTCGCATCGTCTATGAATGTTACATAGTACAATGAGCCACCAAGTGATGGTGTACTTGTAGGACCCCAAACATCAGAATGAATCAACTCAAGTTTTTTATTTTTTCTTTCATTTTGTGATTTTTGAAATTTTACCCTCTTTTGTTTACCATAAACACAATCTTCACAGAACTCTAAGTCCACTTCTTTCAAACTTGATAGAAGTTGCTTTGTTTGAAGGATTTGCATGCCTTTGGCACTCATATGCCCAAGCCGGTGGTGCCACACCGCACTGTCAACTTCTATAGTTGCTTCACAAGTTGAAGGTTACGTGCTCATAGTACACAAGTAAAGTGTACCGACATTTTCTTCCTTGGCAACCACCAAAGATCCCTTTGAGATCTTCCACCGTTTGTTTTTGAATGAAATGTTGTGACCTTCATCGTCCAATTGTCCTGTAGAGATCAATTTTTTTTGAAGAGAAGGAACATGCCTAACATCTTTAAGCTTCCATTCATCTCCATTAGAAGTTTTGATAGAAACTGTACCTTTGCCGACAATCTCACAAGCTTCATCATCTCCCAAGTATACATACCCAAAATTACCTTTGGTGTAATCTTGGAAATGCTGCTTGTGTGGTGTCGCATGGAATGAAGCCCCGAAATATACTATCCAAGAATTAGACACATTGTCTAATGAGAGAATTAGAGCATTTTGCTCTGCTTTACCTGCCACATTGGCCTCAGATGTTGGCTTGTTGTCTTGAGATTCAGTCTCCTTCTTCTTCTTCTTGGACCAGCAATCCTTCTTGACATGGCCCTTCTTGCCGCAGTTCCAACATTCAAGAACTGACTTTGTGCGTGACTTGCTCTGTCTTGAGCGATCACGACCCTTTTGGTTTCTGAACCTCTCTTTAGGCCTTCCTCTTGTTTCCATTGATAGTGCAGCACTTGATGATTCTCATGTGCTTCTCCTTCGCATTTCCTCACTTAGGAGAACACCCACAACATCATCAAACTTAAGAGTATTTGTGACAGCGATAGAATTACTTACAGCCATCACGAGGCTATCCCAACTATCCGGTAGAGATGATAGTATAAGGAAAGCTCGTACTTCATCATCATTTGCACCGATCGAAGTTGACTTTTGTTTGTGTTAAAGTCATTTAGGTGTTTTGCAACTGAACCATTCTCTGTCATCTTTAGATTGAACAAGTGCTTCATAAGAAATACCTTATTGGATGCCAACGGTTTCTCGTAGAAGTCCTCAAGTGACTTCATCAAGTCCTCCGTGGTCTTCATCTCCAAAACATTGAAGGCCACTGTTGACGCCAAGCGTAACTGGATTGTTCCCAGTGCCTTTCGATCAAGGACAATCCATGCTTCATCTGCCATTGTTGCGGGCTTCTTCGCAGGACCGCCTAGTGGAAAATAGAGGTCCTTCTCGTAGAGATAGGCTTCAATCTGCATCTTCCAATGTTGCAGTTTTTGACTTTGAACTTCTCCATCTTGAGCTTCCCTTCCTCCGCCATAACTCCCACTCAATTCAAGGAATCCTTTCCTTGAGATAACTTAGCTACGAGCAAACCTTGCTCTGATACCAGTTGTTAGGAAATATGATGTAGCTAAATAGATATTTGAGTCGATTACTTAATGGAGAGAGATAGATTTCACACACAAGAGATTATATAGTAGAGAGAGAGAGAGTACACACGATATACGTGGTTCACCCATTGTGGGTTACGTCCACGGGAAAGCAGCCACTCAATGGCTTTAGTACTTCAAAACAAGAAGTAGTTTACAAAGGGATTATACCCTTAATAGAGCTCCCGCCTTGCTTCACTCTCACCACCTCACACTCACCTTGTTGCATCAAGTTCACACTATGAAATGTGTGTAGAAATGGTCTCCTTTTATAGGCCAAAAGAGCTTCCCTCTCTCATGAGAGGCAGCCATGTGTAGCCGCCCTTGTGTAGATAAGTCCAAATCGGACCCTCCAATCCGCCCATGTGTGGCCGTCCTTGAGAAGACAAGTCCACTTTTGAATTCGGCCACCGGCTATTGACGTCCGACCACCGGCCACACCGGCCATTGACTACCGACCACTGGCCAACCGACCGGTCGTTTTTCGTGCACTTTCCGGCCGTCGTCCGTCCATAATATTCCGGTGAAAAGGAATATTCGACGAAGGAAAAAAAAGTTCGGGAGCTTCCGTCCCCGAGGCCCCTAAAGTTGCCCCTGAATTTTGGCCATGAAAATTTTGGTTTCGAGTGATTTTTATTTCCGGCAAGTGATTTTCCTTCACGCACGATGGCTTCTCCTCATAATGGGGACCTTACAAATGTGCGTTTTTACCATAGAAAATTACAAGGGGTAAATCAGGCTCCATACTTAACATTCATTATAATTTTAGTTATAAATAATTTAAATTCTTTTTTTAAGTAATAACACTACATACCTTGAAGAGTGAATAAGGACTTACGAAATGATGAAAAATGGCCAACAAATTGGAAGGGTATCTTCCATGAAACCATAATGCAGTTATTGTAAACTAAGAAAGAAATATATTTGATTAGGGTGACTGAATTAAGAAGGATATGATTAATCATGACAACTTGTCTCAAGACACCTCCGACTCCTTGTTATATTTTGAGGAAACATGATGGCTATAAGGCCATTGATAAGTCGGTTACCCCTATGAATGATGAGCCTCTACTCCATCATGTCTTGATGTTTCTACATAAGCTAGGATACAATTTTCTTTTCCTAGGGGAGCCACCCAGTTGTACGAGAAATTGGTTTGGTGTATGGGTACCCAACTTTTGGTAAGTTATTCACCCAAAATTACGAATAAGGAATGGGTGTCTTTTTTCACCCCTAGGTGGTCTTGCGACAAGAAGAGTACAGGTCATGGTTATTATGGTAATAATTTTAGGTTGACCGTACCCTATCTTAAGTTTAAAGATGCTTGTATGCTGAAGAATATTTTTTGATATCAATTTCAATACTTTGTTTTAATAAATTATTGTGCTGGAAAGTTAAAATAAACTATCATTGTAAATATTGAAAGAAGGTGGTATAATTAAATAACAAAGCAGCATGTGTGAGTATGGGGTGGTAAGTGGGGATGGATTTAAGGTTCTCGATCATGGACGGGTGGACCTGATTAACTAGGTAACTATTCTTGATCATGGACGGGTGGACCAGATTAATTAGGTAACTATCCATTCCCATGCATTAGACGTTATAAGACTTCTTCATTTGCACCTTGTCTACGTGGAAATGATGTGCTTGGGTTACAATATCTCTTCAATCTATTCAAATTCTGGTGGATCTTTTACTACTGGCTCTTGTGGTGGATCATCCTTGTAGCCCTTTTGTAAACTTACATGGAATGCATTATGGATTGACCAATGAGAGGGTAGCTTAAGTTGATAAGACATTTGATTCATTGGCCATATAATTTGGAATGGTCCATAATGTCTTTGTGCGAATTTTGCATAGTTCTTTTGATGACCTATGAGTTCTCCATGCCAAATTTGACCTATAATGTGCCTTAAGCAAGCTTTGAGAAACTTTAAGAGAGCCCATTCATTCTCTTTGAATTGAAAAGATCTTCTATTCTAATCAACAATAGCCTCGTACTTTTGTTGTGTTATAGAGACAACTTCTTTGATCTTGGCAAAAGAACCACGTATGTCACACAACTATACTCATAGTAGCAAAGATCTTTTCCATGCATTCCAAAATTGGGGGGACTTTTGGCCTTCCTTCTATCATCTTAAACTTTGATCTTTTGGCAAGTAATCCATTCAGTGACATGTTCTTGTATGTCCTTTTTTATTGTAGACCAAAAGACATGTCTCAATTACATTCATTGTTTCCTAAATCCCTTTATGTCAACATATGTTGGGGCATGTAACTCATACATGGCCATATCTCTTAAAATTCCAATAACACATAGCTTAGAGCCATAAACAAGATAGCCATCTTGAACCATGTATGGTTCTTTTGTCTTTCCTAGTGCTATGGCAGACATCACATCTCAAAAATGTGGTTTAATAGCATACTTGTTTATCATAGAGTTCATATCATTGTGAGAAGCTATTGTCATAGCATTGCATCAAGGTATAGGTAAGAGTGCATCAGCTACTTGATTGTGCTTATGGGTAATGTGAGAAATGTAGAAAAAAAACTACAAAGAAAAATTTCCCACTTTATCTACTTGATAGAAAGATTCTAGTTTGTATCATGAAGTACTTGAGACTCTGATGATGAAGGAAATCCCAATTAAGTAATGCATCCATGTATACAAAGCTTGTAAGAGAGTAGAATCTCTTTTTCATATAAGTTACACGTTTGGTGCAACTAAACTTTGTCGCAAGTCAGAAGCAGGTACATGGAAATTTACAAGCTGATGGAGAAGTGGTTGTGTAGAAACTTGATCTAGGATGCAACACGTCCTATGGAGGTTTATATGTCAAATGTAGCATTTAGCAAGTCAAAATTGTCTCCCAGTTGTGTTGATCAGGAAGCTTAGAACTACTTGAAGTGCAAAAATTTTTGGTGTTTTTTGCATCTCTTTATGCTTTCTATAGCTCGGTCTTTAAAACTCTACAATTGGGGCTATTGGGAAATTGTTATGCCAGGGAGAAGCAACCTGCAGATCATCTCATGTGAGGTCCCCAACCCCGAGAAGATTGGGACGACTTGATAGATGGCCTTCCTTTATTCTTAAGTTCCATTGACGACACACTACTCCATTTCCAATAAGTGGAGATACAAGCAAGAGAAGAGAGGAAGTCATCTATCCATCATGTGCATGGCTATTTCCTAACATAAAGATGAAATCCCATTGACATATTTAGAGTCTATAAACGACGCATTTTTTCCCACGTTTAAGAGGCACGGCTGCCATCCATAAACCATAAATATGATATGAGACTTAGTCTAAACTAAGTAGAAATCTTATGAAAAGTACCCTACTAATCGGTTCCACCCGTTCGTAGACATAGATCTATTAGGATACTAGTCTCCCTCTTTTCACAGTGCACTCACCCGTTCTTCTTGTTTTTTAATTACTACCACATTGTTTTACATATACAAACAATGTTCTTTTATTAATTTTAGGCACAGGTTCTTTCATCCAGCCCTTCAAACATCACCAAAATAGTTCTTTCTCAAACATGATCGAATGAAGACAATCCTATAATTTAGCAAAAAATGAATCTTTCAATTATGCTTAAGAGTTTGCCGCTACCCGCGGACTTTCTATGTCTAGCCAATAGAGCCTTTGCAAAGGATTTACTTATTCACTAACCACAAATGCTTAAAATTTCCCAATCGCTAATCGCAAGGGAACATCTCACTAACCGCAAGGCATCCTGCTAATTGTTGCAAGAGGCAAAAACAAAGCTGATAACTCAGCTTATTCTCCATTAACCGCGGAATCATCTCACTAACTACGAGTTCCAACAAGATATTCTTTCAGCAATTGTTTTCTTTAAGTGATTTCTCAACATAATTAACTAACTTCTAATATCAAACTGCAACAATTTATCAAACAATAACCATAGATCAAACAATTCTTTCACTACTCTATGAAATTGTATGCTTGTTTCTTGTGATATAATCACGTTTCTTGGACAGTTTAAGAGAATTTCAAGGCTTGACTTACCATTCGTCATGTATAACAATGCATAATTATAAATTCATCTCACTGAATCAACAACACGTTCGACTACCTCTCGTGTTTGCGATCGGACGACTTCCACTTCTTTCGCACCCGATACCTCCGCTTGAGCTACATTTGGAGTAGTTGATGTATTCCTTTGCACCTTTCTTGGAGGTGGAGAGGCATGAGCATCCTTCGAGCTTCGAGTCATATGCTTGGACCCATCATATCACGAAAGAGGAGGGGGAAAGTGAGAAACAGAAGTCAAAAATTTGAGGGATAGCACGACGGTGGTAGAGAAAGAGTTGGAGATGGAGATAGTTTGAGGGAGAGAAGGTAACTCCAACGTCAAGGCAAGAGAGCTTTCATTTTTAAGAACTTTGGTGTATGTCTTGAAAGTGAAGGGAGAGGGGTCTTTATATAGGATCTCAAGGCCAAATCACAAGCTAAGAATAGCGAAAAGCAGAGAGATAAGTTCGCACACATTTGCGGCTGTTTTTTTAGATTTGAATGACTCCCTCATAGAAGAAAACGTCATAGAGGATCAAGTTATAGATGCCCTAAGGATGCAAAAAGGAGGAAAACCAATGAGAGACCGCCAACTACCCACAATTGTCCTTTTCACCAATATATCTACTTTGTTCTCTAATCTAAAGAAAAAAAGAGATAGAGCAGGCACTTCGGTTCTATCACCAACATTTTTATTTTACTGCAAAGCAACCTCCCAGATACATGGTTCCAAATCATGTCTTGTCTTCCACATTCACTCAAGCAGCAAAGAAAGAGGGAGCCACTAAAGTGAACCATGCTCATTATAAGTTTGTACAACCCTAACCCATGTTAAAAAGCTAGAGAACATAACCTTTTTGGGAGCTCTAGAAGTACTGAGATGGATAGCATATCGTGCTATTGGCCAAGCAGAGCATCTACCACTTGCCTTGGAGCACAATTTATGGCTACTAAGCAAGAAAGATGATGAAGAAGACGTACAGACCAAAGCTCCACCAGTGGCCACAAGACTAAGGACAAGATTAGTCAATGTCCCAAGCCAAGAAACCGCTTTCAAAGAAAAGGACACGGTAGATGATGAAGAACCCAAGAAGAGACCAAGACCTACGGCACCAATAGAAGAACCGGCCCAAAAGGTGGCAAGGGTTGAAAGGGAAGTTGTCGCTTTTGAGCTTGAAAGAGGGCTCAAAGAAGACTTCAAAGAGAAGTGGAAACCCGATGGGTGTCCAAGCATTGCTCAGCTTATTCAGATTGTTTCTTTGCCCCGAGCTTGTTGCAATTTATAGTGCCGCTTCTTGATGGGTGTACAAGGATTGATCGGCTTATTCATATTGTTTCTCTTGCATAATCTCCTCTCTCTCCTAAGGCGGTCGCTGTAGGTGAAGATGGTAGTGGCGGTTAACACCAAAAATTCATAAAGTCAAAAAGGTAGTGTGAAAAGCAGTCTTATGGACATCTTCATGAGCTATGCATATCTGAGGATACCTGCTCTTTAAGTCCATGCAACTAAAGATGCTTGCAGCCTCTAACTTATCGATAATGTCATCAATCCGAGGAATCGGAAAGCAATTCTTAGAGATTGGTAGTCTATACACATTCACAACGTGCCAACAATCATCAAATGCAAGTGAGCTTAGAGGATTCTTGGGAATCACAGGATGGTATAGAATCTTTATAAAGGATTATGCAGTGATTGCTTCACCCTTGACCGACCTTCTGAGAAAAGGAGTGAATATAGGCTGGGAACCAATACCCCAGGAAAGTTTTGACGAACTTAAGCAGTATGTGACTACAGCACCGTGCCTTAAGCTACCATATTTCAACTAGGCCTTTAAGTCATCACTAATGCTAGTGGAATAGCAATTGGAGGAGTATTAGCTCAAGAAGGCAGACCAATAGCTTTCACCTCACGTAAGCTTAAGGTTCATGAAATGAACTACCCTTCCAATGATCTCAAACGTTTTGCAGTCACGCTTTGAAGTTGTGGAGACACAACTTATTGGGAAGGAAGTTTTGGCTCATAACCGACCGTAAGAGCTTAAAGTGGATTTTTACCCAAGCGACCTTGAATATGTGACAAAGGTGATGGATAGAAATTCTGCAAGAATTTGACTTTGACATTATTTATCTATTGTCCCAGAAAAGAAAACATGGTTGCAGATTCACTCAATACAAAACCCTTTTTGAGCCTCATATCTATATCCAACAACCCAATCATTGAAAAGATTAAGGAAGTTGCATCATATGATCTAGAGTACCAAAGGCAGCTTAACCTTGTTCAATTTGGGGATTCAAAGAATATACCTTCAATGTTACACTTTTCACATGATGGACCTTGTCTCTATTATAGAGATAGGTTATGTGTACCAAAGGATCCTAACTTAAAGAAGGCTATTTTATTTTAGGCCCGTGATAGCCCTACTTCAAAACACCCAGGATATGCGAAGACTCTCAATGCCATATGGGAAAGTTTCTATTTGACTGGACAAAAGGAAAATATTCTATGATATGCTCGTCAATGCTTGACGTGCCAAAGGATTAAAGCTGAGAGAGTTAAACTTCCCGATAGACTTAAACCACTGGACATTCCCCAAATGAAGTGGGAGTGTATAAGTATGGACTTTTTCATTGGATAACCTATGGTACAAGGAGGATATAATTCACTTATGGTAGTTATTGACCTACTCACAAAGGTTGCACATCTCATACAGATCAAGACAACCTTTACCACCTCCAAAATTGTACGCCTATTTGTTAAAGAGATTTTTAATTTCCATGGACTACCCAAATGGATTGTAAGCAATTGAGATGTGAAGTTCATTTCAAACTTTTGGACCTCACTCTTCAAGGCAATTGGAACAAAATTTAAACTTTAGTACCAATTACCATCCTAAATTAGATGGTCAAATAGAGCGAGTCAACCAAGTCATCAAAGGTATTCTAAGATCTTATTATAGTAGAGAGCCTAAACAATGGATTCAATTTTTACCTGAATATGCTTACAATGCTTCTCACCATCAAAGCATTGGTATGACCCCATTTTGTGTCTTGTATGGTCAAGAATGTGTCCCTCCACTCAACTTTTCTGACCCTATCATCAGAGTTGAAGCGTCTAAGAAGATGCTAGAAGAAATGGAAATCAAACAAAATCCATCCTAAAGGATATTCAAGCAACTCGGGATTGTCAAAAGCAGTATGTGGATGGTAAGAGATCTGAAAGAAAATTCAAAGAAGGTGATAAGGTTTTTCTTCGGATTCAAAGAAAAGTACCTTATCACTTGCAAAGTACAAGAAGCTTAGCCCACGTTATTGTGGTCCTTACAAAGGGATCAAGTGTATAGGAACCCAATCTTACAAGCTGAAGTTTCCAACTCACATCAAAGTCCATGACGTATTTCATCTAAGATTATTAAAACCCTATATTCCCAATGATGATCAGCTCCTCAACAATGAAAAAATTGCCTTGCCTACTCAAAACATCTTAGAGCTCTAACCTTATGAGTCTCGAGAGAAGAATCTTTGAAATAGAGTTGTCAGAGAACACCTTGTTCAGTGGCACGACTATCCTAAAGAAGATGCAACATGGGAAGATGAAGCCACCCTAAAGAAGGACTATCCTCACTTTTCTCAAGATGAGGACATCTCGAATCCCTAAGTTGGGGAGATTGTAATGTACCCAACATTTTTTCAATAAAAACTGTTGCATTTACTTTGCAAAAATATTAAGGTTCGCATTTTATCAAGTCATAGAGCATTCTAACGGAACGATCAGATCAAAAATCTGACTATGGAACTATTAATTATGTCTCTTATCCACTTGGAAACAATAGGTTGATATGAGAAACGTAAGCCTCTAGACTATTTCTAAAGATAAGAGTTGACCTCAAGAAAGAAGGAGTATTTTTAGGAAAGGAGGAGTATTTTTAGAAGAGAAAGAGTACGAGGAATACTTTTAGGAAAGAAAGAGTATTTTTAAAAAAGTAAAAGGAGTGAGTCAAGTTCAGAGCTTCTTTTCTTGGAAGCCAAGCTTCTTCTAAAATTAGAGACTCGAAATCGTTCATCAAGATGCATGTCTACACAAAAAAATAAACAAGAGACAAAACATTCCGCAAATGTGGGAAAAAAAACTAAGGAGAACAGAGAATGGACCCCCAAGATCAAGACAACATTGCACCCTTTTATTGGTGATGATGATACTTACAAATGGTGGTCTTGACTGTTACAAACCTGGCTCTTGGCACTAGGGATGCATGATGGAATTCGCGCACCATATGGTGCATGGCAAAGTTGGAGTTAGCAGGGAGGCTAGTTGAGGGAAAACATCAAGACAATGCAGCCCCACCGACGACGTCAATCACCAACATTGAGAGCAGCCCAGGGTAGCATGGTGTCGATGCATTCAATCCTAGCGTGCTCATGTTGCCTTGCGGGGAAGTAGTGACTGCCTTATGTGCATGGAGTGGTCGTGACTAGTAACTCAATCATGGGTGGTGGATAATGGGGAAAATGTTGATGTTTCCAATGCTAAAATGCCCAAGCTTGCAACCAAACATGATGCCATGAGCTCTCTAGCTTGGAGGGGTGCATTATGTGCTTAGTGGTGCTTAAAATGTAAAGTGCATGGAGCTAGTGTGTTCCTCCTTCACTTGTGCCCTTATTTGTGCTTAGCGGAGGCCTCTTTATATAGGCTTGAGAGGTGGTCCTTACCTAATGGTCCTTGCAAATATCCACTGGTCGCTATAGGGAGCCTAGATGCCTCTCTAGTAGGAGAGATAGAGAAGGAGAGAAGGTAGAGATAGAGAGAGAGGAAAGAGTGGGATGGGGAGAGTTTTTTTACAATCCACTAGCCACTGGCTAGGTTATTAGGGAAGACTGGATTTTGGGGCATTTACAAGGGGTTTTGTTGATGGTTTGGGTGGTCGGTGTGAGGTTTAAGGCTACAAAAATTGGTATTTGTTGCATGAAGCCAAAATGCTATGTGTCACTTCCTTTTGGTGCTGGCTGGGGTGCGCCTTTGGCGCCACTTCTTATCTTGGTGTTGGCGGCGTGCAAGTTGGCTGTTTTCGTCGATGGTGTCGATGTCGTATTCCTTTCGCCTTTTTTTCATTGTGGGTGCATATATGCGTGCGTGCACTGTGTGTATTTGTTTATATACGTGCATGTAGACGTGCTTGTGAGTGGGTGTGTGTATGTATATAAGTTGGGTGTGGGTGTGTGTGTATCGAGAGTGTGTGTGTGTGGAACGAGGGAGAGTGATTATATATATATATATATGCTATAAAACAAATATTTCCTGGCTTGCCCGCGGCTCGCCGTCTGCACAGAACGAGGGAGAGGGTGAGTGAAGTGTGTGCGGGTGTGAGAGGAATGGAGATGGTGTGTGTGTGTGTGTGTTACGGCAAGGGGTTGTGTGTGTGTTTTGAATAGAGAGAGAGATAGATGGAAGATTATTCACGCTGCGTTACAAAAGGGAGGGAGAGAGTGATCGCGAGTAGGAGATAGAGAGAGAGTGTGTGGCGAGGTAAGGAGGGAAGGTGAGAGAGTTGGTGTGTGGGTGTGGATAAGAGAGAGAGAGAGAGAGAGAGAGAGAGAGAGAGAGAGAGAGAGAGAGAGATAGAGAGAGAGAGAGAAATATTATGCAGCATTGGCAGCCTGCGGGCTTGATGACACAGAGTGCGAGAGAGGCTTTGGCTCAGGGTGGCCCGCCAATGGAAACGAGGGAGGGGGGGGTAAGGTCAACGGGGTGTGGGATGGTATGGGTGGTTGAGTTGAGAGAGAGAGAGAGAGAGAGAGAGAGAGAGAGAGAGAGAGAGAGAAAGAGAGAGAGAGAGAGAGAGAGAGAGAGAGAGAGAGAGAGAGAGAGAGATTATGCAGCCTTGGCGGTGGTCTCCACAGGGAGTGAGAGAGAGTAAATCGAGACAGAGAAAGATAATGAGAGAGAGAGATAGTGAAGAAAGAGACAGACAGTGAGAGAGATAGATAGTGAGGAAAGAGAGAGAAAAAGAAAGGGAAAAGGGAAAGGAGAGAGAGAGAGAGAGATAGAGAGAGAATATTATTGTGCTTTGGAGCGCGGTGGTCCGCCGGTGGGAGGAAAAACAAGAGGGGAGAGAGGGAGGGATGAGGTATGGTGGCGCGCCAGTGGAGTATGGACGAGCTAGAGGCAAGAGAGAGAGGAAATAAAAAAAACGTGAAGGGTGTGTGTGTATAAATAATGCAAGAGAGACTGACTCTGGTTCATGCATGATGGCCCGCCACTGGAAAAGAACAATGTCGGCTTGTTTTATTGGCTAGATGGTAGAGAATCAAGGTAAGAGATAGAGAGATGGTGGTTTAAAATGGAAAATATGGCAGCCTATTGCACGTGCGCGAGCAAGAAAGGGGGAATTGGTGGTGAAAGTAATAAGAGAAAAAAACTATTTTTTTTTTGTGTTACTTCATGCTCCTGAATGTGGCTTATTCTTGTGGTTTGGGTTTTGAAAACTTAGAACTTTAATTCTCAGGCCGGGCTAGAGGGCGGTGTGGCTAACCCGGTATTAGCGTGTAAAAGAAATTAGGGTTCTCGAGCTTAGTTGTTGAGAGCACTCTTTGGTGAGAGCTCTTAAGATGTGTGGCTATGGAGTCCTTGAGCTTCTCTTTGCTCTTGGGACTTGATTAACACTAATCAATGATTCATTCTCTTTCACTGTGCCTCTCTTATGCTTTTTATGATTTCCTATGATGCTTAGATTAGCTAGATCGTAACTAATTAGTGGTTAATCCCTCTCTAATCTTGTGTGATTTCCCTCTTTTGCTTGTGTGTGCATGTAGGTTTGATTGGAGTGTGGTGCTTGATATATATATATATATGTGTGTGTGTGCTTGCGATTAGTGTGTTGTATGATAGGATTAGTGGTATTGACGGGAGCAAAGTGAACCCCGAACCCCGATGGCCTCTAAAACACCGGGGACCGAATGGCGCGCCTCGAGCCTGTCATGGTAAAGCAAACAAGGGGCACCACCTAGCTTCAGCGGCTAGGACACAAACAACACACCACCATAACAAAGTTTTCATCCAAGAGAGATGGATGCTTGGGAGTAATGATGAAGAGGAAAGGGAATGAGATCAAGTGAGAGAGAGAGAGAGAGAGAGAGAGAGAGAGAGAGAGAGAGAGAGGGGGGGGGTATAGCGGCTTAGTACTTAGGCACCACAAAAGGATGGCGAATCCGCACACCCTTCACACATACACAAGCTCACTCCAAACACAAGACTAGGTGGTGATTCCGCACACACCTCACATGGGCAAAACATTGCAAGAAAACATACTCACAAAACCTCAAGCTTTATTTAGAGATTAAGGCGATGAAATGGGGAGCATAGGGTAGGCGAATGAGAAGGGAGAGCGTGGTAGAGCACATGGCGGAAAGGTGGGAGTTGATGGCGAAGACTCGCACGAGGGTTATGGCCATCATCCTTCATTTAGTTTGCCTTCATCTTCCATAGCCCAAGGGTAGAGGTCATGCTCAAGACGAGCATGGTGATTGTGGTGATGGTGATGGTGTGGGTGTGTGTGTGTGCACTAGGCACACACAGTGCATAGTGTACTCTTTGGTGATGGTGTGTGTGTCCTTAGTGTGATGGTGACCCCTCTTTATATAGGGGAGGAGGGGGGAGAAATTCTAGAATTTAAAAATGAAGAAATCATTATCTACATAGGCCATGTGACTGTGGGCCCCACTTGTCTGGCTGTGTGTATATGTGCCAGAACAACAGTCTCATGAGAGAGAGACTAAGAGAGAGAGATGGGTTGATGAAAAAAAGTGAGAGGTGACATGGAGAATAAAGTAATTACAAGAGGGGAGAGAGGGGAGTGTGTTTAGAGGTGAATCTGTGTGCAGATGTGTGTGAACACAAGAAAAAATCAGGTAACCACTGGGTGGGGATGGGTCTGTGGGCACCTTTTTTCAGTGAAATTGAGTGTGTGTGAGTGTGGGGGGGGTTATTTAGCTACAAGACAAGAGACATGGCGCCCTTTAGAGAGAGAGAGAGAGGGGGGTATTTGGGTCATGGGATATGATAGGAGAGAGAAAGAGGGGGTGGGGTATACTATTTTGGAAGATAGGGTAAGTTGCATGTGAGTTAGGGTGCATTATTGGTGAGTTATAATGCATTATTGGTGAGAGGTGGGGTAGCTTGAGGGGAGAGAGAAAGGAGAAAGGACAAGGGGAAGAGAGAGGGGGTTGACCTTTTGAGTGGAGGAGAGGAAAAGGGACACACGGCGGGGCAACAGTGAAGAAAAAAGGAGGCAAGGTGGGGATGGGCTACCCCGCAGGCATGAGGTGGCCTATTTTACTTTCTTATATATTTACATAATCATACTTTATTTTTTTCTTACTTTTTTCCAATGCCTTTTATCACTCCCTCCCTAAGAGGGGGTTTTCATGGGGTGGGGACGAGAGAAGAGGGGTATGGGAGCTTGGCTTGTGAAAATCCCCCATCATTAGACCTCCCCTTTTGGCTAGAGGCATTCATGTCTCTAGCTCATCTGTTTGATCATTATCGTCGGAGGTGGCGGCTGATGGTGTGTCCTCATCTGGAATGTCAATTGGTGGAGCCTGGTCAAATCGAAGAAAATAAGGTTTAAGTCGCCAACCATTTACCCTGGTTTTATGAAGCTTTCCATCAGCCTCCATAAGCTGGTACCTTCCATTGGCATACTTTTTCCTGATGATGAAAGGGCCTTCCCATCGGAGCAGGAGTTTCTTATCCTTGCGCGTGTCAAAGCGATTGTCGTAGCGGAGCACCAACATTCCTTTCTTCAATTCTTTTCTCCGGAGATGCTCGTTAAAGCTAAGCCGTCTATGCTCTGCTTGTGCTGCATAATAATTTATTGCTTCTTCTCTGTCCAGCTGCACTCTTTCCAAGTTGATGATGTGATCTCTCAAATGCATGTTGGGTTGTTGAAGTTGGCTTGCCATTACTCTGAGACTTTGTAGTTGCACTTCAATGGGCAAGATTGCTTCCTTACCAAATACTAGATGATACGGTGTGAATCCCAAGGATGTACGAAATGAAGTTCTGTAGGCCCATAAAGCTGGTAGTAGATACTTATCCCAGTCTCCAGGATGATTGTTTACCTGCTTGGTAATAATTTTAGAAACCATTCCATTTACCTTTTCAACTAGGCCATTACATTGAGGGTAATATGGTGAAGAGTGCCTCCTTGTAATGCCCAGTTTCTGCATTAATTCTCCTACCAAGTCTGCTCTGAAACCTGGCCCTCTATCAGAGATGATCTCTAAAGGTGTGCTAAACCTACAGCATATGTGCTCGTAGATAAATTTAGCTACCTCTACCGCTGTGATTCTAGTGGTGGCTGTAGCCTCTGCCCATCTAGTCATGTAGTCGACCCCCATGATAATGTAGAATTTTCCTGAGTTGGCCCTAGGTAATTGCCCAATGGCATCGATACCCCATTTTTCAAATGGGCCATATGAGAGAATAGGTGTCTGTGGTTCAGGCATAAGTGACCTAGTGCCGGCCTTTTGACACAACTTACACGTTTTGCACCAATGGTGTACATCACGGTTGAGGCTAGGCCATATGAAGCCTGCCTGCAAGATTTTCCTACTTGTTATGTCTAGGGCAAAGTGACCACCACAAACCCCGTCCTGACAGCTAGCAATTACTCCCGTGATTTCGTGAGAGAGAGGGACCTTCCTGAGTATTTGGTCCTTACCCTTACAGTACAAACCATCATTGATGAGTCGATACCTTGTGGCCTTCCGCGTCAGCCATTGCTGTTGTCCCTTTGTTAAATCTGATGGGCATTCCCCTGTTTCCAAAAAATGCATGATGTCAGGCAAGGCATCACTGCCTTGAAATAGAGGGAGCTCTAGTTTTATTGCTCCAACCACCACTTCCTGTAGTCTTTCACTTGCTAGGGCATCTGCTTCTTGGTTTTGAGCCCTTGGGATATGGTGTATTTAAACTTCTTCAAACTTACCAACAAGGTTTTTACACCACTTAAGTGAGTCCTTAAACTAGGATTCTTGCATGTCCATGCTCCATTTACTTGCCATACCAGAAGTAGAGCATCCCCAAATACATTAAGGCGTTGTACACCTTGCCAGACGCACCATTGTAGACCCTTGGTTAGTGCTGCATACTCAGCTTCATTGTTAGAATGTGAATCTAACAATTGGCCCAACGAAAATACCTTTGTCCCTTTGTCATCAAAGACCACTATGCCTACAGCTGCTTTGTCGGACGCTCGCTTGTAGGCTCCATCAAAGTAGAGAGAGTATGCTCCTTCTACCATCGGTGGTATTGGAGGTAATTGGAATTCTCCTTCCTTAGATTGCTTCTCCTTCCTTTCAAAGACTTGGTAGGTCATGAGTCCCCCCAAACTTGCCCTTGTCGTGCTTTCTACCTGTACCGTGTAGTCAAACTCTTGCAGACGAACTAGCCATTTAGTAATTCTAGTAGACACATCCATGTGTTGTACAACATAGGGAAATATTTCATCCGTGGTTAGAATCACAAATTGCTTAGGCAGCAAATATGACCTAAACTTTGTAGTTGCAAATCTAAGAGCTAGGACTAAGTGTTCCACATGGGTGAAACCTTTCTCTCCTGCTGTCATCATTCGACTAGAGAAGTAGATTGGCCTCATGAAAGATGTCGTCGTATCCTTTTGGAGTAGCACAGCCCCCAATGAGTCATCACCAACACTTGAGGTGACATAGAATTTTTCATCCCACTTAGGTGGTGAGATAGTTGGCAGAGTGGCTAAGACCTCCTTTACCTTGTTGTAGTGATGTTCGCTTTCCTCGTCCCAAGTGAAAGTTGATCTTTGAGTGAGTTGTTGCAGTGGTAGAACAAGTTGTGATAGTAGATGTATGAATCTACTTAAGTACCTCATCTTCTGTAGAAAAGAGACCAGTTGACGTGCAGTCGTTGGTGAAGGTAGGGCTATGAGTGCGGACACCTTACTTGGGTCGGCGTTGATACCTCTTGCTGAAATTTCATGGCCTAGTAGAATGACATTACTCTCCCCAATGTGACATTTATCCACATTAAGTTTCCCACCTAGGCTCTGCAACCTGGCCAAACCTTCAGTTACCTTTTCTAAATGTGAAATACGGGAGCTATATATACAAAAATCATCAATGAACACTCTTATGGATGTTCCAAAGAACGGTTGAAAAACATATGTGACATATCTTTGGAATGTGGAAGGTGCATTTGTGAGACCAAATGGCATAACCCTGTATGCAAAACAACCCCATGGCGTGATAAAAGTGGTTTTTAGCTGATCTTCCAAGGCTATGCGTATTTGAAAGTATCCAGAATAACCATCACATACAGTATAGCATTCAAAACCCGCTACTTCATTCAGAATTTCATCCAAGAAAGGGAGAGGAAAGTGGTCTCTCTTTGTAGCTGCATTTAGTGGTTTGTAGTCAACACAGACCCTCCACTTACCATTCTTTTTAGGCGTCACCACTATGGGTGACACCCATTCTGAGTTTTCTACAGGATAGATGGATCCCGCCTCTAGCAGTTTCCTTACCTCGGCCAAGAGTGCCTTTTCTTGTATGACCCCTAGTCGTCGTAGCTTTTGCACAACTGGTTTTACCCCTTCCTTCAACTTAATATGATGTTCCACCACTGTAATGCCTGTGATTCTTTCATAGTTGTCAATGAACAGGTTAGGAAATCCCATCAACATTTGCAAAAAACTATCTTTCTCCTCAAGTGTTAATTCCGTAGACAACTTACCCTTCAACCTACTTCCTCCTAGGCCAGGTGATTTTCTCTCCTCTTCATTGGGTTTCCCTTTTGGTGATGGATCACCAGTTGTGCTTACCCTTTGTGGATCCTTCATAATGATACCCATCACATCAATGGAACTATCACTTTTGTTGGTGGATGTGGTCTCCTCCTCAAAACTGGAAGATTCGCTAGTGGTTTCATCTACCGATGTTTCCAGATTCATTTGCTTCTGCTTGCCAATCCTCATGTCGTAGTAGATTGTCTCCCCTTTCTTACCGATCATGCGTAGAAGGAAAGTACCCCAATCCTATTTTGCCTTCATGGCCATCAACCATGGTCTTCCCAAAATTAGTGGATAGCCCTCCCCCTTAGTAGGCATTACAAAAACATCTACCTCTACCTCAGTGTTGAAAGCTTTGATTTTCACGGCACTTACCACACCCACACACTTTACTTTTGCGTTGTTTGCCATCTTTGCCTTGCATGGAGAAGGCCTGTCAACCTCGAGCCCTAATCGAAGCATCATAGCTTCGCTCATTACACAGATTTGTGCACCTCCATCAATGTAGGTGTTTCCAACCCTCTTTCCTTTTATGTTTACGTCGACAATTGGAAGGAGATCCATGTTGCATCCCGAAATTGCTCCGGCTACCTTTGTTTTGGAGCGTCTTGTACTTACCATTTTAGACCATTGTCGCCTTACTTTAGGTACAAGATGTAGCAGCTGTGGCCATGTAATCTTCGGTCCTTGCTCTGCCACATCCAATGTTAGATCATAGGGCTTAGAACTTTCCCCTAGCTGGAAGTCGGTGATGCCCAATTTCCGTCGTGGCCTGGATGGCCTCTTGCTAGTTTCTCCTTGCATGCTTCTCTCATCATCTGATTGTGTAGCCTTCTCCCTCCTAGCTCTTTTCACAGTCATGGCCTCAAGTGGTTCTAAAAAGGTTACCTTCTCCTTACCCTTGTCCCTCTCCTTTGCTCCGGGTGGATCCACTACTACGGCTTTTCCTTTCTCTTCTAGCCTTATGATGTTTACAGGGCGATCAGGTGGTGGGGCTGGTGGAAGAGGTGGAATGGATGCTTGTAGTGGTGTCTGGGGTGGACGTAGAATTTGTGTTGGTGGGGTTGGTGCTCTGGGTGGGGGTGTTCTTTCTCTAGGGGGTGACAATTGGTTCCTCCTACCTCCTCTATTATAGTTTTGTCGTGGTTTGGGACAGTAGTACATATTGTGACCGTCTTCTCCGCAGTTGTAGAAATGATACTCCCTGTTTTGTCGTCGTGCTCTTCTAGGGTCTTGATCTCTTTCTTGACTCCTCCCTTGTTGTATTAAGTGGACATACAAATTCTGCAGTTGGTCAGTAATATGGGCCAACATATCTTGTTGGTCATCTCTTACACCAAGAGCCGGTGGTGGTGGTGGAATGGTGGTTGTCGTAGTTTTTGGTCGACGTGATGTTGCTGTTTCTGTTGACTCGGTTTCTTTGGCTTTCATTCGCAGCTTCTTGTCCTTAAGGCGAGCAATCTCAACGGCTAACTCGTACGTAGCCGGGAATCTACCTTTCACCTTCTCCTTGAGAAGCGGCCATAAGCCATGCATGAACCGATCTTTTTTTAGGAAATCGGGTGCAGCTTCCCCCCTTGCCAGTGACTCAACCCACCGTTCCCACAAATCCACAAATTTGGACTCATAGGTGGCATATTCTAAAAGACCCTCCTGCTTCAAGTCTCTCAACTTGTCCCACAACTTTTCTGAAGTGGTACCTCCCCCAAATCGCCTCTTAAAAGCGGTTTTTAAGGGTTCCCAGTCATCCTTGGTTGCTTGTGGAAGTGCATTGTACCATGATCTAGCTTCTAGCTTCATGAGATGCTTAAAGATTCTAACCCATGATTCATCCGTATCTTTGTTGCACTACACATGCTACTTCAAAGTCATCTAGGAAGTCTGTTACCAAATCCTCCCCCTTCTTTCCTTTAAGTGTTGGAAATGCTACACTTGCCATGATTACTGAGAGAGAGCTAGAAAGACACACTGCTTAACTTGCAAAAGTTTTTTTCTTCTTTGCAAGGAGGCGTGTATACCCTCTTATACTAGGACATAGATTAAAACTTCAAACGGTACATTGCCTTGTACCAAAGGTAGGACAAATGGTTGATCTGATGCCAGAACCTCAAAAAATCGCTCCCCACCCAGCATGGTGTCAATGACGTGCTGGTAGTGAGCCTTCAAATCCAGCATTACCTTGATTGAGCGTACACGTGTTGATATGTGTGATCTGTCTTGAGGTAGGTTGTACTGATTCATGTGAAGCTTAGAGGTGCTTAGTCACTGTCCAAGCTTGTGGGAGAGGGTGGTGTTCTTTCCTGAAACAAACTCAGTAGATCCCTAGTTTCTCTAGTGAGAGTGTGAGCCAATGATTCCGTTATCTGTGCTGCAGCATCAGGTGCGACTTGAAAACTGACTGTGATAATTACCTCGGTGACTTGAGTTACCCGATTCTCAAAGTAGAATAGTGTTGATTCTCTATTGTGTAGAGCTCTTTCCATTTTGTTTTTGTGGGTTGGTTGTAGGTTGCGGACATGGTTTCGACCTTCTCCTTCTTCTTCTTGGCACTTGGCCTATGTATATCCACTGGGTTTGGTGTGTTGGTTGACTCTCCCACTGCAAATTGATTACCATTATGCCTGGCACTCGAGCTTCGATGGAGATGCAGAGTTCGTCTAGTTGTGCTTGCAGCTCTTCTTCTTCTCTCGTCCAATTAGCAAATCCTGCTAGCCATTCATCCATTCACAATAGTTTAGGGGTTTCAGTCTTGTAAACTGAAGGGTTTCATGAAAAGATCCTCCGTGGGGGCACCAAATAACGGGAGCAAAGCGAACCCCGAACCCCGACGGCCTCTAAAACACCGGGGACCGAATGGCGCGCCTCGAGCCTGTCATGGTAAAGCAAACAGGGGGCACCACCTAGCTTCAGCGGCTAGGACGCAAACAACACACCACCATAACAAAGTTTTCATCCAAGAGAGATGGATGCTTGGGAGTAATGATGAAGAGGAAAAGGAATGAGATCAAGTGAGAGAGAGAGAGAGAGAGAGAGAGAGAGAGAGAGAGAGAGAGAGGGGGGTATAGCGGCTTAGTACTTAGGCACCACAAAAGGATGGCGAATCCGCACACCCTTCACACATACACAAGCTCACTCCAAACACAAGACTAGGTGGCGATTCCGCACACCTCACATGGGCAAAACATTGCAAGAAAACATACTCACAAAACCTCAAGCTTTATTTAGAGACTAAGGCGATGAAATGGGGAGCATAGGGTAGGGGAACGAGAAGGGAGAGCGAGGTAGAGCACATGGCGGATAGGTGGGAGTTGATGGAGAAGACTCGCACGAGGGTTATGGCCATCATCCTTCATTTAGTTTCCCTTCATCTTCCATAGCCCAAGGGTGTAGAGGTCATGCTCAAGACGAGCATGGTGATTGCGGTGATGGTGATGGTGTGGGTGTGTGTGTGTGCACTAGGCACACACAGTGCATAGTGTACTCTTTGGTGATGGTGTGTGTGTCCTTAGTGTGATGGTGACCCCTCTTTATATAGGGGAGGAGGGGGGAGAAATTCTAGAATTTAGAAATGAAGAAATCATTATCTACATAGGCCATGTGACTGTGGGCCCCACTTGTCTGGCTATGTGTATATGTGCCAGAACAGCAGTCTCATGAGAGAGAGACTAAGAGAGAGAGAGAGATGGGTTGATGAAAAAAAGTGAGAGGTGACATGGAGAATAAAGTAATTACAAGAGGGGAGAGAGGGGAGTGTGTTTAGAGGTGAATCTGTGTGCAGATGTGTGTGAACACAAGAAAAAATCAGGTAACCACTGGGTGGGGATGGGTCTGTGGGCACCTTTTTTCAGTGAAACTGAGTGTGTGTGAGTGTGGGGGAGGTTATTTAGCTACAAGACAAGAGACATGGCGCCCTTTAGAGAGAGAGAGGGGGGTATTTGGGTCATGGGATATGATAGGAGAGAGAAAGAGGGGGTGGGGTATACTATTTTGGAAGATAGGGTAAGTTGCATGTGAGTTAGGGTGCATTATTGGTGAGTTATAATGCATTATTGGTGAGAGGTGGGGTAGCTTGAGGGGAGAGAGAAAGGAGAAAGGACAAGGGGAAGAGAGAGGGGGTTGACCTTTTGAGTGGAGGAGAGGAAAAGGGACACACGGCGGGGCAACAGTGAAGAAAAAAGGAGGTAAGGTGGGGATGGGCTACCCCGCAGGCATGAGGTGGCCTATTTTACCGTTCTTATATATTAACATAATCATACTTTATTTTTTTCTTACTTTTTTCCAATGCCTTTTATCACTCCCTCCCTAAGAGGGGGTTTTCATGGGGTGGGGACGAGAGAAGAGGGGTATGGGAGCTTGGCTTGTGAAAAGCCCCCATCAGTATATGCGTCTTGTAATCGTAATTTGTGTGATTGGGATGATTAGAGGTGAAGAGAAGTGGATGTGGATATTTCCCTTCATTGTGGCTTAGCTCCTCCATAGGCCGAGAAGCTCACTTCATAGAGTTAACTATTTGTGTTGCCACGATTAGCTCACTGACCATGTGAGTGTTTCCATGCCCTAGCCGGGTAGCTCATCCCTCCGTATTGAATTTTTTTTTGGTCATTGGAGCTATTGCAACGATGAAACCCCCAACATTTGGCGCTGTTCTTGATAGATCTATGTGTGTGTGCTTGCGATTAGTGTGTTGCATGATAGGATAAGTGTTGTGTGCGTCTTGCAATCGTAGTGTGTGTGATTGGGTTGTTTAGAGGTGAAGAGAAGTGGATGTGGATATTGCCCTTCATTGTGGCTTAGCTCCTCCATAGGCCGAGAAGCTCACCTCGTAGAGTTAACCATTTGTGTTGCCACGATTAGCTCACTAAGCGTGTGAGTGTTTCCATACCCTAGCGGGGTAGCTCATCCCTCCGTATTGAAAATTTTGTTGGTCATTGAAGCTATTGCAACAATGGAATCCCCAACATTTGGCACCGTTTCCGGGGACGATGGCCTACGCTAGTGTAATTGTGGCATAATCGAATGGGTTCCCTCACTAATTTCATTTGTGTGTTTATGTTTTTGTGGATTTTGGATGTGTGTGCATGAAGCAACGTGTTCATAATTCTCTAATGTGTCACCGCATCTTGCCAATTGTGTGTTTACACACTCTAATTTCACACTAACCCCTTGCTAATTTGACTAATTTTTGCTAACGTACTAATTTTCTATGAAGGATTGGAGCATTCGACCATTCAATTGATCTTCAATGGAAAGGTAATCAAGGTGGTATTTTCAACCTCCCTAGAATCTAAGGATGTGTAGGATTGTATAGAGATCCCACCATGATGCAATGTAATGTTGAAGTAATGTAATGTTGATGCAATGTTATGTTGGATTGAAAATTTTGTGATTGTTCATTTTCATGCCGTCATAATGCCGAAATTTTAAGATTTGGTGGCATATGAATTTGACAAGTTTCAATTGCTAATTGGTGATTGTGGATTGCTAATTGGGTGCCTAATTGAGTTAATTGCATGTTTGGATGGTCAATTGCAAGTGTGTGTGCACTAAAATTAAGTGTGGGTGCTATCTAATTGAGTGTGTGTATACTTAATTTTAGGTGTGTGTGCACTATTTTGCCCATGTTTGTGCACCTAAAAATCAATGTGTGCTTAATGATTTTTCAATTTTGATGATTGATTTGTGTGCTCATGCCCAACTATTGATTCGTGAAGTCACTTTGCAAATTTGACAAGTTTAACCCTTTTGTGTGCCCACCTAAAGATTGGCCAAAACTACCAATTTTTTTAGAGTGTGTGTGTGTGTCTAAAAAGTGTTTAAATTTGCATGATTGATTCGAATTTCGATTGCAAATTGGATGTGTATAATGATTAGTTGTTGTGTTTTTGTGCTCAAAACAGGGATTTACACACTCCAATTGCGTCAATTTTTGACCTAATCTTGAAGATATATTTGTCAGTTTAATTGCCTACTCTTGATTTTATTGATAAAATTGTTTGGCAATCAAATTGATGTGATTTGTGTGATTTTATTTGGTTGCACTATTCCCCTATGCGTGGAGAATTTGTAGAATTTTTTGGGCATTTTTCGGATAATTTTTGTAATTTTTTGGTAATTGTTTTTCTAATTTTTGCATTAATTTTGGTTAATTCCATAAAAACTTGATATTTTGCGATCTTTACGAGCTATTTTGTGTGTGCGTATTTATGGCATCATTTTGTTCGCATTAATGCCCTCCGTGGTCGAGTTTGGAGCGTTTTGCTTTTTTCGAGGGCCGGGTGGACAATTTTGTCGAAATAGGCATTTTTGAAAGAATCTGCTATTTTTGGTGTGCTTTTGCATATCGGAAATGCTTGATTGTAAATTACGATGATTTTCTAAGATTTTTTGATTTTTTGACAATCTTTGGGATTTTCTAGCGATTTTTTGGAGTTTCGGCTAATTTTCGGCATATTTTTGGCATTTCAGGACGTTTGGAAATTTGAAAATAAAATTTTAAAAAAACCAAAAAAATGGTTCGAGTTGCGACGACGCCCAGGCCGGCACATCAACTTCTCCGCGGAAAATGGATCTTTACGATCTGCTATGATAATTTTTGCCGACAATAAAATTCTTTTCTTCTTTTTCCCTCTCCGCGTGAATCCGTCCCAAACCCACTCTCTAACTTTCTCTCACTTTCTCTCTCCTCCACCTACAAAAAACCCGATTATTTACACTCTCTCACTAACCCCCTCTCACTCTCTCTCTAACTCTCCCTTCTCTCTCTCGAATCCCCCCTGCTATGTAGGCATGCACCGCTCCTTTTTTGGAGTTACACACACACACACTCTCTCTCCCTCTTAACTCTCTCTCTCCCCACCTTGTCGTACTCACTCTCTCTCCCTCTCTTGTGCTGCCAAACATCCCGTTGTCCCTCTGGTGGTAGACCCGTGCCACGCGTGCATCCCGACACACAGCCTCCGGCTCTCACGGGCATTGCTAGGACTACGCGCCAGTCTCGACTGCCTTTCGACGCTGCAGGGAGTCGGTCAACGTTGCCAGGCGCGCGTGTAGCGGCCACGTTAGGAGGACAAACGCCAAGGTAGGTTAGCCTTAGTTAGTACAACTTACTTTAAAAAATCATTTAAAAAGTCAAAAAATCCAATTAAAAATTTAGAAAAGGGATTAAAATTTTTTAAAAATCTATAAAATGAAAAAACCTCCTAAAAAATAAAATAAAATAAACCCTTATAAAAAATTCATAAAAAATATCAAAAAATCACATAGAAAATCATAAAAAATTCAAAATTGTTCAGAAAAATCACCATAAAATATAAAAATTCATAAAAAACACAAAAAATTCTTTAAAAATTCAAAAATTCACAGGAAAAAATCACAAAAATAGTAAAAAACTCAAAAAGGTCACAAAAAACTCATTGAAAATCTAAAATTGTCCGAATAAATCAAAACAAATTTAAAAAAATTTCATAAAACCTTCAAAAAATTCAAAAAATTACGAAAAATTTTATTAAAAAATAGAAGCTTTCCAAAAAAATCATAAAAATACCAAAAAAATAGAAAATTCAAAATTTCACAAAAAATAGCAAAATAAAAATAAACTCACCGAAAGTGCCAGAAAAGCAAAAAAAATCACACGCCGAGCAAACAATGCAAAAGCGAACAAGTCAAAAGAAGAAAAACCAAAAAAATTACGCACCTTAAAGTGAATCAGAGATCAGCCGAAAAAAGTGAGAAATCAGCCAACTCAAAGCCGATTGAGCGGCGGTCAAAATTCAAAAAGTTTGCACGCTAGAATTGGCAAGTGCAAGCAATTGCATTGCAATTGAGCTTCCACGAACAGGCACAACCTACATGTGATTGCAGACTAGGCTAGTACGAGATGGAGAAATTCTTCTAATCAATACCAAAATATGTTAGGAAACAGTTTTTACAGACCAAGACAGCATGGACTTAAATCAAGTCAAAAGTTCAAGTACAACAGAGCAAGCTAGTAGCAATGGCAACACATGCACAATTACAACAGAGCTGATTTTATAGCTAGATGGCTACAATGGGGATAATTTTTTTGTACACAGATTCAGAAGGCCATAGATACTTAATGAGTAAAAGCACCACAGGAGCCAAAATCCTATTGATCAGGGTAAAGCGAGATTCAGATAACTCCCAGATGTTCATAGACTTCAGTGGAGCCAGATATTGCAAGCTCAAAGATGAAGTGCAGATAGAAGTGCAACCCAAATAATTATCTAGAAATCTACACAAGCCAGCAAAACATACAGTTGGTGCATATGCAATCAGGGTCATTGTACATGGATTATAGTGGTCAGATCTATAGTCAAGAACCAAAAATGGAAGATCCAACAGATCAACCAACAGAAGCCAATCTAATTGGAGAACCAGGCCAAAGACTGTAGAAAGGTCAAGACGGAGCAATCTACAACTTGATGCTTAGTGTTTTAAAAGAAAATGCTGACAACTTGGCCAACATAGAAGCAAAAACTTCTCAGCAAGAGCTCAACATGACAGAACCAAATGAAATACCACCAATCATGGTGTATTGCTCAAATTGTGGATGAAAAGGTGGAAATTTTTCTGAAGATTGTCCAAGAAATCCTGACAACAGGGATACATCAACTGCCAAGCAAAGTACATAGCAAATTGGAAATGCGAATCTCGATGTAAGTGCATTTAACTCCTCACTTTTAATGCAATTAGATGATTCTGCATACCATTATAAGCACCAGTAAAAGCACTGCAAATTCAAAATCAGCATTCAGATGCACAGGCACTTGAAAAGCTTAACATTGATTCTTTAAACAACAAATTCTTGCATGAATTTGGTCAAGGTGTCGAGATATCACCAAAGGTTGAGAAGACTGTTAGGTTTGCAAATGATTTTGCATCCACTACCACAAGTGTGCAATCATTTATGAGTGTAAGGGACACATCAAACATAATTATGTTAGCTTTGTATGGTACACATAATTCATATGCACACTATGTAGACCAAAAAAGGAAACTCTACAAAAAGGATCAACCAGTGTTTGAACGGCCCACATACCAGCTCATAGAAGTGAGTCCAGTGATGGCTCAGAAAGGATGGTTCATTTCAGAGGAAAGAATCTATTATAGCCCATCCTCTCTAGAGCTGAAGGATATTACCCGAGTGAACCTAGAAATCTGTTCAGAGCCAAAATCTTCTCTATCGGAGATCAGACTTCGATGTTGTGACCAACCGAGCATATACTTTGACCAAAATAGTCGTAGATATAGACGAGAGTCTAGCATCTATGATGTCTTGGGTCCTGAAACCACATAAGCTCATATCATAGGAGACCCACAGGATAGTCAATATCAGGGCAAAGATAATGCTATCTACAGCGTGACTCGGTGAATAATTTGTCATGTTTCATGAAGATACATAGGAAACTATGTAGAAGGTTTACAGATACCAAACATCAACAATGCTACCCAAAGTGTACCTTCACAGTCCCAGAAGGTGAGACTAAACCAGAGCCAAACAATCTTGAACTCTTACAATGAAGCAGGCTATAGTGATCACCCTAAGTAGGGGGGAGCTGTAAATCCATCAAGCTCAGCTTATGTACCAAAAAATGCTACACCGGTTAGAAGCCCTAGAGCTTCTAGCCAACCAACGGACCCCTTCAAAGCAGAAACCATTGAAAGATCATATGGTTGTTGGAAGTTTCCAATTGACCCAGATTCCCTCAGAATCTATAGACAAATTCTTATATGAAGATCATCAGGGAAAAAGGTTTTAGTTGATCTCCACAAGTCAAAGTCAAAAACCGACAATTACAATAGTGTTCAAACAGTTACATGTGACCAAGCTCACATATGCATTTCAAGATGCACATGGTAAAAAATATTAGCAAGATCATGATCTTATACAAACTCCTCTGGATGGCCCGACTGAAGTCTAAGACTATCGGAAGATGATGCAAAGCCTCAAGCTTCCAGAATAGGTGACAAAACAGTCAAAGTCAAAAGAACCTAAAGTTCAAAAAGCTACACAAAGGTCACCACCAAAATCTCCTCCGAAGAGAAAGATTCTCCCAGAAAGTACAATGGATCTTCTAAGATCAAGGGTTACTCAGATGCAGGTGGAAAATGCTCATCAGCTGCTGCAGACAAAAAGTGTGGTATCACAGTCATACGAGTTGACATCAACGGAAGTAGGTGGTCAAAGCAAAGAAAATGCAGATAAAGCTCAACAAAAGGACACTGCCAAATCAAAAGCAATCAATTCATACACAAATCGTGAGACGATCAAGTGCAACATTGTTGGTGAACACAAAGCAAAGCTGTCAAGAGAAGTAAAGCTAGATTTTCAGCTAGACAAAACCTCATGTCTTTTCGCACTTGGAGAAAATGTGGACAACCACAGCTGGAAGATGCTCCTAGATTTGTGATCATATCAGGAAACAGATGAGCAAAATTCTGGGGAATCTTCTTCACCACCATTGAAGTAAGTTCACGGATCATCATAGCTCAATTTCATGTGATCAAGCAAAAGATATGCCAGACGACATCATAATGGGGATGCCAATGACTCAGAAGATGTTAGAGATACAGAATTCAAACATGACGGACTCATCACAGACAACAAAGAATGAAGACCAACACTGGTCACTTGCAAAAAATAGTACAATAACTCAAGCACAATTCAAATGGAATATCTTATTGAAGATTATTCATCTCCATGGAACAAAAATTCAGAAGAGATTAAAGCCAATCAAGCAATAGCAAGTGCTGATCAAACAGAAAAAAGAGAAACCATGGAAGCTATTGAACAGAGAATGCCACCAAAGCCAAAAGTTAAGAAGAACGGGGTTACAGACAGCCAAGAAGAAATAGGAAGTTCAAAGGTCGATTAGACATTGCCAGTTAAATCATCTGATGAAAGTTAGATTGGAAAATAGAGTCTCAAGCTACCCTCCATAGAGACACAATTAGATCAAGATGAGACCATGGAAAAAGGAGGACATAAATCTTCAATATAACCTCCAATGAGAATATCTATAGTCCTCAACAGCACAAAAGGAGCAAGTGTCATATGTAATTCTCTACTAGATAAAGAAGCAAACTGCAATATGGTTGGAAACAACATCCAGAGCATTCTAGAGATTACTCAGGACAAGCCAAGTAACAGAGAAATAATGGGTAAGGCTACAAGTCAAGAAGAAATGGTTGCTACTCTTAGCATCCAAAATTAGGAAGAGCAGGTAAAGTTTCAAGTAAAGCCTTCAAAAGACATGCATGCAAATGCCATCCTTGGACATCAGTGTGGTTAGACCAACACAAGTCCTACAAAGAAGATACAATGCTAATACTCTCCAAGTGGTATCAAGTAGCATTTACAGATACCGTTAATGCTAGATTTAGAGTTGCAAAAGTCACAAGAAGCAAAGATTAATCTTGCAGACAAAGGTAAAGGTAAAGTGGACCTTCCACCGATCAGCACAGAACGTGTGACACCATATGCCTCTACATCAAAGAACCCTCATGGATCAGCTTCTTCAAGCAAGTAAGTCTTTCAAAACTTCAAGTCAATTGCTGACCCAACTGAAACCTCAAAGGGGACACCCAGAAAAGCAAAGATATATCAGCCAAAGTACTCAAGAAAGCAAAGGAAAGTCAAGAAAGTGTTTGTTCTGAGCAGTTTAGTTAAAGTCAATGATCTAGTTTGGATTAAGTATAGGAAATCAACACATGAAGACAAACACATGCGATGGATAGCATCACAATGGAGCTTAAAAGAACAAGAGTACTATGGATGTAACATATAAATATGGGTACCAAAACCGCAGGTTAGAGCATATGAAGTGAAGTCAAGTCCCTCCTCCCAAGAAAGAAGGTCCACAAGGTATCAATCTCGACAATATCCTAGGATACCTAAGAAGCAGGTATACAACAGAACAACATCAAAATATGTTAAAGTCTACCACAACTCTCAAGAGGATACATAACAAAGACGGATCTCAAAGACTGTTCCTCTTTGACAAGGATTCTATACAGGGTATACAAAGATTTGGCTACCAGTCAACCACAAGCCAATTGCAACTACACCAGACCTGCTTAAAGATCTCAAGAACTCAACAAGCCCTAGAACGAGAAAAGTCAACAATGGAGATACAAAGGTCATCAAGAGATTTGGATTCCTAAGTCTTCCAATGCTCCTAGTCAAAAGACAAATGCCGATAGTGAACAAAGGCCTACAACAACATCAAATACTCCTAGCAGGAGGTCTAATTGGAGAATTGTTACAGATAATGGAGTCTTCACAGTCAAAGAAGAACAACCCAACCAGCGAGAATGCAGATTCGAAGATGATAAAACAGGTATGGAAAAAGAAACCTTCAATGCCAACTTGGTCCTTCACTAATCCTCTTTTTGAGGATTCAAGCTTACTTTTACCTGAAGAAATGTTTGTAGTAAGCACAAGGATGTAAAAAGTCAAGTCGCCAGGGTGCAAAAAACACTCTTTAGCATAGTCAGAGTCGGGCTGCTGAACCATAAAATGAGCAAAGCATTAGTCCCAAATCTTCAAGTTATATTAAACTTTATGCTAAGAGTTGGAGTTATTAGGATTACGTTCGCTGGAAGAGATGAACATATCTAAGTTAGGTCGCTCATGCTGGATGGGATGAGCATAAGAGTCAAAATCTATCAACTTACAAATTGGTGGAGTGTCGTAGAGTCCAACACTCACGCACTGTGCACAGTAAGATGAGAGCACATATCCTCGACAACAAAAACCATTCTTAAAGGGGTCCCAACTTGCAAAGCCATACCATATGCTTTTATAGCTACACCATCTTTCTAAAGAACCCCTCAAAATCCTTCTTGTACAACATATTGTTTTTCATGCATTTTTGTGTATGCATAAATAGTATGTCCCATCATTGGGGACATATGCATTAGACACTTTTTTTGCTTCCACCTATGCAACTTACAACAGGCAAACCAATGTTCCATCATGCTATCCTCTCATATTTGCTGCCTTTTTAATTCCATATCTATCAGCAAATAATCCCGTGAGTTCTTTATTGATATTTCCCATGCTAATAAGTACTTCAATAATGCACGTATCCCAAAGGTACTTTTTTTCCACTCGGTTTTCCCCTTTGGTCATCCAGGTATTAGACCATAATTTAGAAACTCATCATTCTACTTCCCTTGTACATACTTTTCATAAATAAATAGTAGCCTCATCATTATGCTATTAAAACAAATAAATGCAACATCATCTCTCACATCAGACATATTCGGACCAATGAAGATGTTGCAGTAGATTGAACCTCATCGACAAATTCAATGACAAATGAAAACAATCAAACCATCAAAAACCTTCCACAGCCTCCACTTTTCAATAGTGCCCAAGGACGGGCACCAAAATCGGAAGGGGGGAATGTTAACTGAGTCAACATCAGTTAACAAAAGGTGCTAAAGACCGAAGACGTACAAATGCACATTGAGCATGAATACAAAGAAGCAGTAAAGATTGGAGTTACACATTTTGCATGTTTTTCCAAAATGGTCATGTATTGTAAATTCTCGATTTACTTCAAGCCATTGTAATATTTTAATGTGTTACGGTCTCAATGGGAGTTTCAAGCTGTAAAGAATAGGTTATTTAGTGTGCCTAGGTAGCAGATTCAATAAGTGGTGAATCCTTAAAGGCCTTGGACACCTGGACATTGCATATTTTTACCCTAGGTATATAAGGCAGTGTGTAAAAGAAACTAGGGTTCTCAACCTCAGTTGTCGAGAGCACTCTTTGGTAAGAGCTCTTGAGGTGTGTGGCTATGGAGTCCTTGAGATTCTCCTTTCTCATGAGACTTGGTTAACAATAATCAATGATTCATTCTCTTTCACTATGCCTCTCTCATGATTCTTATGATTGCCTATGATGCTTAGATTAGCTAGATTGTAAATAATTAGTGGTTAATCCCTCTCTAATCTTGTGTGATTTTCCTCTTTTTCTTGTGTATGCATGTAGGTCTCATTGGAGTGTGGTGCTCAATAGATCTATGTGTGTGTGCTTATGATTAGCGTGTTGCATGATAGGATTAGTGTTGTGTGCATCTTGCAATCATAGTGTGTGTGATTGGGTTGATTAGAGGTGAAGAGAAGTGGATGTGGAGATTGCCCTTCATTGTGGCTTAGCTACTCCATAGGCCAAGAAGCTCACCTTGTAGAGTTAACCATTTGTGTTGCCACGATTAGCCACTAACCGTGTGAGTGTTCCATGCCCTAGCCGGGTAGCTCATCTCTCTGTATTGACAATTTTGTTGGTCATTGGAGCTATTGCAATGATGGAACCCCCAACACAACACTACAAAATTGCACAATTTCTCTTTATCTAGTTCTTGCAAAACATCCAAACAATAAACAACGGTATCTTTTGGAAGAATCTTATCTGCAATCAGCATTCGTAAGCTCGGCACCACATGCTCCATTGGGGTAATTGCCTCCATACCAAATGCCAATTTGAAAGGAGTTATATCTGTTGCCACTTTATATGCCATACAATAGGCCCATAATGTGGAAGGAAGTTTAACATTCCAATCTGTACTATGCAGATTAACTAGCTTTGTCAAGATGTGGACCAATTGCTTATTAGTTGATTCTACCTGCCCATTTGCCTAAGGATAATATGGAGAAGACTTCCTGTGTAACCCAAAATAGAATTGCAACATTTTCTTCATCACCTTATTCAAGAAATGGCTACCCTGATCACTAAACAACTCAACGGGAAGAAATATCCTTATATAAGTACCCAGCAACAGAAACCGTTGTATTATCAGGTCCAATAAAATCCAATCCGCATTTTTTTAAAGGCTCCAAGCATAATACTGGATGTAAAGGCATTCTGGACATCTAAATAGGTTGCCCCAACCATTGACAAACATCACGATGTTGTTTAAAATCCCTCGCATCTTGAAAAAACGTCGGCCACCATAATCTAGATTGTAGCACTTTTTGTGTCGTGATCAAAGCTGCAAAAGTGACCTCCAGCAATGCCTGTATGAATCTCCTTCATTACAGATCCTTGCTCTTGTGGTAGGACACATCTTAGCAAAACATCCACCATTGTGCAATAATACAACTTCCCTATCAAGATCTCAAAATTTCGGCTACAAATAGCCATCCGGCGTTGTTGATGTCGTGAAAAAAATGAAGGCATTTCTCCACTGTCGAGAAAATGAAACATTTCCTCATACCAGGTCCAGGGAATGCTGGGAATCATCCGAGACGATTGCGTAATTGGAACCTCATCCGCAACTACTCCTTGTAAAAATAGGGACGCATCCAGAAATTCAACCGCAACCCCAGTCGGTGGCTCACCAGAATCAAGATGGGACAGGTAATCAGCAACCGCATGCTGCACTCCGGGACAATGTTTGACCTCAAAATCAAATTCCTGTAACAAGAGCACCAATCTGGCTAATCTTCCTATCAAATTTTGTTGGCGCTCCAGATATAAGAGAGTCGAATGATCCACATGAAAGAAAAACCACCGTCCCAACAGATAATGATGAAATTTCTTCACCGAGTAAATCATCCCTAAGCATTCTCTTTCTGTTACTAAATAATTTTTTTCTACGGATGATAATCGTCTGCTGGCATAATAGATAGGTCAAAACCACCCTTGAGATTGTTCTTGCATGAGCACACTACCAATAGCCCTATGAGAAGCATCCACAAACATGAAAATACTTACCCAATTCGGAGGGATCATGATAGGAGCTTTGGACAGCTGAATTTTTAATCTCCTATAGGCCAGATCACATTCCTAGGTCCATTCAAAAACTTTGGCATGTGCTGCCTGATTAATAGGGATTGCCAAATGTGCTCGAAACCGCAAATGCCTCCCATGCCACTGAGCTTGGCCCAAAAATACTGCACACTGCTTTGGATTTGTCGACTGAGGTGCTTCCATAATTGCTGCTATTTTATCCGGATCCACTGAAATATCATCCTCAGATATTACATGGTCGAATAATCTACCACTCCGCACTGCGAATGCACATTTTAGAGGATTTAAACTAAATTTCGCCTCTCTACATTTCATAAAACATAACCGCAATTGCTTCAAATGCTCTAATTGTGCTCCAATGACACTGAGGTCATCCACACCAAAAATTTGAAACATATCCCTTTGAAAAGTTGAGGGAGCATTCCATAATCCGAACCACCTTATTGTGCATGCAAAAACGCCCCATGCTGTAATAAAAGATGTTTTAGCCTGATCCCCTTCAGCCATCCAAATTTGATTATATCCACTAAACCCATCCAGAAAAGAATACATTTCATGCCCTGCCACATCATCCAAAATAGAATCCAAAAATGGAAGTGGCAAAGGGTTTGGAATAGTAGCAACATGCAACTTCCTATAATCCACACAAGTTTGAATTTTCTTATTCTTCTTTGGTACCACCACAATAGGAGAAATCCATTCTGGTTATCAATAGGGGTAATAAAACCCACTTACAATAAGCGATCAGTTTCCACCTTGACCTGCTTGGCAACATTTGGATTCATCCAATATGAATGTTGCTTCACCGGCACTACATCTGGTTTTAAATGAATCTTATGCTGATAAAACCTTGGATCCAATCCTTTCCTATCCGCATACTCCCATGCAAAAACATCCTTTAATTCTGTCAACAAATTAATCAGGTCCCCTCAGAAACTTGCCTCAAGTTGTCTACTACTGATATGGATTGGCTTAGTCTCCTCTGGAGCTCCTAGAAAGACTCTCTCCAATTCATCATCCTTCACCCTTCTTACTTTACTCATTTGTGCTTCAAAATCACATTCTTGCCAAATAATATCCTCCAATGGTTCGGGCATAGGCAATGCTTTTTCTTGCCCCCCTGGCACTGCCATTTCTTGATCCCATAAAGACTTCCCCTCCAAAATTGTAGAAACATCTGCAAGATAAAGATAAACTAAATCTGGGTTAGCCTTCAAGAATTTCTCCTCTTCATCCTCTTCTAATCCTTCCACCATATTCATTGTCTCTGCTATCAAAGGCCATGCTGCTTGAACTGGTTGTCTGCATGTTCTCAACATCACCCGAACTTTCCTGCGACCCTTTTTAACTGTCAACATGTTTGCCTCCCAATCATGCTTTCCCTTGGCTTGACGTAACCATGGTCTCCCCAGAATAAGATGATAATCTTGACTGTAATACTCAATATTTAATACCACTAATGAAACAACAAAGGAAAAACCAACTACATCCAGCAGAATGCCTCGGGCCTCAGAGCAATCCTACTGGTTGTACTCTTCTCTGATCTGCTCTGCAAATTACAAAGGGAGCAGGTTCCCAATCACTAAGATCAAAGCACTCACAATCCGCTTGAAAAATAATATTCACTCCCGCACCTCCATCTAATAGGACTTTGTCGATGTACATTCCATGATATCTTACTGAAATATCCAGAATGCGTGTATCTGTAATCCTAGTTGTTGGCAACTGGACTGAATAATGTCGCTCGCTTTCAGCTGCCATAACATGATCTTCCATCTCGTTTGTTTATTTGAACTTTTGACTCAACAAAGATTTGTGAAAATTCGGAACTAGTTTCAATAAAGATCCTGACAGGAGAAAAGCGAGACATGGACCCCGACGACCTCTAAAACGCCGGGAGCCGATGCATGCCACGAGCTGGTCACAGTAAAGCAAACAGGGGGCACCACCTAGCTTTGAGCGGCTAGGACATAGACAACGGTGATTTGAAATATCACAAATTCTACACACATAGAGAGAGAAAGAGAGAGAGAGAGAAGAGAGAATAGACAGGTGATGAAAACCCTCGGCGGTGTGAGGGAGAATTATTCTCTTGCCATATTTACAGCAACATTATTTTCGGCGAGGTGGCACATCATGGTGATACAGAGATAGAGGGAGAGATAGTGAACCTTACTTGGAGCGTTCTCTAGAGATGACTCATTGAGATGAAACCTTGCTAACATGAGTGTGTGTGGATCGACCGTTGGAGTCGAGATGTGCACATAGCTTCCTTTACATCATACAATTCCCAAAACAATCCACTACGCTAAGTCCCCTCTCTTGTGATGCAAATGTTGCCAATTCCTCCCACCAAAATACTACCAAGTGCTGACCTCTCATGAACTTGCCCCCCCCCCCCCCTCCCCCCCCCCCGATAGTGACCTCTCAGTGCCTTTTTATAGGTGTTGGATTCTTTAGATTAAGGTAATCTGGCTTGATTAGGGTAATCTAATCAGGGGAGACAAAGCAAGGTGGTGGGCCCTGGGTGGTTGACCCTTGCTTTTTCTTAGGGAGTTATTATAAGGAAAACCTCTAGGTGGGCCTTTGTGACCATCACCTAGAGAGATGAGAATTTACAAGTTGGGATCTTTTTACAAGGCTTGGGTGAAAACTGAAAAAATGATGATAATAACCTACGGTTTACTGAAGAGGGTGTCGTGGCTGCATGATGTCGGTGAATATCAGCTTTGCTGGTGCCTCAGTGTAGCACATTCGTCACTTTGGGGTCAGCCGAGGCATGCCTTCAGTGCCTTTGCTTGTTTCGGTGTTAGCGGCGCGTGCTTTGGCCGTCCTCTTTTTGTCTATGGCGTCGATGTCGTTCGGTTTTTTTATATTTTCCTTTGTGTGTGCGTATATGCGTGCGTGTATGTATGGGTGAGTGCGGGTAGGCGCGTGTGTGTGTATATATATAGGTGAATGTGTGTATGTGTATATGTATGTGTGTGTGTGAGCGTGCGGAAGGGGGGGGGGTATATTATGTATATACATATATATATATATATATATATATTTTATATTTTTTGGTGACATACTATTGACGACGGTTTACTGAAGAGGGCGCCGTGGTCGCGTGCTGCCGGTGAATAGCAGCTTCGCTGGTGTGTCGGTGTAGCGCGTTCGTCACTTCGGGGTCGGCCGGGGCATGCCTTCGGCACCTTTGCTTGTTTTGGTGTTGGCGGCACGTGCTTTGGCCGTCCTCTTTTTGTCGATGCATCGATGTCGTTCGGTTTTTTTTTTAATTTTTCTTTGTGTGTGCGTATATGCGTGCGTGTATGTATGGGTGAGTGCGGGTAGGCGTGTGTGTGTGTATATATAGGTGAATGTGTGTATTTGTATAATTATGTCTGTGCGCGAGTGTGCGTGGGAATGGGAGGGGGATATTATGTATATACATAAATATATATATATATTTTATATTTTTTGGTGACATATTGCTGGCGAAATGCAAAGACGGGGAGAGAGATGGAGTGAGAGAGAGAGAGAGAGTGTGTGTGTGTGTGTGCTGGAGCGTGTGTGTGGGTGTGTGTGGTGTGTGAGCATGGGTGCGATGCCTGCATAGGTTGAAGAGAGAGAGAGAGCACGAGAGGGTGAAAGCGGCTGCCTGTGGGTGCTGTGTGCAGAGCGTGAGAGAGAGAGGGAGATGGGTGGATGAGGTGGTGAGGGAGGGAGAGTGTGAGGGGGCGGGTGTGTGTGTGTGTGGATAAGAGAGAGAGAGAGAGAGAGAGAGAGAGAGAGAGAGAGAGAGAGAGAGAGAGAGAGAGAGAGAGAGAGAGAGAGATATCCGGGGCCCTTGTTGGTCGACAGAGAGCGTGGGAAGGGGGGTTTTTTTTTTGGCAATGGAGAGGGGTAAGGGGGGTGTGTGGTGAGAGAGAGAGGGAATGTTATCCAAACCCATCTTGCATGGTATCTCAAGGACGAGAGGAGGGGAGAGACTCAATGGGGTGGGGAGAGAGGGAGAAGGAATAGCGGGCCAAGGAAATCGTAGTCCTGAGTGTGTGTGTGTGTGTGTGTGTGTGTATAGATAAGAGAGAGAGAGAGAGAGAGAGAGAGAGAGAGAGAGAGAGAGAGAGAGAGAGAGAGAGAGAGTTTCGTCTTCTTGTAAGCCACGAGGGAGATAGAGAGAGAGAGTGAGGATGGCTGAGCACTGTGCCATGTGGCCGCGACAAGAGCTAGAGAGAGCGTGTTGTCAGTGAGAGAGAAGGAGTGGACGAGGGAGAGAGAGTGGGTGCCGAGAAGGGAGAGAGGGGAAGAGGGAGGTGTGTAGGGAAAATGGGAGAGAGAGAGTGGGATATTTCCTTCATGCCCGCGGGGCCTTTGCTCAGAGAGAGGGGAAGAGAGCTGGATCGGGGGGGGGGGGGGAGAGGTGGGGAGAGAGAAATAGTGAAAAAGAGACAGAGAATTACAACGGCCCACCAGGGCAATAAAACAAGAGGGAGAGAGAGAAATGGTGGCCTGCGAGGCTGGGGTATGGACGAGCTAGGGCCATGAGGTTGGCCAAGGCATTGCCGAGCCTTCCGACGGTGTCGCCACGGCTTCGGCAGAGGAAAAATAACCTTTTTTCTTTGATTTTCGAAAATCGGCTATCAATCCCAATCGTACTTGTAATGGGGATTCTAGAGCTCCTTCCAAATAGAATCCCAATTATCCTTTTCCATGGTATTTGCCTTGTTTATGACTTCCCCTCTTTCTTCTCCGAAGAGGTCACTGATGGTCCTGATGATTGCAATGGTGGTACTGAATGTGGCATCCAAGTTACAGTCTTTTGCGTACATCCTCTTGAGTTGCCCAATCTGGGAGCTTAACATTGGCTGCTCGTACCATATTTTTTCCAGAACAAGTAATCAGCGAGACCACCGGGTCAAATTCCTCCAATCCCTCAATTTGAACCATAGCCACACTCGGCTGCTTTCCAGCAACACGAACCTGTTTCTTTTGATCATATTCCAAAGCTTCTGAGCAGTCCAACCGCCAATGCCCATCTCCCAAACAAAAAAGGCAGGTCTTGGGTCGATTAGGATCTCGGCCACCTCTTCCACAGCCGCAACCCTCTCCTCGATCTCGTCCATTAGTTGGTCCTTGAAAAGGCGTTTCTGATGCATGAGCCTGGGCCACCGCCACTGCAGGCTCTTGTCTTGATTGTTGTGACTGCCATGTAGAAGAATCCCGACTCCTATGACCACAACTATTGTAATATCATTCCACTGTATTATGGGTGTTGGCTGTGAAAATTGCATACCATTTTTGATTCATTGCACACTCTTGAGAGGCATGTCTCGGATTGCGGCACTGAGTACACCACAGCTCCTTCAGACTCTTTACCATCACAAAAGATTTTGCAGATCCGGATGGAACACCTTTCCCTTGACGCTAGGAATTTTTCCGACGTGCTTCCTTTGACTCTTTCACCGAACCACTACTGCCTGAATCTGAGGATTCTGAGTCTGCACTCTCCGACTCTGAACTATCACTGTCACTTCCCTGAGATTTACAATGAGACTTCTTGCGATCTTTTTTATGTGATTTCCTTGGTGACTCTGTATCTTCTAAGGCTTATCCTACTACAACAGCCCGTGCAATAACATTATCCAATGGAGTGGTTACCTTATCCACTGTGGCCATAGCAGTTCTAAGATCCTTATTCAGTCCTCATAGAGAATACTCATTCAACACCTCAGTTGCTGGCCGTTGTGAATGAGGTACCTGCTGCAAAAGCATCCAAAACTTTGCAGTATAATCTTCCATTGGCAACAACTTTTGATGCAACGTTCGAAGATTTTCCAAATGTTAAGGGACCGTATTTTCCATTTGAATCTACACAAGAACGCTCTGAAACCTTCAACATAAGTTTGAAAGCAATCATCAGGTTACTCTGACAGCCATTTTGCAGCTTTCCTTGAAAGTGTGGACTCAAACACCGATTGTTGATGGAGAGGAACCACATCACCAGGATGATTCAACCCATACACTTTATGAAATTGCCACAAATGAGCATCAGAGCCTTCCTTTAAGAGACCTCAAAAGAAACTATACTTAATTTGACCACATGTCAATGAAACCCCGAGATTGCATACCGGAGTCGATGGTGGAGCAACATGAGTGGGTGAGGGAGAGTGCACGGCAGGAGGACATGGCTGACTACGTGGAGTACGCTGCACATGCCAAATATGCCGACCACGTACCGGGCTTGGCGATGGAGACACATGTTCCTCAGCCTAGGGTGTAGAAAAAACAAATTCATCTGAACTGCCTCTCCTCCGTCGTCTTCCCATGACTCGAACAATAGGTTCAGGAGGACCCTGCAACCAAGTGGACATGCATGTTCACAACAGATCGCCCATCGCACATCGTGGTCGCCGGATGTAATGCCTATAGCTCTGCAGTGGATCAATAAACACTAGAGGAATGGATACCCTAATGTTCCTTACATTAGATGAACAACAATGTATAAGAAGACATCATAGAAGACAATACACAGGAACACAACATCATCTTCTTCATTGATATGTAACCGAGAACAGGATTACATGAGAATGATATATTGATTGATTAAGAGATATCCACAATGACTGGTATGCCCCCCCAAATACACCCGTTGCTCCAGTGCAGATAAAAAATGGTGCAAAACCCCATCCTGTCTCATGATATTCCATGAAGAACTGTCCAAAGTCGCATGAAGTCCTAGTCCGCAGTGTCCAAATATCCGCAAAACCATAGTGTGTGGCTTATGCCATAACAAGGGGGACACTCTCTACACCATATTGGACCTCCAACAACCTCCAGGGAGAAAGTAACTAATGATTAGTGACTCCAAGTCAAACACTGCTCAACAGAAGACGATCAACCTCATCAAGAACTACATCAGCTACCAAGAAACAAATCAAGGGTTTCAACCACATTGTCTACCTAGTAGAAGCTAGATAGGGCAAAATCAAGGCCTAAGTGTGAAATAAAGTGTAGATTCTATCTTCGGTGCACCGAAGATGACTCACCAGCATGGCACCATTTTTTGGCACCCCCTTCTACACTAGCATGTTTTCCCTCCCCATCACAAAACACTACATCGCACTGTAACACGTTTTTCACAACCCATAGTCATCAGTGCCCAATTATTACTTTTAGCTTGCCAAATCAAACCCAACATCACCCATCATCAATAATAAATGGTCTAGGACCCATCAGAGTACCAAAAATAAAAAAATTACCTTAAATCACCCTCTTTTTATCTTTGGTGCACCGAAGATAGAAATGGCAATGGGAGAGCCTAACTTGCATCTGGGATACACATATATATTCACAGTGGTCACATTAAACACTTGCCCAAGTTTCATCAAGTTTGATAAATCCTCACTTGGTCAATTACCAAAAGTACAAAATGCGGTCAAGCGGACACATAATTGTTCACAGCTCCCATCATAAAAGTCCAAAATCTCTCAAGATTCTTGCAGATCACCACCAACACTTATATTTTCTATAAAATCCATCTGACACCATTTTGGCATGCATCTACACCCATCTACATCTTAGGCACGCCAATTGTAATTTTTAGGGCTCATTTTTGTCTTGGTTGTTATTTTCCACAATGGTCCAATCTTTGAATGTACTGATACATTGTCCGGTTCTCTCTCATCTACATCGGGATCTCAGAAGCAAAATACCATGAAGCATAAGTTTGCTAAATTCCCACCATATCAGTTGGAGGAAGACTCCTTGAGAGAGGAAAATGTCACCTAGGTGACAAAAGACCAATTGGATAGCCAACATGTCACTGTCTACCATGGATCATTCAAGAGTGCTCATGGAACCAAATTTAAAGTACAAATGCTACCAAGGCAATCTCAGGACCTCATCAAAGAACAAGTAGTCCAACCAATTGAAAAAATATTGGGCTTAAGAACTACACAGAGATGGACCCCTGCAGCAGTGTCGATTACAAAAGAGCATATGAGCTCTTGCACAACATCATTGAGGAAGGACAAGACACCACATTTGACCTCAATGGCTCTCCTTTGAAGTTAGCATAACTAAAGTCCAAGTGGTAGAAGCACTCAAGCTTTGAAAAGGAGGAAAACCTATGAGGGATAGACAATTACCAACCAATGTTATTTTCACCAGCCGATGGTCCTCCTTTTTGGAATCAAAGCAAAGGGAAATAGAGTGGGCTCTATGGGCTCTATCACCAACATTTTCACTTCACTGCCAAGAGACGGCCAAGGTATACAGTTCCCAATCATGTCGTGCCTTCCACCTTCACACAAGCATCAAAGAAAGAGGGGATGACAAAGGTGACCCACGCAAAATATATCTACACAACCCTCATGCATGTGGAAAATCCAAAGAACATCACAGTTTTAGGAGCTCCAAAAGTGCTCACCAAAATTTCCTATCATGCTATAGGCCAAATAGAGCATCTACCGCCTGCCCCAGAGAAAAAATTATGGTTGCTCAACAAGATAGATGAGGATCCAAAAGTACAAACATGGGCTCCACCAATGGCAACAAGACTATGGACTGAATTTGTCGATGTACCAGCTCAAGAACCCACATCTCCAACAACAAAAAAACAAGGTAACAAAGAGGAGGAAGTGTTGGAAGAGGAGGACACTCCTCTTGAAAGAAAAAGAAAAGAAAAAGAGAAAGCTAAGGTGGATGAAGTAAAACACACCAAGAAACATAGGCCAACATTAGTTAGTGAAGAACCAGCACAAAGAGTGGCTAGAATAGAGAGAGAGAGAGAGAGAGAGAGAGAGAGAGAGAGAGAGAGAGAGAGAGAGAGAGAGAGAGAGAGAGAGAGAGAGAGAGAGAGAGAGAGAACAACCTTTGAGCTAGAAATAGGGCTACAAGGAGATTTTGAGGAAAAGTGGAAACCATCTCCACGATGAATCAAAATTAGAACCAAACACCCAATGTTCGATGAAAAGGATGATCCTTGACCTGGCCTAGAACATCTCTACCATAATGAAGAACGACAATGAGAACAGGCCCAGGCACAAGAAGAATTCAATACACAACCTCAGGAGGGGTCACCCAAAGAACCAGTCAACCCTACTGTAGAAGTTCCACACTTCTCTCCCACAAGTGCACCACCACAGCCGGAGACTACAACATAGCCACAACCAGAGGAGGCCACTCCCATTGCTAGCAACATGGAGCTAGATACCGAACCACTCACAGAAATTGTCAAGGAATAAGAGGCCAAACCAACTAGTCCCACAGAGACACCAACTACTCAAGATAACCAACCAGATGAGCCAATTACTGAGGCTCAAGACACACAAATGGATCATCAGGAAGCGAGAAACACAATAACAATGGATAATCTAGAGGACATAGATGAATATACACAGTATGCACATGATGTGATAGACAAAATGAAGGAAGAAATCTATGCTCGCCACCAACATCTAGATAGTGTATACATGCATCTGCGGCTTTGTGAGAAAAGGCTGGACTTGGCCAATATATGTGTTGAGTCATACAAACAAGCCATGGAATTCAAAGAACAGGTACTAGTTGAGCTAACTACAAAGACATCAACGGATCTGGAAACTCGCCACACAACAAATTAGCAACACAAGAAACAAGTCACAAAGGCCACTTTAGCTCTACAAGAATCAGCTTCTACGGTACAACACCTACAAACTTAGCTTAACATTGCAAATACACAATTTTCCCAGGAGGAAGCATGATGCCAAGAACAAAATTCACTTTTAAATCAGCTAAAGGATAACTCAATAGTAGCCACACTACTACAGGGCACAGATGCTGCCTATCAAACAATGGAGCAAAAGGTTAAGTACTTAGAGATGGAGCTAAAGCTTGATCAACTGCAAAGAAAAGAATTGTCAATCAGCTTCATGCATCAGGAAGACAACTACCAAAAGTGGATTGCTCAGCTTAACAAGGAGGTAAGAAACATCAAAGAAACTCTTGTGACACATGCAACCACATTGAGAGATGAGCAAATCACTGTCGCAATGCAAGATAAGGATACCCTTTAGTTCATGGATCAAAAAGTGCCAACATCAGAAGAGGCCAGTCTACCAAAGACAGAAATTTCTCAAGCAGAAGTGGAACCTTCCACTACTCCAAAAAGCATGCTGCTGAGGAGGAGGCCATTTTGAAGAAGCAGATAGAAGAGGAAATGGAGACCATTTCGAAGGAGGCAATGCAATGGGAAGAACGAATTATACACTCAATCAATGTTGATCTACTCATGTCCTCCACGATCAATGAAATGTGGCATCAACAATATCTCCCTTATCCTCTCATTAAATTCAAAGTCCTCCAAATCAAAGAAAGACTGCTCAAGGATCTCCAAGTCAATCCTTCACTACAACACCCCAAATGGCGTGAGATCTGGCTTAACCGACAGCCCAGCTATCTCATTTTGTTCACAAATGCACCATTACTAATCAAACAGGATCCTGTGCAGTTCCTAGTATTGATAGTCATAAATTGGCAACAATACCCTATCCTCCACCAGAAAAGACAACCTGGATCAACTACCCTTGGTTTCCACCACCTCCAAATAACCAAACTGACAGTCATACGTGGTGGAGACATTATCTTCGCCTATACAACTATTTTGGGGGATCCCAGATTGCAATATGCTAGTAAATATTGCGAAGATGCTCCTCACTTGTTTGCAAACCTTTCATAGGGTAGAACAAACAGATGCCAAATGGATGTCCTTCCTCAAATGTACACAAGGTCTATGTTATGATCTCTCTAGTCAACCATCTGAAGAAGTCCTTCATGGATTCTATGCAAGGGCCATGTTTCTCACATCATATTATATGCATACATTTGAAGAAGCATTATACATTGGCTTTTTCACTTACAAATCAAACATCTTTGGCCTTGTCATCACAAACTTGCAGTCTTATTTTGTCAGCTATTCATCAATGGAGCTGAAGAATGCAATCAACATGCAACTATGTCCATTGAAGACAAAGAGCTGTGTATCAAGTACCAACAAGGTCTTGAGCATCAAGCAAAGAGAACGTCCACCCAAAATCCCACAGACCAATACTTAGCACCCTAAGTAGTTGTGTTGCAGACGACACAGGCAAAAGGAGGGGGGGATGCTAGCTTCTCAGCTAACAAGACCAAAAGAAGATCATCAAGCAAGACTCCACACATTTTTTCAAGCATAATGATTGTAATTAAACCCATTTTATTATTGAAAAATCCCGCAAGTCCAAAGCCTTTGTAATGTTATTGAATACCACTGAGTCTAAAGGGGCCAATGGCTTCCATGTTTGTGCAGTCTCTTAACTTTATATTGAGCCCCAATTAGCTAGGAATCCATTGTCACACCTTGGCTAAGGTATAAAAACCAATTTTTTTAACTTTAAGACCTAAGTTTTGGATAAAATAGAGTTAGTGTTGCTGCAGCAGCAGCTCAACAACTATCTATTGTTTCTTAATCTCTTGTCTCTCTTGTGTACAATATTGCATTGCTGTTCTGAGCATACCAATGAGTTCTTAGGTGAAAGCTCTCTCTTTTAATGTAAGTTTATCATGATAAAGTGTGATTTTAGTCGTGCCCATCTACAAGCTGTTTTTTGTTCCCTATGCACAATACAAGCACAAGAATTGGACTTTTACCTTAGGGACAGATAAATCACGTCTAGAGGAAGCTATAGAGCCCTTTTGGGATCGAAATAGACAACCCTAAAATAGGTTGTCTATCTTATGCTTGATTTTGTCCAGGTGTCAGAAGAAACAACACTTGAGCACATGAGAGTGTAGAGGATACCCTACCCATGCTAGGTATTATGTTTTGTTCCATTCGGAGACCTGTAGCTACACAAATTTGTAGGGACAAGGTTGCGATAGAGAAAGTATCTTTTGGTGTCTGAGAACTTAGATAAGTAGAAGCGGCATAGACTTGGGTTTTTGAGAGATTGGCCATATCTTGTAGCCTCCATGCACTAGTCCGTTCAGCTACATCCCACGGATTGACATTTTATGTTTGTGGTTCTCACTTTGCTAGCATTGATATGTTAAGTTTGTTCATCCTCGTTATTGAGCTATGGGTCGGGCTTGTTATCTCCACACATATATTCATGGGTGATCCTCGCCCGCTGATAGGCGCACCCAACATTTAGTAGAGAGAGAGAGAGAGAGAGAGAGAGAGAGAGAGAGAGAGAGAGAGAGAGAGAGAGAGAGAGAGAGAGAGAGAGAGAGAGAGAGAGAGAGAGAGAGAGAGAGAGAGAGAGAGAGAGAGAGAGAGAGAGAGAGAGATAGCATACTAACTGTTGGCCAAGTGTGGCATCCAATTGTGGTTGGGACGACTCACATAAGGGCTTGTACCCCTAAGTTTTATCTCATTCTTGAATGTATGGTTTGCTTGCTCTCTTTCTCTATAGCGTAGAATCCTGTTGTGTGTGAGTGTTTGAGAGAGTGTGTGTGCAAGTGAGGGTAAGTGAGCAACCTTATGGTGGTGGCAAGGCGGTTGAGCAACGGCGATGATGGGCTCCCTCTTCATGACGGTGCAAGATTCCTGCAACAACAAAAAAACAGAGGTGAGTGACACATTGTTCGCCTTCGTAAGCTTATTTGCACATGGGTTATGTGTTTGTAGCCTTAGTGGCTCACACACAACACACAACAAGTCCAGTGCGACACGATATTTTTGGCACCACTGCGGGGGAGGCACTATGCGTTTAGCTTGGGATGCAGCTAGTTTTTGTCCTTCTTGCAGTTTTTAAATTTTTGAAGCTTCTGCAGATCTGTTGTTTGGCTAAGGAAAGGTTTAGGGTTAGGGAAGATGCTGTGTTTCTACATTTTTTATTTTTTTGAAAGTAATTTCATGCGTTTTCTGCAATGTTCTGCACTCCATAGTAATTTTTGGATTCATTTTGCAAGTCTTGCATTAAAATCTATGTGTAATTTGTTGTATTTTGTTGTATTTCTGGTTCAAAATCTACAGTTTTTGCATTTTACAGTAATTTTTTGCATTTTCCACACAAAATCTACATTTTCAATAATTTAAAAAAAAACCCCAGAATTTTTTTATAAAAAAAAACATAAATAAAGAAAATCAAAAACCCGTGTATTAAAAGAATGATCAGGATTAAGATCATTGCCCAAGCCCAAGCCCAAGCCTCAGTCTTATGATATAATATAGATCCAAGACTACATATATAGTCTAATCCCACAAGAGGGAGTGAGGGCCTGTGGGACAAGTCTTCTACCCTCCCCTTCACACTTGCATCCTTGGACTTGTCCCCTTTTTGCTTACATGCCCAACTAAAATTAAACTATAATAGGGGTCATGAGAATTTTTGGTAGCGAAATCGTGTGCTATAAAGCATGCCAAATTCCTCTAAACGATACGCTTGTTTCAAGCTATCACATGACCTATTTCGTCTCACACACATAAAAAGGGGTTTTAAAAAAAAAAAAACAAAAAAACAAAACTAAGTAAAACGACCAAAATCTCTAGTGGCCAGACCTTTTAGAGTACTCATTACTCAACACTCTTGGGATATGCATCTCACATGTATTTGCACTCTCGTTGAGTGATAGAGTCCGATCATTAGAGAGTGCCTCAAATTGCATGGGAATCCATTATCCACCCACGTTAGGTTTCGGGCCTTCAGTTGGAACCTAAATTTGTGCAACTCAAGACCCTCATATCGTATCTAGTGACTCTTCCTCTAACTACGACATCATGAAGGGATATCCTACACAAAACCCTGGAATCTCAAGTTAAGACATGCATGCCTTTGCCCCGCGGCACGGCTCTAGTGTATTTAGTCGCTTAAAAGAGACCTTTACTCAAGCCACCCATTTGGAGCCCACAACTACTGAAGTGAATGAGGATAATGGGGAGGTAGATTTTCCTTTCACTTCTCATGTATACCAAGTAGTCCCCAAGGGTGCCCATGTTGACATCCTACCTACTCTGCTCATTAAAGACCCTACTGAGCCATCACCCCATGAGGTTCTACTACTCGATGGTAGGAGTCTTGCCAAAGTGCAAGAGATTGAATGATACATGCAAGCAATGATGGAGAGGGAAATTGAGAACCTAGGAATGCTAGAACAAAGCCAAATCATGAAAGCGAAGACCTCTATGACAACAACCATGCTAGCAGAGCAAATGAGTGCTCCCAAGATAGCAGTCATGGAGGGCTAGGCGATGGGAAGCCATAATGCCTCCACTTCAAGGGAGACTTCTAGCACGCCAAGCTTAGAGGGAATATTTCTCACAAAAAATTGAGAGTATAACCTAAAAATTAAGACATTGCCCAACCTATGCACAGGTTGTTCATACCCTATGGGGTTGTTAGAGGTGGTACAATCCACATTTGGGGCCACAAGTTTAGAGGAGCAGCAACGGATGATCTGTGATGTTGTCCATGGTGCCATCCAATTAGGGAGGCAAGACCAGGGAATTAACATTCCTTCGACAGGTCCTATGAGATTCTTGGATACGAGAAAGGCCAAACAGCCAACCATATAAAAAATGGAGACTCCCTTAGTAAGTTCCATTGATCCTTCATAAGTTGTTTCACCTAGAGTCTTGATACCCTCTAAATACACAGGCAATAGTTTCACATTCCCAAATTTAGCTCATCTTTCCCTCAAAGAATCTACGGTTATTATGCCTATCCCACCAAAAAGTACACGTTGGACCTCATTCGTGGGTAAAGCATGACTACATAGTAGCACAATGCCCATAACAATACCTACAAGTGTACATCAATCATATGTACCTATGGGCCCTTATACCCATGTAACTCCCACACCCCTGATTGTTTTGGCAGCCCACACTCCACAGCCACCCTATCTGAGTACTCATTCTAATAGAGACATACCAGCTAGTATTAACATGTCATATCCTATGTCTACTATGCCTAGGGCCACACATATGAACTTTGGGCCACCACATGGCACAACATTGTACCCAGCTTGGGACCCCAGGATCACTTGTATGACTAGCCCAACGCCAACCCCCATTCCACATGCCATCCCGAGAGCACCTATCCCCACTATACCTCCTCACGTTCGTGACTTGGCAACATTTTCTCAAGCTATTGGTCAGTCTATTGCTGAAAATATGTGTAACATGCCTGATATAGAGCCTAGAAGTAAGGTAGTACAAGTGGATAAGCTCACACAAAAACACAGTGGAGATGGGGATGCTAGAAAATATATTGAAGTATTTGAACAAATATGCAATTCTTTAGGAGAACACAACGGACTCCATAAGAGCAATGCTTTAAGCCTGACTTTGAGTGGGAAGGCTAGGGATTGGTTCATGACCTTAAGGATGGATGAGAAAACGATTTACCCTACTCTTCGAAGATTGTTCCTAAAGGAGTATATACAAGAGGGAGTGCTAGGGTGTACCATCTCAGCTCCAAAAAACCCAACAAGAGGAAGGGGAGTCAATGACAGACTTTATTGGTCACTTGAAGCATTTGAATTCTCGTTGTAATACAAATGAGTGCTTCAATAATCATTAGGAAGAGGATGGGGTGTAGGTGGGCCTCTTTATTTTCCGTGAGCTTATGGAGGTGATTAACATTTTGTCAAATGGGTGTATGCCATGTGTAGAGTGCGCAGATGATGGAGAAGATAGGAAATAAGACTACGCACACACCAACACACATCGAGACACACACACACACAATCGTTACCCTGCAGCAGCCATTCAACGTGCTTCTCTCCTCTTCTTCTCTTTGAACTATTATCCAAAGTATATTTACAACATAGTATAGTCAGTGTCCAGCCGCCCATAGCACAATGGACATATTCTTTAACACTCCCCCTCAAGCTCAGAGTGAGCTTGCATATGATGGATTCCCAATGCTTCATGAAAGTAGCAAAACTTCTCCTTTCCAAGAGCTTTTGTGAATATATCCGCAACTTGATCATTTGTCTTCACATACACCAAATCAATCTCACCTGCCAAAACTTTTTCTCTAATGAAGTGATAATGTACCTCAATGTGTTTAGTGCGAGCATGGTAGACTAGATTCTTTGCCAACATGATGCTGCTAATATTGTCACAATATATAATGACTCTATCAAGATAGTCAAAACCAAAGTCTACCATAAGTACTCTCAACCATGACTCTTCACATGCTGCCAAAGCTGCTCCACGATATTCAGCTTCTGTACTTGATAATGCTACAGTTGATTGCTTCTTGCTACTCCAGCTTATCATACCATTGCCAATGGAAAATGCATAACCACTTGTAGATCTTCTATCCATAAAATCTCCTGCCCAATTTGCATCTGTGTAACCATAAAGACAAAGCTTCCCATTCTTTTCATAAAACATTCCATAACTGACAGTGGCTTTCACATATCTCATAATCCGTCTCACTGCATCAAGATGACTTTTACATGGCTTTTGCATGAATTGACTCACAACACCCACTGCATAACTCAAATCTGGCCTTGTTATTGTCAAGTAAATAAGGCTTCCAACCATCTTGCGGTACATAGTGACATCCTCAATGTAATGTCCATCATCAAACAACTTCACATTTTGATCAAGAGGTGTATCAACTGGTTTGCACGCTGTCATTCCATACTTCTCAAGCATATCCAACGCGTATTGTCTTTGTATCATCCAAATTCCTGATAAAGTATTGACAATTTCAATTCCCAAGAAATATCTCAACTCACCAAGGTCCTTCATGTTGAATTCTCTCAACAAACTCTTCTTGATATGCAAAGTATAGTCAGTGTCCAGCCGCCCATAGCACAATGGACATATTCTTTAACATCTTATTCTTTAACACCATGTGTGCAAGAATGGTGGGTGTGTAAGAGATGTGTAAGACTGGTCAAAGGATGCACTTTCCCCTCTAAAAAGGAGGTGGATAATTTCAGGATTTTTGACCTTCCATAACTCCCACATATGATATTTGATTTGAACAGGGATCATAGATCTACAATCTACGCGTCGAGCTCTTTCCATAGATATGCTACATGATATGGTTTTACCTGCTAGATTTTAAACTCCATTTTGGGGGGGAAACTTTGAATTCAAATAAACTAGTTGTTTTACCTGTTTGAATGCAAAAGTTTTCCTTTAATTACTTTCTTAATACTAAAGGTTTGACTTCCTTAAACTGCCGAATAAAGGGGCCCTCCTAGACCCCATTCTCTTCCTAATGGACCAATTGCTCGATAGATTCATTAGGAGATTATGACATGAGGATATCTATAATGGACTAGTCATTAGAGGTACCACCCCTTGGAAAGAAATCACCACCAATGGAATCCAATTGGAGGACATTTAATGATTCAAAGAGAAAGAGTGCTTGTTGAGACTAAATCTACTAGCTCGCAAGCATCGGGGCATGAGACAATGGCCATAAAGCCTATTGTTAAAGAGCCAAAGAAATCTGAAATCACTTTAGCCAAGGCCATTCAAGAAATTCGTAGAGATAATCATGCCTCACAAAACAATCATATGTATCCAGGAAGGGAAGAACAATGGTGCTCAATTTGTTTGGTCCACATAGCACTAGCATTAGAAGATTTCGCAGGTCATTTGGAGGGCCTTGTAAGAAATTCTATTTCTCTCTCTAGAAAAGTTTTGTAGAATAACTTTACACTTATTGCATACGTCCAAAAGGACAGCTAGATACTTTGAAAAGTAAACCTAACTTTCAATGGTCCTTGAGAACAATCACTTTTTCATTAAATGCAAGTGTCCTTTCCACGAGGCCAGTGTCGCTTATTTAGTGTGACTTGCGTCATCACTGAAATGAAAGAAAATCACAAAATTGTTAGCTAGTATCAAAATTTTAATATTTTGACACCATCAATGCATCTAGAACGCCCCAAAACCTAAAAATCGAATGTCTACTTGCCCTTTTTCTGACACCTGGAGAGAGAGAAATTGCCAAAACCTTCTAAAAGAGGGTTTTTGCCGAATGGCACGTGAGGGACACTTCTAGCTTTTTTAAATGGGCCTTTGCGTGCTATTTGGCATAGGTCCATTTACAAAAGTCAGAAGTGCCTCTTGGGCGCCATTCGGCAAAAACCCTCTTTTAGAGGTTTTTTTGGCAATTTCTCTCTCTCTCTCTCTCTCTCTCTCTCTCTCTCTCTCTCTCTCTCTCTCTCTCTCTCTCTCTCCGGGTGTTAGAAAAGGGCAAGTAGACATTCAATCTTTAGGTTTTGGGGTGTTCTAGACGCATAGGTGATGTCAAAATCTTCAAATTTTGACACTAGCTGAAAATTTTGTAGTTTTGTTTTATTTCAGAGATGATGCAAGCCACATTGAATGAGCGGCGTCAACCTTGTGAAAAAGAAACTCTCGTTTAATTAAAAAATGATAGTTTTCAAGGCTGGTTGGACCATTGAATATGTGGATTATACCTTCTTCATATTTTTGTTAATATAAGGCTTTTTTGCCATGTAATGTTGGCTCTTCTCTCATTAGAGGAGCTCTTTCTTCTCTCTCTAATAAAAAGTCCTCCAAAAGACCTCCAAAATTTTCTAATGTGAATGCCCTACATTTAGAGTAAAATTCAATGGGAATTTCAATGCATGTGGTAGGTACGGTCAACAAGCTAAGGATTGTATAATTTTCAAACGTGTGATGTCAAATAAACCACCCAAGTTGGCCTGGACGGATTTACCTCGAGTTTATGCATTGATGCATGTCTCACTTGTTCCACTTGTTGTGAGAAACTATCACAAGACATGGTTTTTAGAGTCCAAAATGTTTCTTAGGCTACACCGCTACCACCTCCAGTGCTAGGACCGCAGCCCTCGCATCCAAAAGTCACCCATGTAAATCATATGGGTTGCAAGCCATCTAGTGCTTGTTTGGAAGTAAGTTGCATTATACGTTATACGAGATACATATAATATGTTATATACGGACGTATTTTACATGACCTCATATTATGCGAACATATTATACGGTGCCATGTCAGCAAAAATGGGCAACCATTGTTTTCCTAGTTTTTTGATCGAAAGAAACTTCGAGCAAAAAAAATTTCGATCAAAAAATACTTTGCACGAAGTTTTTTCGATCAAAGAATACATTGATCGGAAAAAAGTATATAGTGACAGCGCGCCTTATTGAGACTAGTATTCATCACAAAAGGTATTCCATGTCATTATTAGAGAAAACAAAAAAATTATAATTAAAAAATCACTGAAATTTAGAATAGTTTTAAAATCTTGTGTTTAAAATCAATTTAACGTCTTTTTAAAATTTGATTGATTCTTTTTTTTAGGTTCAAATTGTGTAAGCTTTGTATGTTGTCTAGAGCTCAAACTCTCACTCATACAAGGTGTTTGTTTTATAGGAGTCACTTGCTATGTGCTCAATTTACTAACATGTGGAAGTGAATTAGTGATATAATTTAGAGGTTGTTGTTGTGTGCAGAGTCTACTCTCACATGAGGTAATCAGTCTGCAAAATATAATAGAATAGAGTTTAGTTTTATTTAGGTAGGTTTGATTTTGACATGCAAATATTTTCTCACCTCAAAGTGGACATAGGTAGAATTTTTAGTCTTGTGTAGAGCCATCACACTATTCTCTCACTGGAATTAAAATTTTGGAATCTCATGTCCAAATAGCATTGGCATTGCTACGTCTATCATACTATGAAAGCTTACACGTGCATCAACTGCAGATAATCAACTGCAGATAGATAAGCTCTCAAAGATCTACCGTGGAGTTTGAGAACTTCATGCTTTCACTTCAAATAGATATGACAATCGCCAAGGCTTGCGATCATCCCTCATGTTACAATGAGAATCAATTGCAAGATTTGATTGAAATTATTGATTATTGTAATGTGTGAAAGCCGTAAGCTTGCACTTTAGATAAACTGATATAGTGCAACTTGACGATGAGATTTATTTGTATTGTTTCAAATAAGTGATTAAGATTATCGATTATTGTAAGTGAAATCCAAAAGCTTGCACTTTAGATAAATCACTCCAGTGCAATGTGATCATTGTTATTGAAATGTTTTGTTTGAAGTGATGAAGCTATTTTGAACTTGAAAATATAATTTGATTGACCTGAGTTTATACATGAAGAACAATAAAACTATCATTTTTTATTGTTAATTGATAATGTAGAGTGAGTCTAATTGATAATAGATTATTGGTGTTACTTGTTGCCACTTTATCTGCAATCCAACCTTGTCCAACGCCAAAATTCTTGGGGTGGTCTGACCAATTTACACGCCTCCCAAGGATTTTGTAAACATAGCGCTACTATATAAAGTAGAGTGCCATTTGGTTATTGTTTGACATAATTATCTCTCGTCGAATGAATCATCGTAGCAATAATCGTGCGAGCCCTTTGTGGTACAAGTCTGATAGCTTTATGGGAGCTGATTCCTTTATATTGTCGTTGATTCAAAATAGTTGCTGGCGTACAAAGTGCTTTGGACATATCTTCCTGCACTTCTCAAGGCTAAGAGGCTCACCTTGCAACTTGGATCTGTCCTCTTTGATTCTATCAATATCTTTGAGGTCTTTCTCTTGGCCATAAAGCCCTCTCTCTTATTTGTAGATGGCATGTGCTTCAACGTGGCTAAGTTCTTCTTCTATATCTACCAATCAAGCGAATATGTCATTATTAGAAAGAATTACTGAGAGGCGGAAGTGAAAAAATAGACTCAGTGGCCTCTACACCAAGACTATGCACAATGGCCTCATCATGGGAGGTACACAATAGGGGCACCACTTAGCAAGATATGTGGCTAGGACGCATACATATACACAATGAAACATGCCATGGAAAACAATTTCAAGATCCACGCCCAAATGTGGAATGGGGTGGTCGGAGAATAAGGTGAGAGGAGTGGTGAGTGAGTGAGAATGGGCTTGCTACTCGTGCATGTAGTAAGGAAGATAATGAGGTCGGGAAAACATGCAAGTATGCTCACTTCTCATACAAGAGGTGGCGAATCCGCACACCTCAAGATGGAAGTAGCAAGATGATAGGAATATGAGAGGGAGAGAGAGTGTGTGTGTATGGTGGCGAATCCGTACACCTTAACATAAGTAGAAAAAAATGGCAAGGAACAAGCATATACCATACTCACAATGAGATGTATCCAAAGCGACACAAGGTATGGCACCAAGATGGAGTGTGTTGGTTGCTTGCAAAAGATGAATACAATAGGTAGCGTATGGCAAGAAGATGAGAAGGGAACAAGATCATAGGAGGCATAATGGAGAGATGGGAGTTGATGGCGAGGAATATCATGAGTGTGGCCACTCTTCTTCTTCTTGAAATTGTGCCTTCAACCCTTAACACTAGAATGGTAACAGGACACTTTTATGTCCTTGGACACTTTTGTGTCCTGTTAAGTGACCATTTTGCTTGAATTATTTGAAGAGTATGAAAATGAATGTTTAGGTTCTATATATCCACAAAGTTGCCTTATGAGCTGAAAAAAACTTAGCATTTTTTTTTTAGTATCGATCTCACCATTAACCTTACTCTTGTACAACATTTTTGAACCTAAACTGTGTGAAAAAACGGGTCCTGCTTTTGGCTTTTTTTTAATTTTTGGCAACTATACCACTCTAAACTTCATGTTTGTGAGGTTTAGATGGCTAGAGGTTAGGCCTTCATAGTTCTCAACATGTTTTGATGCTTGTAGGGAGAGCTAAGTGTTAAAATTGAAAGTTATGACCAATTTACAAGAATTGCATAATCCTGTTTCTTGGCCAAAATTAGCACTTTTATGATTTTTTTGGTGGCTTTCTTGATATCCAAATTCAATTTTGATTATGTAAGTGTAATGTATAACATAAAGCTAATCTTCCTTGAGTTTTGGGGGACCTAATATGCTATATAGCATAGTATATGATGATGATTGAGTTTTTTGATTGCTGAAGAATACGATACATTTTAGAGTAGCAAGTATAACTTTCTCACTATTGCTAGTTTCTTAGGTTAATTGTGTGTATTTTGTAGGTAGTGACCATATCTAATCATAGACTACAAACTTGGCTAGATATTGAGTAGTTTCTATGGGTTTCTAGAGGTCATAATGCTAAACCCAGTTTTTTCATGTTTGTTGTATTTAGCACTTTATCATTGCCCCCAAGGTTCCAATTGTAAGAGATCCATTATCCTTTTGACATGCTCCATGGCTCCTTTTGAATCCAGAGGCCCAAAGGGAACTAAAACATGTATATAGTATCTGTATTGAGCGTGACTATAGAAACTTTGATGATAGGTCCGCAGAATTGCAAAAATGCAACTTTTTTGTACCTATTTTTTTTGCCCAAAAAAAACTTAGTGAGGTAAAAGCAACCATATGTTTTGGTCACCAACCCATTTAAGTTAACGGGGCATTTTATCTCATGTCCTACAAAAATCTCCACTCTTATTTATATGCAATCAACCGTAAGAAATTGCTGTTTTGGCAAAATGCAATGGTCCATCAACTTTGGAGGCTTGTAGTGACCAAGGGATGAGAAAAATTACAAGTTTCACATTTTTTCCATATGTAGTAGTTATTGAACTATAAGATCATGAAAGGATTTTCCAAAATGAGTGTATCTACTATGGTTTTGGAATTTTTTCCCAAAACCTTGAAAGGACACTTTTATGTCTTGTTAGGTTACCATTCTAGTGTTAATTACAAGTGGTGTGGAGGTGTGGTGCTCATCTTTTGTGCATGGTGATGGTGATGGTGATGGTGTTGTGATTATGTGATTAGGGTTCATGGTATGTAGCACAAGAGTGTGTATGGATAGGTGTGTGTGTGTGTATCTCCCCCCCTAGTGAGCTCTCATGGCCTCCTTATCTAGGGAAGGAGGGGAGGATTTAGCAATATTTCTAATTGAGGTGAGTGTCCCACTCTGGTGACTAGGAAAATGGGGTGCATGTGACTGTGGCTCCCATCTTGTCTCCTCATTATTTAAAATACCAGAGTCAATAGAGAGAGAAGAAGAGAGAATGTGGGTAGGATGTAGAGGATAGGAGATATTTACAATAGTCTAGCTTTGGCTAGACTATTGTAAATAGAGAGAGAAGAAGAGAGAATGTGGGTAGGATGTAGAGGACAGGAGATATCTACAATAGTCTAGCTTTGGCTAAACATAAGCTTATCAGGGAGAGAAGAGAGAGGTAAGAAATTTACAAGAGAGGTTGTCGAAGGTAGATAGTTGTTGATGAGGATGGATCCTCCAAAAATGGTGATAGAATCACTCTAGACTTGCCAAGACTTCATTAAAAGAGCCTCTTCTCTTGTAATCATGCTTGAAGACTTGTAGAACCATAGCCATTCTAGAGGGAAGAATATTGGGGATGGCCCGTGTCACCATTACATGAGAAAACTGGGGTCCACCACAAAAATCATAGCTCCACGTTCATAACTCCAAAAATTCTGAAAAAATTTGAGCTCACGAGCTACAACTTTCGTGTTGAACACTTCTTCAGATTCAGGATTCTTCTCTATGCAAAAAATTCAGCCAAATAATGTATTATTTGTGGCTGCAAAGGTCTTTTGGTGGTCCCCTTTGAGTGGACTTCTCTCTTTCCTTCAAGTGTAAGCTCCTTCATGTGTATGAAAATATGACCTAGAGTGTTGAAAAGATTGGCAATCATCTAGATGGAGGTATTATTGAAATTTGAAAGTGGGGTTGAGGTTTGAAAATGAAAACTAGTGAATAAAATATTTGGTAGGGTGGAATAATATATATACATGAAAAAATATATTAGAAAATACTAAATATATATAATGTAATTTAGAATATATATATTTAATGCTTAAGGTCAAAAGAGAGATCAACAAAGAAAGCTTACTTATTTATGCTAAATCGTGATTGATTAGCATAAGTCTTATTTATTTAATAAAGGCTAAAACATTTGTGAAAAAGGGAAGAAAAATTAAAAGTAACTTTAATAATAGGATATATTTTTTTGGTAAAAGGGCAAAAAAATATATGGGGGGTTCCCATGCATGGAAAAGCTTGCCTCATTAGTCCTTCCCCTAAGGCTAGAGGTATTCATGCCTCTAGCTCTGTACTTGATTCTTCTTCAATTGAGGTGGAGTCTCCCTCCTCAGGGATTTCCATCATAGGTGCTTGATCAAACCTCAAAAAGTATTGCTTCAACCTCCATCCATTGACACGTGTTTTGTGGAGCCTACCATTTGCATCCATCAATCCGTAACTGCCATTGGCATAGCGCTTTCTAATGACAAATGGCCCCTCCCATCTCGGTGAAAACTTTTGATCCTTCCTAGTGTCAAACCTGTTATCATACCGTAGGACCAACATACCTTTCTTGAGACCTTTTTCCCTAAGTCCCTTGTTGAAGGTAAGTCGACGTTGCTCTGCCTGTGCTGCATAATAGTTGATAGCATCTTCTTTGTCTAGTTGAAGCCTCTCTAGATCAAGAATGTGGTTGTGGAGATGAGCATTAGGACGTTTCACCTACCCAGCTAGCACCCTGAGACTAGGCAATTGTACTTCAATGGGTAAAATGGCTTCCTTACCATACACCAAGTGATATGGTGTGAACCCAAGGGATGTGCGAAATGAAGTGCGATAATCCCAAAGTGCAGCCATAAGATGCTTGTCCCAATCACTTTTGTGATTGTTTACATGTTTAGTGATGATCTTGCAGATCATACCATTTACCTTTTCCACCAAACCATTGCATTGTGGGTAGTAGGGAGTTGAGTGTCGTCGTGAGATACCCAGCTTCTCCATCAGCTCTCCTACAAGGTCTCCTCTAAAACCTGGTCCCCTGTCAGAAATTATTTCAAGAGGAGTTCCAAAATGACAACAAATGTTTTCAAATACAAACTTAGCCACTTCCTTAGCTGTAATCCAGGTGGTGGCAACTGCTTCAGCCCACCTGGTCATGTAGTCCACACCCATGATGATATACAATTTACCTGATTGGCTCATTGGCGAAGGCCCAATAGCATCAATTCCCCATTTCTCAAATGGTCCATATGAGATTATAGGAGTTTGTGGCTCATATGTGAGCCTCCTATCGCGTGCCTTTTGACATTCCTTGCATGTTTTACACCAATGATGCACATCCCTATGTAGACTAGGCCATACAAACCCGGCTTGTAGAATCTTTCTACTAGTGATGTCAAGTGCAAAGTGTCCTCTGCAAACACCATCATGGCAACTTGAAATGATTTCAGTGATCTCTCTAGAGAGAGGTACACGCCTAAGAATTTGATCCTTACCCTTGCAGTAGAGGTCGTCATGATAAGGCGGTATTTTGTTGCCTTGCGCACAAACCACTGCTTTTGGCCCTTAGTAAGATCTTTAGGACACTCTCAAGTGTCCAAGAAACTCATGATGTCATCCATAGCATCGCTACCTTGGAAGAGAGGCAACTTCAACTTGATAGCACCCACCACTGAAACATCTTGCAGCTTCTCTCTAGTTAGAGCATCTGCTTCTTGATTTTCTGCTCGAGGGACATGATGTAATTGTACAACTTGAAATTTCCCTAAAAGTTCCTTAACCTTGCACAAATGGCCTAGCAAGCTATGATTTTTACAATCCCAAGTTCCTTGTATTTATTTTATTAAAAGCATGGCATCACCAAATACATTTAACCGTTGAATGCCTTGTGTCACACACCACTCTAACCCAAGAGTTAAGGCTGCATATTCTGCCTCATTGTTAGAGTGAGAATCCAAGAGATTCCCAATGGAGAAAACCTTATCCCCTTGCTCGTTGAAGATGACAATGCCTGCTGCAGCTTTGTCCACTTTCCTCTTGTAGGCTCCATCAAAGAAAAGAGAGTGAGCCTCCTCTACCTTAGGGACTTCCAAAATAGGTGTAATCTCTTGATTATTTGGCTTTATCTTTAGCTTCTTTTCATAGTGGCAATGAGTGAGAATACCTCCTAGACTGGCCCTTGTGGAGTTCTCCACTTGCATTGTGTAGTCAAACTCTTGTAGCTTTGTGAGCCATTTGGAAATCCTAGAAGTAACATCCATGTGCTGCATTACATAAGGAAATATTTCTTCCATTGTTAAGATTATGAATGGTCTAGACAATAAATAAGAGCGAAATTTGGTGGTAGCAAACATTAATGCAAGCACCATGTGCTCCACTGCCATGTATCCCTTTTCTGATGGAGTCATCATTCGACTAGAGAAGTAGATAGGACGCATGAAAGAAGTTTGAGGATCCTTTTGCATCAATACAGCCCCAAGTGTGTCATTGCCCACACTAGGGTTTACATGAAATGGCTCGTCCCACCTTGGAGGTGCTATGGTGGGAAGTGAAGCTAGAATTTGTTTTACCTCAGTGAATTGTTGTTCATTTTCTTCACTCCAAGTGAAGATCTCTTGATGGGTAACTTTTTGTAAAGGGAGAACCACTTGGGAGAGCAAGTGAATGAACCTACTCAAATACCTCACCTTTTGAAGAAAAGAGACCAATTGTTTTGTTGTGGTGGGAGAGGTCAAATCCACCAAGGCTTGAACCTTGCTTGGGTCAGCTTCAATGCCTTTGGTCGAGATCACATGGCCAAGAAGAGTAACCTTGCTTTCACCAATGTGGAATTTCTCCACATTGAGTTGGCCACCCAAAGCTTGTAGCCTAGCTAGACCTTCATAAACTTTCTCCAAATGAAGAGAGCGAGAGCTATAGATACAAAATTCATCAATAAAAACACGGATTGATTTTCCAAAGAATGGCTGAAAAACAAATGTCACATATCGCTGAAAAGTGGCTGGAGCATTAGTGAGACCAAAAGGCATAACTCTGTAAGCAAAACATCCCCATGGTGTGATGAAGGTTGTCTTCTTTTGATCTTCTTCAGCGATACTAATTTGGAAGTAGCCTGAGTAGCCATCACATACCGTGTAGTGCTCATGTCCTGCTACCTCATTGAGTATTTCATCTTGAAAAGGAAGAGGAAAATGGTCCCTCTTTGTGGCTGCATTAAGAGGCTTGTAATCAACACAAACCCTCCACTTACCATTCTTCTTTGGTGTGACTACTACTGGAGAAACCCACTTTGAGTCTTCAATAGGATAGATAAAACCGGCTTCTAGCAATTTCCTCACCTCTTTGAGTAGGGCATCTTGTTGAATTACTCCTAGCCGCCTGAGCTTCTGCACTACAGGTTTACTTCCCTCCTTGACCTTAATGTGATGTTGAACTACTGTGATGCCAGTGATTTTATCATATTCATCAATGAACAATGTGGTAAAATTACTTAGCATCAAAATATAATCTTCACGCTCCTTCCCACACAACTCACTAGAGAGCATTTGATTTATCTTACTTGCTTCTACCAGAGGTTGTATACCTGGTGTCTCCCCTTGGTTTGATGATGAGGCATCAGGTTGCTCCATCTTCTTAGGGTCCTTGAGAATGATCCCCATCACCTCAATGCTACTTTCACTTTCTTCAGTCACTGTTGACTCCTCCTCTGAAGTGGTTGAAGAGTCACCACTAGAAAACTCATCCTCGGAGGTTTCTAGATCCATGTCGCGTTGTTGACCTATCTTCATGTCGTAAAGTATTGGACTCCCTTTTGCATCCTTCATCTGGATTATGTCGGTGTCCTAGTCCTGCTTAGCTCTCATAGACATAAGCCAAGGCCTCCCTAGAATGATAGGATAGCCCTCCCCTTTGTGTGGCATGACAAAGATGTCCACATCTACCTCGGTGTTGAATGCCTTTATCCTAACTGCATTTATGACACCAACACATTGAACTTTTCAATTATTTGCCATTTTGGCTCGGCATGGTGCCGGCTGACTCACCTCTAAACCCAAACGGTGCATCATTTTTTCACTCATGACGCATATTTGTGCGCCACCATCGATGTAGATATTGGAGATATGTTGCCCTTTGATGTAAGCATCCATCACTGGTAGTATGTCATCTAGATTCCTCCCAGAGATAGCCCCAGCTATCTTTGGCTTTGGTCGTCTAGTTCTAACCATCTTTGTCCATTGTCTCCTCACCCTAGGTGCTAGGTGGAACAACTGGGGCGAGGTGATTTTTGGCCCCTGCACAGAAACATCTTGAACCAAATCATATGGTTTAGAACATTCACCCAAAGAGAAATCTACAATGTCATTTTTACGTCGTGACTTGGACGGCTTTTTGCTAGATTCCCCTTTAGTCTTCATCTTTTCTTCTTTTTGGGAAGATTCACCATGCCTAGCACGCTTTACCCCCATGGCATCTACTCCTTTAAACTTGGTCTTACCTTTTGCCACTCCCTTGATATCCTCCTCCACTTTCTCCTTTCCCTTACCTTCAAGACTAATGACGCTTACTGTTTGATTGCCAACAACTAGTGGTGGGGGTAAGGGTGGAATGAGAGGTTGTGGTGGTGGTGGATGTGGTTGAATGGGTGGTTGTAAGATTTTCACAGGTGGTGCTTGTTGTGGTGCCCTCGGTGGTGGTGGTCTTGCTCTCGGCGGTGAAACCTGGTTTTGCCTGGCTCCTCTGTTGAAATTCTGCCTCCTTGGGTGTGGACAGTAGTACATGCCATGACCATCCTCCCCACAATTGTAGCAGTGGTATTCTTGGTTTTGCCTTCCTTGTCCTCTCCCTTGCTCTTGGTTGCGATTGTGTGCATGCCCTTGTTGTAACAAATGGACTGAGAGATTCTCAAGTTGATTGGTGATTCGGTTGAGCAGGTCTTGCTGATCTTCAATTGGTTCTTGTGGTTGAATCCTCTGGGCGGCTGTTGTAGGTGGTGCTAGAGGTGGTCGGGTCCTAACGGCTTTTTCTTCATCGATATTCCTGGCTTGTAGGCGCAACTTCTTGTCTTTAAGGCGGGCCACTTCAACTGTTAGCTCATACGTAGCAGGAAACCTTCCCTTCACCTTCTCTTTAAGAGTTGGCCATAACCCAGCCACAAACCAATCCTTCTTTAGGAAATCAGGTGCCCCCTTATCCTCTCTTAGCGATGCAACCCATCGCCCCCATAAATCTACAAACTTTGACTCATATGATGCGTATTCCAGCATACTGCCCTGCTTCAATTCTTTCAACAATTGCCATAGCTTCTATGATGTTGTGCCCTCTCCAAAACGCTTGACAAAGGCTGATCTTAATAATTCCCACCCTTCCTTGGTTGCTTGTGCCAAGGCATTGTACCATGATCTTGCCTCCACCTTCATTAGAAGTGGGAAGATGCGCAAGCGCGATTCATCTCTCGCAAAGATGACACATGCTACTTCCAAGTTGTCTAGAAAGTCTGCAGCATCCTCACCCACCTTACCAGTAAAGGTTGGAAATGCTACACTTGCCATTGTGAGAGTGAGAAAATTAACTCGACTTAGACATCTTTTTCTTTCTTTTTTTAATAAATAGAGATTCAATACATGGATGATTGGTAGATGGAAAACATACTATACAAGGATGAAAATAACTACATCAAAAGACACTTCATGATTAATCATAGGGAGGATAAAGGGTAGAGAAGAGGTGTTTATCTCTTGCAGTCATTCTCTACCAAACATGGTTGTAATGATCTGCTGATAAAACATCTTGCGGTCCAAGATTACTTTGATTGATTGAATTCGTTGTGGTGCATAAGTTTGGTTCCTTGCAAAAGGTTGATGTGCTGGGTCCATCACATGATGATTTGGAAAGGCTCTCTCCTTTTTGGTGGAAGGTTATAGTTGGAGGTGTAGAGATCTTGGTAGTCGAGGTCAAATTTATAGTACCACAGGACAAGGTTGTCTTCGTCTTCTAGCTCTAGGAATGCCCCTCTAGCAAGCTCTTGGAAAAGCTTGAACTATCTCTCTTTGAGAAACTTCACTTTCCTGCAAGATAGAGTGCCATCTAGTGTATACACAGGTGTGATGAGGTAGGTGGTGAGTCTTACCACTTGTATTAATCCAAGTTGGATGGATACATAGCAAGCTGTAAAGTCGTCATCATAGCCTTGATTCACAAGTAACACTCCTTGAAGGTGGAGGGTCTTGTCTTTCCGCCAAGCAAACCCTGTGTCAAAGACCTTGTCGATGACAAGCTCCGCCACTTCACTCGGTAGATGACGTAGAATCCATGCTGCTGTTTCTAGTTCCTGGCTCATGAGATGAGAGTGAGGTATAGAAAGACTTTGGAGGATTTATCCTTTTGTTTTGGAAACAGGGTGATTGTCGGCGCTGGAAAACCCTTGAATCTTTTGGTGCAAGGGAGAGGGAGGGACCACGTGTTCGTAGTATCTTCCTCAAGTTGTGAAGGCTTGTTGTGGGCGTAGGTGGAATATGTGGCAAAGATGGTGACATAGATGTAGAGAATCCTAGTGCTACTTGAAAGCCTACTTATGTGAGAACGCCTATGCGGATGTCGAGGGAGAAAATGATGGGCTTTTCTTCACTTTGGGTTGCACTCATGTCAAAGGTGCGGTTTTTGGCTACAATGTGAGCATGATGCAGCTTGTGCCTTGCTTTTACGCTTGCAGGGATGATGAGAAATAGAAACAATTTGAGTAGGGAAAGAGGGTCTTAGCACCTCTTCTATGCTAACAATACAACACCCTAGCAAGAGTGTCTTGATGACTTGAGTCAAACCTTCTTGAAGCTCCTTCTCTTCAGTGGTCCAATTAGAGAATTCCAGAAGCTGCTCGTCCATAAAGAGAAGTAAACATGTCCGCCTTGTAAACTGAAGGTTTCAAGAGCCCTCCTCCGTGGGGGCACCAAATGAGAGGCGGAAGTGAAAAAATAGACCCGGTGGCCTCTACACCAAGACTATGCACAATGGCCTCATCATGAGAGGTACACAATAGGGGCACCACCTAGCAAGATATGCGGCTAGGAAGCATACATATACACAAAGAAACATGCCATGGAAAACAATTTCAAGATCCATGCCCAAATGTGGAATGGGGTGGTCGGAGAATAAGGTGAGAGGAGTGGTGAGTGAGTGAGAATGGGCTTGCTACTCGTGCATGTAGTAAGGAAGGTAATGAGGTCAGGGAAACATGCAATTATGCTCACTTCTCATACAAGAGGTGGCGAATCCGCACACCTCAAGATGGAAGTAGCAAGATGATAGAAATATGAGAGGGAGAGAGAGAGTGTGTGTGTATGGTGGCGAATCTGCACACCTTAACATAAGCATAAAAAAATGGCAAGGAACAAGCATATACCATACTCACAATGAGATGTATCCAAAGCGACACAAGGTATGGCACCAAGATGGAGTGTGTTGATTGCTTGCAAAAGATGAATACAATAGGTAGCGTATGGCAAGAAGATGAGAAGGGAACAAGATCATAGGAGGCATAATGGAGAGATGGGAGTTGATGGCGAGGAATATCATGAGTGTGTCCACCCTTCTTCTTCTTGAAATTGTGCCTTCAACCCTTAATTACAAGTGGTGTGGAGGGGTTCATGGTATGTAGCACAAGAGTGTGTATGGATAGGTGTGTGTGTGTGTGTGTGTGTGTGTGTGTGTGTCTCCCCCCCTAGTGAGCTCTCAGGGCCTCCTTATATAGGGAAGGAGGGGAGGATTTAGCAATATTTCTAATTGAGGTGAGTGTCCCACTCTGGTGACTAGGAAAATGGGGTGCATGTGATTGTGGCTCCCATCTTGTCTCCTCATTATTTAAAATACCAGAGTCAATAGAGAGAGAAGAAGAGAGAATGTGGGTAGGATGTAGACGATAGGAGATATTTACAATAGTCTAGCTTTGGCTAGACTATTGTAAATAGAGAGAGAAGAAGAGAGAATGTGGGTAGGATGTAGAGGATAAGAGATATTTACAATAGTCTAGCTTTGGCTAGACATAAGCTTATTAGGGAGAGAAGAGAGAGGTAATAAATTTACAAGATAGGTTGTCGAAGGTGGATAGTTGTTGATGAGGATGGATCCTCCAAAAATGGTGATAGAATCACTCTAGACTTGCCAAGACTTCATTAAAAGAGCCTTGTCTCTTGTAATCATGCTTGAAGACTTGTAGAACCATAGCCATTCTAGAGGGAAGAAAACTGGGGATGGCCTGTGTCACCATTACACGAGAAAACTAGGGTCCACCACAAAAATCATAGCTCCACGTTCATAACTCCAAAAATTCTGAAAACATTTGATCTAAAAGTTGAGCTCACGAGCCACAACTTTCATGTTGAATACTTCTTCAGATTCGGGATTCTTCTCTATGCAAAAAATTTAGCCAAATAATGTATTATTTGTGGCTGCAAAGGTCTTTTGGTGGTCCCCTTTGAGTGGACTTCTCTCTTTCCTTCATGTGTATGAAAACATGACCTAGAGTGTTGAAAAGATTGGCAATCATCTAGATGGAGGTATTATTGAAATTTAAAGGTGGGGTTGAGGTTTGAAAATGAAAACTAGTGAATAAAATATTTGGTAGGGTGGAATAATGTATATACATGAAAAAATATATTAGAAAATACTAAATATATATAATGTAATTTAGAATACATATATTTAATGCTTAAGGTCAAAAGAGAGATCAACAAAGAAATCTTACTTATTTATGCTAAATCGTGATTGATTAGCATAAGTCTTATTTATTTAAAAGGCTAAAACGTTTGTGAAAAAGGGAAGAAAAATCAAAAGTAACTTATATAATAGGAATTTTTTTTTTTGTAAAAGGGCAAAAAATTATATGGGGGGTTCCCATGCATGGAAAAGCTTGCCTCACTTACCATGAAGTTAACAAGTCATCACTTTTAAATCTTGAAAGAAAAAGATAGGATAACTTAATCATGCTGCGAGAAAGAGACAAAATATTTATCAGCATGTCGTTGAAAAGAGACAAGATAATTTGATCAATTATATAAAATTTTACATTTGCAACTAAAGATGATAATAATTAAATCATCACTTGCTGCTCATAGACCAAAAATCATTACAATGTCATAGTCCACTCTATGGGCACCGTTTAGATAGAGAGAAATATCAAAGGTGTTAGGTCATGTTGAGGGATATTTTTGCTTACCACTCTTAAGGTTGGTAAGTACATTGCTTAAAAAATCCCTTTTGTTTTGCTCTTGTGGCACTAACGTGCACTTCAAGAGTCATTTACAAGTATGACACATGGAGAAGATATCTATGGATATATTCCAGGGAGGGGGATTAGTAGATATGCATTCTGGGATGGCCCATGGAGAATCTCTCTCGGTCTGCTTTCTAGTTTCTATTTGTAAGTCGCAAAGTGGAGGAAAGCATGTCGTTGTTTTGGTCTTTGTACATGACCCCCAATCCACAATGCTTGCATAGATCCCCTTCTGTCCAAAATGAAGCATCATGTTGTGAAAGTGCAGGTCATTGTGGGGATAGTGTGTGCTTGTAGATCCTTCAGGGTCTGAAGAAGAGTGTTTATTATCTGCAAAATGTTATTTTGAAACAAACCTATTGTTCCTTCAGTGGTCACATAATTGTAAATGGTAGGTTGATTGCCATCTCCATTGCACTCTTTTATCCACTTCTCTACATGGCCGCCATTCTTAAAACATGAAATGAGCATTGGATGCTCTATGTGGTGGACCATGGCAAGTGGATAAATAATGCCGCAATGAGGGATGTCCAAAATTGTGGCTTCGTCTTTGACCTACTGATCCACTATGGATCCATGCAAGTGGACTTTGAAGATCTTTGTCGTATACAGTGGATCTTTAAATGCAGGATGTGTGACACCTACATGCTTCACGTATGCCCATCTCCCTTCTCCCAGTTGTGGAGCCTATACGTTGAAGATTGTAGTTTCTAGTAAAAGATGTAATACAAGGGGATCTGAAACTGATCAAGAGCGAGAGTGACACTAGCAGCAAACTCTATTCTAGCGGTAGTTCCTTGCTCTTCAATAGCATCGAAAGAGCTAGCTTCCACTCTCATGCGCTTTGCTGCTCTTTCTGGCTTCTCATTGCTCTTGAACTTAGTATACAACTATTGCACAAGTTGTATACGACTAGCTATGCCTGGCAAAGTAGTGATTTCATGACTTTTTAGATCCTCAAAAATATTTGCGATCTGTCTAATAGAATTGTTAGCAGCAAGCTAACCCATGTATCATTTTTCGAGAGCTTTTATTGTAAAAACATTTATTTTTTGATAAATCAATAATATTGTAACTCTTATTTTTCAAGTGGATATTGTAATCAATGAACCGGGCTATAAGCTTCTAGATTGTATTAATCTATCCTTAGTTAGAGCTCCCAGATTATTAGTTTTTGACCAAAGAAACCTTGGCTAAGGTATAAAAGCCAATTTTTGTAAGTTAATTTCAAGTTTTAGAGAATAGAAACATAGCGTCAGCTAACGGCGCTCACTTCTCTCCTTCTCACGCTTCCTACTCCCTTCTCGGCTGTCACATTGTAGTGCTGGGCCATTGCAACCGTAGGTAAGGGCTCTACGCATTGATGTAAACATATCATGGTAATCCATAGGTTTTGGTGTCGTTGACCCGCGGCCGACCCGCGGCCTAATTTCATCATAAGTAGGAATTTAAGTTAGGAGATCACAAAGTAAGCATAGGCAGGGTATTCAGGCATCATTGCTAAGCATTTAGATGCATTCGGGGTAAAAAACGACTAGGTAAAAAACTCACTGGCTGTTAATAATCATGATTCTTGCATTTGATCTAAAGTGAGATTTGAGATAAGCATGTGTGCTTAGGTTTTATATACATGTCCTAGAAGTTTTGTAACATTCGGATGTTGTTTGATGCTGTAATGGATATGATTTGTTTGATGATTAGCGATTAGCTTTTGATGACTTTGGTCATTTGAGTGTAGCTTGTGTAAAATGAGATTGACACCCTCTTGTAGCCTCTATGCACTAGTTGAGTCAGCTTCGTCCCATGGATTGACAATTATGTTCGTGGTTCTCGCTATGTATGCAATAAGATATGAGTGAGGTTAGAAACCAATCCCACATTTGGCACCGTTGCCGGGGAATAATAGACCTAAACTAAGGAAAACATGAGCATCTTGTGTAGTTGTCCTTTAATTTCCTCTAAGATCACCTAGAGTAAAACTTTCTCTTTAAAACTGTATAGCTTAATATTGTCGTCTTTTGCTATGTAAAGGTAGCTTGGAGGTAGATTATACTTGCTAAGTACCTTGTAGGATTGTAGGATTAGCTTAGAATTCTGAGAATGATTGATGGACGAGACAAGTCTTAAGATCAAGGCTCAGAAAACCATTAAAAACAACAAAACAAGTGTTTGTGGACACTTTCCACAACCCCATTGCAGTAGAACCTAGGAGTAGGGTAAGTAGAATCTGAGGTGGGTTCTCAGAATATTGCTCACTCCAAAAGAATCAATTGTGATTTGTTTATGTGAAGTTGCAAAATTTCAGGTCTACAGCTTGAAACATCACCAAAAGACAAATCGGTTGGAGATTATGCTCTTAAAGTTGTATGAACCAATGGGTAAGCTTAAGGATGCAATTGAGGTAAATTTTCAAGGGTTTGCAAAAATGCAGATTATTTACTTTTTCTTGAGATTTTATGCCAAATTAAGTTTTGACTTGACTCAGAGATTTAAAACAGGTCATAAAAAGATTGTCTAATGAAAAAAATGCAAAAAGTGTTCATTTTAGGCCAAAAATAATAATCATGATTATTTACTTTTAGCTCAAAATTTACCAAGGTTGATACCAGAGACTCTATGCATGATTGTCAACATCTTTGGTAAGGCTCATAGAATCTGGATGACAAAACAGACCAAAACCTTGAGAAAAGCTAAAATTTGTACTGATTGTTAAGAACTTGAGGGTGACTTGGTAAATCTTGCTCAGATTTAGTGAAACTTGACTCAGAGGCTTAGATTGAAGTGTTAGACATGTGTATATAGTGTGATGACAGAAAATATGCAAAAAATTATCAGAAGTAAATAATCACGATTATTTACTTTCCTATTCTTTAACTTTTTTTGTCAACCAAGCACAATACAATTTCTATCATGTTGTATTGAGCACATATATCAAATTTGGTAAGATTTGGATCTTTAAAGTAAAAATTGTAGCGAGATTTGTAAAGTCAGTCTGCAGACACAAAAGTGTTGACTAATTGAGCAAGGATTATCCAAACTTGGTGAAACTTGCCTAGGGAGCTTAAGTTGAGTTGCTTAACCAGTTTGTATCAACATTTGGTAAAAAGTTGTAGTTGTAAATAATCACGATTATTTACTTCTTCTCTGGAGTTGAACAATTTTGCATATTTGAGTATACCACAAGGTCAAACATATCAAGTAGACTCCACAAATCAAATTTGTTGAAATTTGGATCACAAAAGGGAGACTTAAGCCAGATTCTTGAAATCAAAGTCTACGGATACTAAACAGTTGATAACTTGGACAAATCTTGTTCAAACTCAATGAAACTTGTCCAGAGACCACAACAAGGTGACGACCTAGCAAAACAAGCCTAAAAAGTGTAAAAATTGAGAAAAGTAAATAATCGTGATTATTTACTGCTGAGACCTAGGGACAAGATTTTGACTTTTGAGCTTGTATAGTGTTGAACCAACATAATACAAGGCCACTCAAAATTTTAGGTTCCATCAGACCCAAATCAGTGCATGTTCACTTAGTTTTGAGGTTGAAGATTAGTTTTCTAGCTCTTTGTAAGGGTAAAATTAAAAATCTCATCTACTGACTCACTTACCTTAGATTGAAGTGACATACACAGACCAATCATGATAGTTAGCAAAAAGTTTACAGTCTTTGAGAGAAAACAGCTAACTTGGTCAAAATTGACACATGAATCAAGTTACATGCAAGGAATTGAAAGCTTGACAGGAGTTGAGTTCAAGTCAAGTGGAAAATAGATAACAATTCAATCCACTTGTAAGTACTCTATCCAGGTCTTAACCATTCTATATGAACCTTAGATTTGGTCGTATACTAACAAATCAAGGAATATTTGGAGAGACCGCTAGTAGGGTATCCATCGAAGAGAGTGTGAATCAAGGTGATCATTTGGACACTATCTTTGAAGAAGTCTCAGAAACCTATTCTGACTTATCTGAAATGTCTTCCTATTTGACTCATTCAAGAACCGGAACGACAATGCATATAAGCACATACTCACCTTTTATGAGACTAATGGCCATGTAGCTCAGGTTTATCTGGATCTTAATGAGGAGTATGTCATTTGCATTGATGACCATGACATAGAGTTTGAGGAGGAAATAAGGGCAAACAAATGAGGGAAAATGTATATGGATAAAAATGGCACTCCGTATCTAAAAGCTGAAAATCCTGATGTGATAGACAAGTGGGGATCATAGGTGAATACAATCATTCTAGATATGGCCGCCAAAGAAGATCCACCAACTTTAGAATTTGAGGGATACGATCAAGTTGATCTGAAACCTTTAAAACGGCTTAGCACTAATAATCCTAGGATCGGAGTCCATTGTTGGGAGCATACGAATGTCAAGGATCTTTTATGGACTTCTCATGCCAAATCAGGACAGTTAACACCCATGAAGATCATTTATATCTTCAAAATCAAAGACAAGGGTTCTGCAGATCTACCAACTTACATGTTTAGGGATTGTTATAGCAATAACTATTTTATGATGAGTCTTGAGGAGGTAGAATAGACCAAATAGCAAGGGTACTCTATAAGAGACTGGATATTGGAGCAAGGACCAAAAATTATTCCAAGAGAGGAACTCCACAAGAGATCTTTTGGGAGAAATGTTAAAAACCTCTACCTCATCACAAATAAATCTGAGTGACATTAAAGCCAGTCCAGTGCAATAGATTGGTTTGAAGGACTCGAGATAGGACCAACTGCGAGAAGAGTTGGAGCTGAGGCAAACAGACGTGTCAGAACACCCGATTTTTAAAAATGGGTTAGAAAATACAGTGGATCTATGGATCCATATGACCACTTAGCAAGCTTCAAGCAAGTGCTAAGAGAACAACGCATATTTGATTTCCACACTCAATTTGAGAGATTTGGAATGACATTAGAAGGAAAATCTTTTGACATGGTTCCAAAACATTCCACCAAGGTCAATCATGGGTTTGAATACATTAGCTCAAGGATTTGTAGCAGCACGTTCCAAAACTAGGATCAAACATAATTTGGTAGATCAAATCTATAGCTTCAAACAGAAACAAGTTGAATCTGTTAGGGATTGTGCAATTAGGATGAAGTAATACATTGCAAGGTGCCCATAACTAGAAAAACCTGCAAAAGAAAGATTAGAGTCATTATTTCTAGAGGGATTTCTAAACAAGGAGCCTCATGCTATACTCTATGGAAAGAAACATATGACCCTAGGAGAGTGTGTATCAGATGCTATTGACTCGGTAGACAATTGTGATATTTTCAATGAAGAAGGGATACTCAGAGTGAGAAAACAACATCCACAGAACCAACACAAGTGGGAACATTTATTGCAGCACCACTTCAACCATAGAAGACATGCTAAAAAAGATGAACAAAATGATGAGTAATATGAAAAAAGAACCTATGAGAGGACTAAGGCAAGGGATCCCTCAGCAGGGACAACTGTTTAGGCCACAAAATGGTGTGTTATCGAGGGTAAATGGACCAACCATGAGATCAATGAGTGCTATTGCCGACCAAGTACAATGGAAATGTTCAATATGTGACCATGAGGCCACAGGGACAACCCATGTACATATATTAGCCTAATATGGCCCCAGCACAAAGACCACCAATGGGTATGGAAACACCACACCCAATGTTGGGTCAACAACCTCCATATCCTGAACATAATGCAATGCTTGTAAAGTACATGCATTCAGAAGGAGTCATAGATGAATAAGCACTAGTTTCTGTTACACCTTATATTGAACCTAGCCCATCTACAATAATGGTAAAAGGAGAGCGGTATAAGTCACATCCACCTTCAATGGAAGAACCTGTGACTTATGCTACACTAGAGCACAATTTACTTTGTAACTAATCAAGGTGTTAGACCTCCTATGGTAAGACCCCTAATTAAGCCAAGGACTGGAAACTGCCATAATTGTGGTGCAGATGATCATTGGAAAAATGAATGCCCAGAACCTGACAAGAACATTAAGCCAATTGAAGCTTTTTGTACACAATGTTGCAAAAAGGGTGGACACTTCCTTAAAGACTGTCCAAAAAATCCATTAAACAAGAAAAAAGCAGTGATGAATGTAGTCCAAGTGATGCGTAGGATCACTAGAGCCCAGGCTAAGAAAAAGAAACATAACTCCTTAGATGAATCAGAGAATACTAAAATTTCCTCTCAAAAGACCAAGAAAACAAGAAGTCAAAGGTATGAGATGAGAAAACAAAAACAAAAGGACAAAATTGAATAAAAAGCCAAGAAACTATTTCAAAAAAATGTGAAAGACACTGGGACTGAAATCAAGGAAACCACAATGAAATCTGGAGGATCAATTTTGGTAGACAAAATTTTTGAGCCAATCAATGCAATTTTGGAAGCTTTCCAAGCGGGACTTAAAGCAGGACAAAACATGGAAAGCAAATGGAAAAACTATCCTTCTCTAGATATGGAAGCAGCTAAGCTTAAAGCTTACTAAAATATGGTAAGAATTACTCAAGAAATGTTGGAAAAACAAAAACCCAAGCTTGAGATTATGGCAAAACCTGAGGAGCTTGTGTTAGAAACCAGTAATAAAGAGAAATCCCAAGTGGTGGTAGAACCCCACCTTGAAACTAAAGGGCCAAAATTCAGGCTTGGGATATTCTAGGAGGTCTTTATGCAAGCCACAATGAGGCTAAAATTGCTTTGCTGCGTAAAGAGCTGGAATCGAAGATTATGCATGAGGAAGATGATATGGACACTTTCCTTGCTGGTGTCAAGGATATCAATCAGCAACTTATTTCTGCAGGTGAAATCATTTCAGACAGTTCCCTTGTGCAGATTGTTCTTGATGCCTTACCAGATTCTTACCAGACTTTTTCTAGCACTTAGAGACTTAGACCCAAGGAAATTCTGAAGTTGTCAAGTTTCATGCATATGCACATTGCTATTGCAAGAGTCACTTTCTAGAAAAAACAGGACTAGGTAGCGTGCAGTTGAGCAGGATTTTATTGCTTCTCAAAGAAAGGGTGGTAACAGCAATGAAGCCACTTCTTCTGGTTCTGTTACGAGTGACAAAAATTATGTTCCTAATGCTTCTGCTGGCAGCAATTCGTCTGTAAATTTTGGTGATAAGGGAAAAAAGAAGATGCGTTGCCATTATTGTCAAGCAAATGATCACTTGATCAAGCATTGTCCTAAGTTGAAGGCCAAAGAGTCTAAGAAGAAAGAGGGTGGTTCCACTACAAATGTTGGTTCCACTACAAATGCATCCATTGTTGAGTCTTCTGTGAAAGGAGACTGTGATGCTGATATATGTTGATGCAGAATGGGCTTTTAGCGCAGAGTGCACTTGTAATCCTATTGTCCATGATGCATGCTTGTTAGTTGCTACAGATTCACATGTGTGGTATTTCAACAGTTGTGCTACAAAGTACATTACCTCACATCGTGAATTGTTCACCTCTCTCGAGTCTGTCCCTCATGGGAATTCAGTCACTTGTGCCAACAATGCCTCTTATCCGGTTCAAGGAGTTGGAAAGATTGTGCTTACTGCTACAAATGGAAGTTCTTTTACACTTGTTGATGCACTTTATGTACCTGGGATCAAGAAAAATCTTTCATCTGTATTTGCACTTGCTAGACTTAGACTTGTAGTCAAATTTGTGGATGACCAATGTACAGTTCATGATCTCAGTTTTGATGATGAGATTGTTGCATTTGGCCTTTTGTGCCATGGGTTGTATAAGCTCACTTTCTATGGAAAGTGTGGACAAAATTTTGCAAATGCAGTTGCAGATTCAAGGGCTATTTCAGATGCAAAACTTTGGCATGCACGTTTTGGGCATCTGAATTTGGCCAGTTTGCTGCATTTGCAGAAATCTGATATGGTTGCTTCTTTGCCGCCTCTTGAAGCACCTGTCAAACATGTTTGTGAAGGCTGTATTTTGGGTAAGATGCAGCATTTGAAGTTTCCAAAGGATGGTTCAGTTAGGGCCACATGCAAGTTGCAGCTTGTGCATAGTGATGTTGGCGGGCCTATGCAAACTCCATCCTTGGGCAATTATCTTTACTTTGTGACTTTCATTGATGATTACTCCAGGCATGCATGGGTATTTCTGCTTAAAGAGAAGTCCAAAGTTTTCATGTGCTTCAAACAATTTCTAGCTATGGCTAAAAATGGCTAAAAATGTATTATGGGCACCCTCCATTCCGATCGAGGGGGGGAGTATATGTCTTATGAATTTAATGCATTTCTGGCTAGTCGTGGGATAAAATACCAATGCACAGTGCCTTATACACCTCAGTAAAATGGTGTTGCTGAGAGGAAAAACAAGTCACTTACGGAAATGGAACGATGTATGGTCAAAAGTCAAGCTTTGCCACATTCTTTTTGGCTTGGGGCCATCATGTGTGCCACTTATGTACTTAACAGTTTTTCTACGAAAGATTTGCATTCTATTACTCCATATGAAATCATGGCATGATAGAAAGCCTTCTGTTGAGCACATGCGTGTTTGGCATATGCTTTGGTGCCACAAACATAGCACAGAAAATTGGATGATAAGGCTGTCAAATGTATTTTTTTTGGTTATAGTGCTAAAAGAAAAGTTTACAAGTTGTATCATCTACAAACAAAGCGTATTCTAATTTCACGGGATGTAGTGTTTGTGGAAGATTCTGTTCAGCCCTTGCTGTCATGTACTAGAGACAGTAATGTAAGCTCACAGAACATTTATGACACTTTGTTGCCTCTTTTCAGTGGTGGAAGTTCAATGTAAAGTCCCCAATCCCGCCGACACCAAGAACGGGATGGTACCATTGATAGGTCTCTAGGCCTACTAAAGTCAGAGTCCTTAAATAAGAAAAATTCCAGGTAATTCACCCTTACCATTGACAATGGTTTAGGTTTATAGCCCTAGAAAGAGATCTAGTCCTGTCTCACAGTGGAAACGGGACATTAAAAAAATATTCCGGCCCTATAACTTCATCATTCAGATCTTGTTTTCCTTAGCCAACGCTTTTTCCCCCTAACATATGTGAGGGCACAACAGTTGGTGGATTCCTCTTCCAAGTGAAGAAGTGTCTAACGTTTTTGTGCGCGGGAATGGATAGTTACTTGACTAATCAGGTCCACCCGTCCATGATTGACAACCTTAGTCAATCCCCACTTACCACCCCACACTCACACATGATTTCTGTGTTGTTTAATTACTACCACATTCCTTTTAAACTTAAAACAATGATTCCTTTTAACTTCCACAACTGCATTTCATTAAGACAACCTTTGAAAACAGTATTGAAGACATCTTTTCAGCAAAACATCTTTAGACTTAAGACAAGGTACTGTCATTCTGAAGTATCTCTGACCAGTACTGGCTTGTCTCAAGACCACCTATACAGGGGTGAAAAACGGCACCCATTCCTTATTTACAAAAACTGGGGTGGAAAAAACCATCACCCAAAGTCCGGGCGCCCATACGCCAACCGGCTGCCCATACAACCGGGCGGTTCCTCTAGGATAAACTTGAAAGTATTATCCACAAACATAAACAAGCACGTGGTAAAGACTCCACGCGTGCTGAGGAAACCGACTCTTCCATGATGGTATCTCCATCATTACTCATTACCTGGAGTAAAATATTTCCAAGGAATCAGAGGTGTCTTGAGACAAGCTGTCTTAAGGATGGTCAAAAATTTCTTTCCTAGGTCAATCAATCATAAACCAATCATTTCTTTCCTATTTAAAATCATTGCTCGTTGGTTTCGTGGAAGTTACCTTCCATGTACGGCCAGTTTATTCTTCCTAACCTTATGTATGCAATGTTAACTTAAAAATGAACTTTAAAAGATTTTAAGTGAACAAAATAGAAATCCACCTGGGACTGCTCATCCATGTGCTGTGGGGCGGGTGCCCGTAGACTTTCCTCTGTTGGCCTATGGCTAGGCCCAGCCTCATGGTCATTTGTGGCTTTGTTTCGCTCGTCGCTAACATCCTCTTCCTCAGTAAGAGGATTTTCCCTGGTTCTCTTTGGGCCATGTCGGCAGCCTTATAAAAAGACTTAATCCATTAGAAGTTTAATTGAATAATCTTCTTTTTTCATTTTTTTAAACCCAAAAATAAGGATTTTTGGAGTAACTAAGTATCCTTGATAGTTAATTGGATGAGATATTCTTCCATTAACTTATTTATGCTATAAGTAATTTCCCATAATTACCATTTAATTTGGGAAGCCCTTTAACTAGGTTTCTCCTTAGTCTATCTTCCATTTTAGTCTTAGTAAATTATAAATTTCTATTGGTTAATGGATTACTCACCCTAAATTGTAATTGACTATGTTCTATCTTGAAGAATTTCCATAAATTTGATTTATAACATTTCCCTTCTATACTTATGGTTTAGTTTAGGCAAAATTTTGCTGATAGTAATTTGTTATACTAACCCTTTATGTTGAGGTAATTTCCCCAACCTTTACTAGTGATTTTGGACCTCAAGTATATGTTTGGTAGTTAGATAAACTCATTTACTATTTTCCTTTCTTTAATTTATACGCAAAATTGGTTACTTTTAATGAAGATAAATATTTAAACTATTTATCTGGGTTGGAGTATTTATCACGAATTCCTCAAGGTGTGTTCTACCTGTGATATTTATATCAAAGGTTTTTGGATTAATTTACCATATTCCCCCTTTTATTTTCTCCTAACAATAATGTAATTTTATTGGGATAATTAGATAAACTAATTACCTGAGAGTAACATAATTATCACAGGTTTTCTAAGGTATAGTTAACCACTAATAAATAACTCAAGAAATTTGGAATCAATTTGATAATTTTCCCCTTTTAATTTGTCCTAAAAACAGAGTAATTCTGCTAAAGTAATTAGGTAAATTAACTATCTGAGTTTTCCATAATTATCATGGATTCCCTAGCATATAATTAACCTCTGATAAATAACTCAAGTAATTTTGAATCTATTTGCTAATTTCCCCTTTTTAATTTGTCCTAAAAATAGAGTATTTCTACTAAAGTAATTAGATAAATTAATTATCTGAGCTTGAACTAATGATCACAGCTTCCCTAACATGTAATTAAGATATGATAAATAACTAAAATCAATTTGAATCCATTTGCGAATTTTCCCTATTTAATTTGTCCTAAAAACAGAGTATTTTTGCTATACTAATTAGATAAATTAATTATCTGAGCTTTACATAATTATCACGAGTCTCTTAACATATATTGAACCTCTGATAAATAACTCATGTCATTTTGAATCCATCTACTAATTATCCCTATTTAATTTTTCCTAAAAATAGAGTATTTCTATTAAAGTAATTAGATAAATTAATTATCTGAGCTTGACCTAATTATCACAGGCTCCCTAACATTTAATTAACCTCTGATAACTCAAATCAATTTGAATCCATTTGCTAATTTCTCTATTTAATTTGTCCTAAAAACAGAGTATTTCTGTTAAATTAATTATCTGAGCTTTCCATAATAATCACGCATTCCCTAACATATAATTACCCACTGTTAAATAACTCAAAGCATTTTGAATCAATTTACTAATTTTTGCTATTTAATTTGTCTTAAAAATAGAGTATTTTGGCTAAAATAATTAGGTAAATTAATTATCTGAGCTTGACATAATTATCACAGGTTTTCTAAGATGTAATTAACATCTGATAAATAACTCAAATCAATTTGAATCCATTTGCTAATTTCTCCTATTTAATTTGTCCTAAAAACAAAGTATTTTAGCTAACGTAACTAGATAAATTAATTATCTGAGCTTCATATAATTATCACGGGTTCCCTAGCATGAAATTAACCTCTAATAAATAACTCAAGTCATTTTGAATCCATTTGCTAGTTTTTCCTATTTTATTTGTCATAAAAATAAAGTATTTATTTTAAAGTAATTAGATAAATTAATTATTTGAGCTTGACCTAATTATCACGGGTTTTCTAACATTTAATTAACCTCTAATAAATAACTCAAGTCAATTTGAATCCATCTGCTAATTTTCCCTATTTAATTTGTCCTGAAAATAGAGTATTTCTACTAAAGTAATTAGATAAATTAATTATCTGAGATTGAACTAATTAATACAGGCTCCCTAACATGTAATTAACCTTTGATAAATAACTCAAATCAATTTGAATCCATTTGCTACTTTCCCCTATTTAATCTGTCCTAAAAACATAGTATTTTTGCTAAAGTAATTAGGTAAATTAATTATCTGAGCCTGACATAATTATCACGGGTTCCCTAACATGTAATTAACTACTAATAAATAACTCAAAGCATTTTGAATCAATTTACTAATTTCCCCTATTTAATTTGTCTTAAAAACAGAGTATTTCGGCTAAAGTAATTAGATAAATTAATTATCTGAGCTTGACATAAATGTCATGGGTTCCCTAACATCTAATAACCACTGGTAAATAACTCAAAATATTTTGAATCAATTTACTAATGTCCTCTATTTAATTTGTCCTAAAAACAGAGTATTTTGCTAAAGGTATTAGGTAAATTAATTATCTGAGCTTGAAATAATTATCATGGATTTCCTAATATATAATTAACCACTGATAAATAGCTCAAAGCATTATGAATCAATTTGATTATTTTTCCCTTTAATTTTCTCTAAAAAATAGTGTAATTCTATCTAATTAATTAGGAAAATTATTCAAAAAATTATAGGATAATGTTTCTAGCTTAATGACTGTCCAATACAGCTTTGATAATTACCTCAACTTAATCTAAGCTTAATTAATATATTTTCCATTAATTTATGGTTAATTTGGTTAATTTCAATCGTAATATGATAGGATAATTAACTAAGTTAACATTTTTAATCTTAATTACAATAATCAGCAGAGAATATTTAATTAAGAGAGGTTTTATGAGTATACATGGGCCTAATCTTTAATTTATTAACAAAATAGATTAATATAGTCTTGCTAATAAAGAAGGAATAGGCTAATTACCGTTTAGGTTAATCAACTAGATCTTAATCTCTAGTGATTTTTGTGTAGCGTTTTCTCTAGATGAGAGAGAGTGTGTGAAGGCTCCGAGTCTAAATTTTTATGAAAGGAAGGGGGTCTTTTTATAGCTTTTCTGGGCACCGGGCTATTTCTGGCAGGTTTTGACACCCCAAGCAGGCCCCAGCTTACAAATGGTGCCAACTGATGCTAAATATGTCTTTGGCAGGTTCCCCCCAGCTCCACACTGCCCCCATACCTTCCAGAATCGATTTTGGTTGATTTTGCAAATTTCTAATGAGATGAAAATTTAAAATATCAGATAATTCTAGAACCTTAGGTTAAGAAGTCTTTGTTAATAATTATTACTGAAACCATCCAATTTTTATTAACTAATTGAATTCCTATTGTAACCTTCTAGGGTCTGTAACTTTTCCAATTTTTATCAGATTCTGATTCTCAAAATTACTAACCATAGTAAAGCTCTGCTTATGATTCCAAAAATACCAATATTAGCTGGGTTTGAATCCTTCAACAGTGGTTTTCAATTTAATTTTACAAGCTTTGTACAATTTTTAAGGTTTCGAAAACTGAAAACCTTACATTCAAATGTAAATTCCAATTGAACAAATGTATAGCCTATGGGGGTTTCCAAAAATGTTACAGATTAGCCTATTATTGATGCAGATGAACATGATGTACATGATGCGAAAAGGGCTGAAAATGAGCAAGCTAGAGGTATGCTAAAATGGCTAGTGCAAACTTTGCGTGATATTAAATTGGATGCACCTTTGTCTAGTCGTACTCTTTCAGGCTCTCGCCATGCCTCTTATGCATCAGATTGTTATGCTTTGGCTGTGTCTAGCTTACATGATATTGAGGAACCTCTGTCTTTTGATGAAGCACAAAATTCAAAAAATTGGATGGCTATCATGCAATCAGAATATGATGCACTTATAGAAAATGAGAGTGCTTATTTTTTAAGAGCTTCTTATTTATAGTTTTTTCACATTTTTTAGGTCTTTTAGGTTTGTGTGCTTGAAACAATGCATTGGATGTTTTTTAAGATATAGATTCATAAAATTCTAGAAGAATTATTGTGAAGGGAACAACATTTCCACGAGTTTTTACACATGTTTTACACATATACAAAATATTGCAACACTCCGCCATGATTCCTACAAATTTTGTTGGACCCATATAGCACTCAAAGTGAACCCATGTAGCACTCAAATCTCCATGTTTAGTCTCACACATTTGATTGATGAGGTCAGTGCCAAACTTGGGGCCCCTTGTAGACATTTTAGAGATATCACATTTTTCTATAGGTCCACCTTGACCAGGAAAGTGACTACCATGGAAATATGGAAATAAACATCTTTTTTTAGCAACATTATCTGGTCAAACTCATCACCAACAAGAGAGGCATGTTGTTTCTTTATAGAATCCACCAAAATTTTAAAGAGGTTTTTTTTAGCAACATTGGATGGTCAAACCCATCACCAACAAGAGGCATGTTGTCTCTTTTCAGGAGCCACCATAATCAACCATAATGAAAACCAACCATTACCAGTAAGAATAGAGCCAACCTTTGATCTTGAATTAGAGGAATGATTTCTTCCCAAAATATTTGAAAGCTGGTGATCTCCCATGTGCACTTTCTCTTTTTCTGTAATTGCTTCAAGTAGAAGTGATCTTGCAACAATCATTTGAACTCACTTAGGTCCATGGTTTTGGTTTACCCTCAAAATATCAGGTACCATTTTTCATATTCTCTCTATTATATCCCTACATGTACGTGACTAGACCTTGTGCAAGTGGTTGCCCACATGCACCATTAGTCAAGTCATCCTTGATTGAAATGGAAAAACATCATAAGCCTCGGATCCACTTGGATATCCCAAAATACAGCCTTTTTGTGATAGTGACAAGTAGTACTATGTTTTTTATATTCACACTTGTCTATCTAAATAGCCATGAAAAAAGGACGCATTGAAAAAACTAAAAACTTTTTTTGGAAACCAAAAAATAATGTTTTAAATGTTTTGTTTTCAATTACTCATAAAAGTGTTTTACTCTAATTTTTTTACTGGAATGTTTATTCTAAATTACTCATGAAAAGCCTAGCCAATATTTTTAAGACGTAGAAGATCCTTTTTTGATGTCAAGCGATTTGTTTAAAAGTATAAGCCTACTCATTGCACAGAGCTATAAGCAATAGTAGTTGCAAGCCGCTACTGTCTCTAGCCAACCTCCAATGGTGGAGGCTTTGAATTTTTAATATTGTTTAGTTTTGAATGGAACAAGGGATATGGGAATGCAAGTACTAGAGTGGATTCATGATGAATTTATGTGTAAGATTTGGAAGTTGAGCTCATTGGGACCTGTCTACTCCAAGATAATCACGTTTTGAAGCTTAAAGTTGACCATCATGAAGGACATTCTTCAATCAGTCTTGGGAAAGGGCCTCTCAAACTGATGCACTAGGATGGGAGTCATTATCTATGCCAACAAAGCTTTGGAGTATTTAGGATTCACCATTTTGAGTAGTCTTTATATAAGGCCTCAATGGGGAGAGACTACCTCGCATCACAATCCATTGTTTGTGTCCATCAATTGTCTTGCAAAGTTAACTAGGATTACGTGGGGGGCTTATTTAGCTTATGCTAAGTTGTAACTATATCGGTATGCTTATGGGCATTGGCACTCCCCGAGGTGGAGTCAGTAAAGTGAGCTAAGACATGGCTCAAAATGTTGTCTGCAATAATGGCAAGATGGTCGGCACCTGAAGAGCCGTCACCATGGAGAAGGGGCCATGCCCAACTAGGAACAAGGGGGTAAATCACATGGGCTCGTCTTCTTCTGGTCAAGGAGGCCATCTAGAGAGGTTCTCTAGAGGGGCAGTCTCGGCAAAGCTGAAAGAGAGAGTTCCTTGAAGCGAGCTCACCAGGGAAAGGAGAAGGGGAGGCTCGGATAGTGACAAGAGAAAGAGGGGAGAGGCATTGGGGGCCAAGAGGTGCACTGGTGTGTATGATCCGGTGCAGCATGCGAAGAGAGTTGGATAGAGAGCTCATCACGGAGAAGAGCTGCAAAGAAAGAGAGAGAGAGAGAGAGAGAGAGAGAGAGCTCATCACGAGCCACCAATGCAAATCAAGGAGCGACAGATAGATGGATCTCATAGACTGGGTGGTAGTTCAGTCAAAAGCTCTCTAGAATCCCTAGGATCTAAAGGCAACGGAGAACCACATGGATTCAAGAAGGGAGCTCATAGTAACCGAGAGAGCAAGAGAGACACAAAAAGTATGCATGCTTATGTGCCCCTAATGTAGCTGAGTGAAAGAGAAAGAGAGAGTTGAGTTGCTGAGAGGGTGGGTCATGAGCTTGTAGATCGAGAAGCCTCTCAAGGAAGAGGAAGGAAATAGGAGAGAAATTCTCAGGGAAGGTATCGAGTGGCAGTCTCTCTTTCACAGTATAGAGGGGACTTCCAGCCAAAAGAGGGGAGCTCGTAGACGGCTAAATAGTGGAGGTCTTGAGGGCATGTATGAAGGGGAGGCCATAGCAAACTTTATAAAGAGGAGGCCAAAGGAGCCACCGAGCAGGTAGTGAGGCCAGGTGATCTCATAAGGGTGCTGCAGAGGGGTGTCTCTAAAGCAACAGAGGTCACAAAGCGACAAAAACACCTCACCACCAGAGCATGGCTGATCCAAAACACCTTTGCCCGGCTCCTCCCATGCCTCCCATGCATGAGCTTGCAACTCATCCACGCACGCACGGATGAGCTGCGAGCTCATGCATGGGAGGGTCCACGCACGCAGACGAGCTGCGAGCTCATTGATGGGAGGCATGGGAGGAGGGAGGGCTTCTTTTATTTGTCAAAAAGCCATTTTGTTGATTTTTCCTGAATAGAGTTGAGTTTAGTGTGTTGAGCTTCATTTGTGCTGAATGCGAACCGGACCTTGGTTGAGTTCACTGTTGTGAACAAAATTTGTTATGAACTTGGTTGAGCTTTTTTGACCTCCCTCATTCCCACATGCACGAGCTTGTAGCTTGTCCATGTAGCTTGGTTGAGATTTGTGGTGAGCCTTGTCCTCCCTCCTTCCCACATGCACGAGCTCACAGCTCATCTGCACGCGCGGACGAGTTGCGAGCTCGTGCATGTGGGAAATGGGAGGGTATTTTTTTAAATGTTGGATAACAAAGTACATAACAGAGATTTTGGCTAAGGTTTTTTGTGTGTCTCATCATTCTGGTAAGCCCCATGCAAACCTTTTATGTTGTATGGTCCCATGCATAGTGGAGCTCGCAGGTTGTGAGTAAGAGGAGGGAGGGATTTGTTTTGGCATTTGGATTGTGTGATGACTTGCCAAGTTTTTTTGCATTTGGCAATGAAGTGAGCAAGGATTGCAGCAGGGGTTGTGGCCTGGAAGGAGAGCATAAATATTTGTCTACATGTTTTGATATGATGCTTTAATTAAGTTTATTTGTAAATTATTTTGAAATATTTCCATTTGGCAATGAAGTGAGCAAGGATTGCAGCAGGGGTTGTGGCCTGGAAGGAGAGCAGAAATATTTGTCTACATGTTTTGATATGATGCTTTAATTAAGTTTATTTGTAAATTATTTTGAAATATTTCCAAGTTTAGGGTTACTATAGAAAGGGAAGGTAAGGATATTTCAGATCGTGTCATGAGGGCGATAGAGAGGGTCAACACATGACATATGATCATTCCATGAATATAGTCAATAACATCGAGGATGAAGCTCTAGCTCCTAGTGTTACTTGATTCCCATGTGAGAGTTGAGATCAGTACACATGTGAGAATGTTGAGATCAATACATATGACCTCTTTCCTATTGAGAGAGGTCAAAGAGGAAATTAATAGTATATGAGAGACAAAATTTTAATAGTTTGGCAAACAAGTAGTACTATCACTGTGAACGCACAAGTGAGTTGTTGAGTGCCAACGCCTTCCTTTTTGCTAAATCTGAAGCAAATATAATGAAATCTTGAATAAAAAAGAGCCTCAATAATGACATCATGTAAGGAATGAGATCACGGAAAATGTAAGTGGCCCAATAGCATAGTGAGGGTGGGGATGCTTTTTTCTTTCATTTAAAGTCAGGTTGGATAGTAGAAATCATCAAATCAAAAGGAAGCTATATCTTGGTAACTCAACAAACTAACATGATAAGATGATCATTATTCGTGATTTATTTGAGAGTGAGGACAAAATGTAAGCCACATGGGGGGACCAATGACTCGCAAATTGTTGCTTGGCTGCTAAGGGTGAGGAGCCTAGGGAGCTCTGATCGTGAGGAGCTTTGTCAATAATGTCAATGCAAAAGATCTAGCCACTATTGTGAGGCGTCCTGAATATTCTCCAAGTGCCTTGGTCATGCACGTTCATCATTATATGAGCAGCCCCACAAATTATGAGGACACCCAAACACTTTGGAACCTTATATACTGGCCAACATCATAACAATTTTGAATTACAAAGGTCTAGTATATATCATAGAGCAGCCTAGTATTGGCACCTACTTACTACCTTATGTTGGTAGTAAAATTAGTAATGGCATGCTCGATATTTTCCTGGCCATTTGAAGTTCAGCCAATGGGCCTAATTTGTTTGCCAATCATGCTAATCCTATGTGCGGTTTAGGTTGGTGATTGGCTATAGACATTTGATGAAGAGGTTGCGAACATTTGTCCTGACACAGATGAGGATAATGAATTTTCAAAACACAATATAATTTTTGGGCATAATATTTTGTTGGGACTCATGAATGATGATGAGTAAATGCCACATCCATCAAGAGTCAAATCCCCCTTTGGTGCCACCGTAAAGATTGCTTGCTATAGATGCAATTAGACTAGCAATTGCTATTGCACCACGGATGAGCCACAGATTTGACAAAGTTGGGGTACGGGATCATTTTTTATCTCCCTCAAGGGATAGCATGGAGAAACCAAAGTAGAAACACAACACATGATAGAGAGATGGGAACCTATTTGGTAGAGGCTGAATGCAAAATCTAAAAGCGTGCTAGTAGTTCCATGGGAGGACCTTAAGGGAAAATTAAAATTTGCATGGAATGGAAACCATCAAAGAAAGACATGGACGAAGTGGATTGAAGAAGGTAGATGCTTCCTTGTTTCTCAAGTTTGACTTGTTTTTCATTGGTCTAACTTGCAAGGTGAATGAGTTGTTGTGAACTATCTCGATAATGCATTCTCAAGATGAGAAGTATCATGTACAAGTGCAATCATGCTAGTTTATTCAATGTGATAAGAAAAAAGAAGATTTGATTCTAATTTTTGATACTATTAATGAGTAAGGGTTCTTTTGTTGCTTAGTGTGGGTTTTGCTTTGGCTTCAATTTTTTATTATCAAAACTCACAATGGTGAGTATAATATATAAGCAAGAACAAGAGGACAAAGTGTGCAGATGTAAGGAGGCTTTGTATGGGTTGAATCAATCTCCTCGTGCCTGGTATGAGAAAGGTGACACTCATTTGGTCAAACAAGGTTTTCATAACAGTCCAACAGAAAGCACATTGTATGTGAAGCGTGAGGGTGATGTACTTCTCATTGTGGTTCTTTATGTAGATGATTTGCTGATCACTGGACCAAATGAGAGACATATTGCTGAATTTAAGGCTGATTTGAATGCTATATTCAAGATGAAAGATTTGGGGATGTTGCATCATTACTTGGGTATACAGTTTAAGCAGTGTGACGGTGATATTGCCTTGTGTCAAAAACGTTACATAGAGACATTGCTATGTAAGTTTGGACTTGAGGATTGAAAACCTATTGCCACTCCCATGGAAACAAGTTTGAAATTGAGTCTTCATGATGCTAGTGATCCTGCAGATGTCACTCTTTACCAAACAGTTGTTGGATGCCTCATTTATGTATGCAACACAAGGCCGGATATTCAATTTGCATTCTCACAGGTCAGTAGATTTATGCATAGCACAGGGTCTAAGCATTGGCAGGCTGTCAAGAGGATTTTTCACTACCTTAGTGGCACTTTACATCTTGGCTTGTTTTATCCCAAGGGGGGATCATTGCCGCCAGACTTACATGCTTTTTCTGGCTCCAGATTTGGCTGGTTGTCTTGACACGCGAGTGTCCACAAGTGTTTTTTGTTTCATGCTTGGTAGTTCATGTATATCATGGTTGAGCAAGAAGCAGCCTACTGTGGCCACTTCGAGTTGTGAGGCTGAGTACAGGGCAGTCTTCACAGCTACGGTTGAGTGTGTATGGCTCAGACACCTTATGGATGATTTGGGTGTTGGGCAGGACACTGCCAACACTATCTACACTGACAGTTAGACCGCATTGGCAATTGTGAGGAACCCAGTTTTTCATGCTCACACAAAGCACATTGAGGTACATTACCAGTATTCCAGGGAAAGGCTCTCAGCAAGAGAGATCAGCTTGTCTTATGTGCCAACACACGATAACCATGCATATCTATTCACAAAGGCATTGTCTTGTGAGAAGCTTGAAGCTTTCTACAAAGCTTTGGGCCTACTCTCCTTTGTGGACTGATCATGTCCTTAGGGCATGGCACTTCCCTTTACTCATGTGACAGCTCTTGTTCACCGCATCTCTCCAGGGTGGATTTGTTACCATATACATGTGGTAGTGATGTGTGTGAACACATTAGGACCGCCGGGGCATTTTTTCCCTCTTTAGGAGGTTTTTTCCCCGTGCATTGTATATACGCCCATCACTCTAGGGCTATCTATCTTTCCATTGCACACTAAGTAATACACTCTCTATTATGTGCCTTGAGCTTCCTTTGTCATCTCCAAGCTGTGTGTGTTTCCCTGCAACCCTATATACAATATATAGGCGAACTCCCTTAGTTGGAGGAAAATTAAACAGGCAGTGAAGGAAAGATACTTACCTCCTACCCATGAAGCATTGAAGATGAATGAGTTCTTTAGCTTGAAACAATACAGATTATCCTTGGAAGAGTACTACTCAAATTTTGTAAGGCGTAGGCATTATGCTCCGCCAATGACCATAGATCAGAAGGTAGCCTGTTTTTGTCAAGGTTTAAGAGAACCAACTAGCTCACGATTAGAAGCCATGAAACCTACTACTATCCAAGATGCTTTACTACGAGCTAAGCCCTTAATGAAGGAGAAAGGGATTAGAAGGAGAGTTGAACAAAATCAGAGTTTTAATGGTGCAGATGTCCAATAAGGCTTCCCAATAATAATGGACAACCACAAAGAGCTTATGCTGCTAATGATCAAAATCCTTCACACCGGGATGTTTGATGCTTTGAATATGGAGAGTTGGGACATTATCGGAACAAATGTCCACCTTTGACTAATAGAGCAGCATCAACAACTAAAGTAGATAAAAAACACCGCCCTTTTGGACATAACAATGGACGAGGTAGAGGACGAGGAAGAGCAGCCAGAGCCTTTGGAAGAGGTCAAGGTAGGAATTCCCATGCACATGCAATCATAGGAGAGCCTACCCTTGGTGAAGAAGAAGAGAGAGCAACAATTTATGCAGTTATTGACAACCCTGGAGCCCAAAGACAATTTGTTATTATTCAAACACTATCCACCCATCAAGGTAAACCTTTTATCCTCCTCATCGATTGTGGCAGTACTCATTCTTTTCTTTCCCCAAAATGCTTGCGAAAGCTGAACTTGAATAAAAAACAAGCTAAACCCATGACAATAGAATTGGCTAATGGGAAAACTGGTATCACAATATTCTGTGAGAACCCTTGACTTTGAACTAGGAGGACATGCTACTTTAGCTTTCTTTAGAACCCTACCATTTGGATGTATGATGGGATTCTTGGAATGGATTGGTTATCTAGGAATCACGCTAGCATCCACTGTGGCCTAGGTATTTTGAGCTTTAGAGATAGTCAAGCAAGGCAAGTCAAAGTACAAGGAAGGAATGGGGTTCCAAAAATTCAATTAGCTAAAGCCAACCGTCTACTCAAAGGTATGAGGACTAGACAACAAATATTTGCGGTCAAGCTGAACATGATTGATCCAAAGTCAAGAGTTACAAAACCCTCTTGGCTTCATGAATATTCAGATGTCTTTCTTGAAGATCTCACCTCTCTTTTCTCCAATCGAGAGATTGATCATGAGATAGAGATTCTTCTAGGAAGTGAGCGAGTGTCAAAGAGACTTTATAAAATGGCGCTACCAGAGGCCATTGAATTGAAAGGACAGCTTCGTCAACTTATAGAACAGGGATTTAATAGACCAAGTAAATCAAGTTGGGAGCACTAGTACTCTTTTAGAAGAATAAATATGGGACTTTACGACTCTGCATTGATTACAGAGGACTGAACCGGGTAACAATTAAGAACAACTATCCTATCCCACGAATCGATGAGTTGTCAGATTGGCTACATGGTCCAAGGTCTTCTCAAAGATAGATCTAAGATGTGGTTATTATCAAATCAAAATAAAGGAATCAAGTATTCCAAAGACAACCTTCAACACCCGATAGGGACATTTTGAGTTTATAGTAATGTCATTTGGTCTGACTAATGCTCCGGCTACATTCAATAGATTGATGCAAGATATTGTTAGGCCGTACCTAGATGACTTTGTTCTTCTCTTCTTTGATGATATTCTAATCTACTCAAAGGATGAAGAATAACATGACAACCACCTGAGAAAGGTGTTGGATATTTTTTGAGAACACAAGCTATTTTTCAGTTCAAGGATTGAGTATTTGGGATTTATTGTTTCACATGAATGAATCTTAGTGGACCTTGCTAAAGTTCAAGACATTGTTCTCTGCTTGTGCTCCATCATGTGCGGCCTCTCCAATCAGTCAGTATGCTCCATTCTAACCTTGTCACATACCTCTCTCGTACACACACTCCTGACTATTGACCAGGCATTTTCTACATGTGGACACTTGCTGTATCACCATTTTGTGTTGGTTACCTAGAGGGAATCTCACTTTTTGCTACCCTAGGTCATGTACGTCTGCATCCTAACATCTGCGTCCTAACCGCACTTATGCTAGGTGGTGCCCCCTCTCTAGTTATAGGATTACTCCTATCTTAGATGATGCTTGGGGATGTTCAGGCTATGTGTGGTGTAGAGGCCACCCTATATGACATGTCATTTTCGGCCATCAATGCTACCTTATATACCTAGGGTAAAAATATGCAATGTCCGGGCACCCAAGGCCTTTAGGGCTCCACCACTTATAGAATCTGCTACCCAGACACACTAACTGGCCTGTTCTTTACAGCTTGGAACTCCCATTGAGCCCGTAACACATTAAAATATTACAATGGCTTGAAATAAATTGTGAATTTACAATACATGACCATTTTGGGAAAATGTGGAAAATGTGTAACTCCAATCTTTACTACTTCCTTGTATTCATCCTCAATGTGCATTTGTGCATCTTCAATATTTAGCAGCTTGTGTTAATTAAAGTTGACTCAGTCAACACCTTGCAAGATCTGCAATCCCGGCAAAAGAAATGGCTGGATTGACCTAAAGCGTGGCAATTTTTGCACGGCCAGTTGGTTATGGTATTTCACTCCCCACTCTTGGGAATATGCCCGGGAAGCTGAAATTAAGGTGGTCTAGGCTGTTCTAGATCTTTAAGTCATTTGGGCCTACTTCCTTTTATTTGGATGATTTACGAGGATAGGTGATTGCTGTTCTAGTGAATGGTTTTCGACTTCGCCATTATTTTTCATCTACCACTGTTAAGTGCCCCTTTGCTGTGGTACAAGAGTTGAAAGCCACCTTAATCATGATTGGGAATTCTTTACCATGCAATCTCAAAAAGTTGGAAAAGGGCTATGATGGTTGCAACACCGTGGCACGCCCTATTTTGAAAACTCTTTGTGAGTGGTTTCGTGCATGGACCAGATTCCTTATACTTTGTTCGTGCTATTTGCAGAGCTTTTGCACTATTGCATTTCTACGTTTTTCTCTTCTCTTGTGTGCTTTTTCCACCATGATGGCTTCTTTTCTTCAGTGCATTCCTTTCACACATGCGTAGCAACTGGCTCTCAGAAGGGTGGATGCATGGTTGCAGGATTCTGCATGTCTTTGCCAACCTTGATTGGCAAGGCATTCCTGTTCACCCGCAGGCTACTACTTTGATTGAAGAGTTGGCTCTTGGTGAAATGGTGCAAGTGAATAATCAGTAGATTCAGTTAACAGCTGAAAGAATTTCAAGGTGATGTTGTCTGCCTAGCAATGGAATTGTTTGTGCTTCACACGTTATTCCTGTTGCAAAGGCAGACCTTGAGTTTGGCTTTAAGGTGAAGGGAGAATATAAATTGTCAGGGTTCACTGATGCAGCGATTAGAGATGCGTATCGCTGCTTTTTGAAAGCTATTTGGCTAGAGTCCAAAACATATACCATTTTTGCTAAAGCTTGTAATGTGTTTCATTCAGCCAACTTTGGCCCGTGACCTGGGCAGTGATAATCAAGGAATGGTTGTTGGTGGAGTGTCAACGAGTGGTGGGTAGATCGGGCATAGTACCCCAACTAATACCAAGGTAGGGAAACTTCTAGCATTGGTGTTTCCCTTACAATATGTTTTTCCTCTTGCTCTTTGACCTTTGTGCCACTTTGAGGATGATAGATTTCTCGCACGCAACATCACTCAGTCTACAGAGGCTCTGAGTTCTGTGCATGTTGAGGAGTTGTCTCATACACTTTCTCGTGTAAAGGATGTAGTTGATGCTTTTACTATAGTGGTAGCCCATGTTTCATTGGAGTTGGCCGTTGCGGGGACATCGAGCCAGAAGAGAGGACAGGAGGAAGTCCTACTTTCCACACCACTTCCTGCACTGGCATCATCTCTGCAGAAGGCCGACTGCCAGAGAATTCCATAGTTGCACGTTGGCGATGAAGAATCATGAGGGAACTGGCTCTTTGGGTGTGGACATTTCCTCTTGAAAACCCTGCTGCTGTTCGGGTAGCTCCAGATGCGGTGGGGACGAATCCAGTCCCTTTACCTTGGAAGCTCAAATCGCAAATCCCTCGGATCAGCTCCAATCATGCGGAACCTTTTTGCAACGTATGGCGGTTTCCTTGCGGTCAGTTTGGCCAGCACCTGCAATTGAGTCACGGGTCACCAAGCTTGAAACGCAGGTGCCTGCCGTGCAGGCTCGCAATGTGGAGCTGGAGGGCCAAAACTCAGCACTGTATAGTACATTCCAACAACATGCTGGAGAGATGCAAACTCTGAGGGAGGCTAGTTCTACGTTTGTCTCCTTTATTCAAGATGAGCTTATTCACTTGCAAACGTAGAATAGCCTGGCAAATTATTTAGCATCACATCTTGGTGATGTGATGATCAATTTGAATGATCTTGATGCACTAGAAGTGGAAATGCAGCAGGACCTACACAATTTTTGGGAGGGCCTAATACAAAATTAGAGGTCTATGCTAACCAATGTGGTGGTATCTTAACAACCAGCTCAACAACTCGTGGTGAGCCAGCGTGAGCCACCTACTAATGACAAAGGTAAGGGCATTGTGCAAGAAGGTTTTAATATTTTTGATTGGGCAAAAGCTATAGAAGAATGTGCTGAAGCCCAAGCCCGTGTCTCTTGTTTGCAGCAAGTCATTCATCATCTTCGTAAGGAGCAGTGCATGGTCTGTTTTTGGGCGGAGACATTTGCTCACTCTTTTTCACTCAGTCTCCCACCATGTCCACCATTTTGGCCCGCTCTGAACCAATATCTGGCTTGAAATTATCCTATCCATACCCCTCTTTCTCCTTTACCCTAGGTTCCTCAGTCTGTTTCCTTGACAATGCAGTTCATTCCATAGGAACCTTGGCCAGAGCAGCCTGAGATAGACCCATAGTTGCTGGCAGAGGTTTACAGGGCCCATCGGCAAGATTTTTGGGGGTTCGGCTACATCAACATTTTGTCGTCACCAGAGCGTGAGGAGGAGCAACAATTGGAGCCTTCGACATGGAGAGGCTAAAGATGTGGGTTCGCACAGTCCACCATGCGTGCTAGGTGGTACGGCATAAGCTGCACACTACGATCCTACGGATATCCGGACACTGTGGACTAGGACTTCATGTAGCTTTGGACAGTTCTTCATGGGATATCATGGGATAGGACAGGGTTTTGCACCATTCCCGATTTGCGTTGGAGTAGCGGGTGTATTTGGGGGGGCATACCAGCCATTGTGGATATCTCTTAATCAATCAATATATCATTCTCATGTAATCCTATGTGTTCGGTTACATATCAATGAAGAATATGGTGTTCTGTTTCTGTGTATTGTCTTCTATCCTGTCTTCTTATACATTGTTGCTCATCTAATGTAAGGAACGTGAGGATATCCATTCCCATAGTGCTTATCACTCCACTATGGAGCTAAAGGCATTACATCCCTTGATTTTGAGATGACTTGGGTCAAGATTTACATTCTAGTGCAAAATGTTGCTTTGCGGTGTGAATATGATATTTTTATCCTATATTGATGACTAAGCCTCAATTGCACCCCTAAATCTCCATAGTTCCTTAACATGATGGCCTCAAAACATTTGTACATTTTGGTCCCCATATGAGTCTTTTACCTTCAACGTGCCAAAGATGCTAGGTCAATTTTTCTGACTCCCTTGGCACTTTAGATCTTAGCAAACTATTACCCCCCTAGTGATGAGCCTCTGGTTTAGTTTTGGTGCAATTTGGGTGTCAGGTGTAGCCAGTGTTATCATTTTTTCCCCCAATCGTTCCCAAATTTCTATTTGTTGTCATGCCCCTTATAGCTCCTGTGGTTGACAATGCGGTAATCAAAACACTTCTAGATGTAGTTAGAAACTTACCCCTCATGTTTGGAGTGAGTAAGAGTCTATAGACAGTGTGTAGGAGACCATAGAAGTTCACCGAAATCAACCACTCAGAGGTCTTTCTTTAAGGTCTAGAATGCAAATGAGAGAAACATTGACCTATAGGGATACACATACCTGGACTTTCCCGACACCTCCTCTCAATTACCTACGCAATGATCTCATCAGGTCTAGTTGCATACTCTTGGATTGAATTTTTTTTAAAACTAACATCCCTCGATCATTCTGTCGTAATTTGTTCCAGATGACTAGTCGATGAAAAAGGCCACTGAACTTTTTGATCCAATTTGCTTCAAAAAAAAATCGCCTCTTCCTTGAACTTCGCAATTTGGAGTTTGAAGTCGAAATCCAATTTTGACATTCTTGCTTTCTTATTTTATTTATTTTGGACTTTATTAGCTTTTATTAGCAAAAAGTAAAGAAAAATAATTAAACCACTCAAAAAATTCTATTCGATACTCAAAAAATTCTAAAACACGCCCACTCTTATGATTCAGCCATATTTTTGTGGATTACTCCATTTTCATCATGATTTTGGTCTAATTACACGCTAAGAAATAAAATTGTACTATATTATAGTTATTGGAAGATATGTACAATATATACACCCACCTAGGGGTTATCATATGGCAATCCCCATTCATCTCATTATTAGGGTAATCACTTAAGTTTCAACAAAAATTAGACATTAACATACAATTACGTCAAATCATTTCCCTTTTTACTTTCCAAATTCATATGCTTCTATTATTTTCAGATTGTCTCCCCCCCTCCTTACTTCAATTCAACCTAGGTTATGTAGTGTAGAGGTTACAAAGTTGTGTCTATGAATGGCCCTAATTGGCCCTATTATGCTGTGGAGGTCAATGAAAATAAACACATTATGTTGTGCAAGAAGTGGGTCTTGAGTATGGTAAAGGGTTTTTGATGTCGAGGTATCTTGTTGGTTGACTCTTTTGAAAGAGAAAATTTTGTAGCAAATGAATTCATTCTTTGATAGTGCAAAATGCAATGTCCAATGTGTGTTGTTTGGATATAATGGTCTATGTAGCTGTTGTGAGTGCCTTGAATTTAGGTGCCCACTTATACCTAAGTGTAGGCGGCTTTACTTGATGTAGGGTCTTCAATACCCATTGTTGAACTTGACTTGATGTGGGGTCTTTGATACCCATTTTTGAACTTGTTTGCCATTGATACTTGGTCTTTTTGTGTCTACACTTTGCTTCTTTGGTTCCCATATCCATGTCCTCTTGAGTAGCGGTGACTTATGTTGAGCAGGTGGATGTAATGTTTTTTCTTTAAAGTTGTGAGTGATATGTAGCAGTCTTTTTGACATCCATACTTGTTGAGTTTGGTTCTTAAGCTGGATCTTGGGTACCCAAATTTGCTTGACTCCTTTCATAGGTTGGCTAGAAGCAGTCTTTAATGGAGTAGTGGTCGTATTTGTGACTAATCACTTATGCTTCCAAGATGGGAAATTATTGAGAGATCCTTCCCATTCTTCCTTATTGTATACAAACGGTATTCTTAGTTGTATGCATTAAAGTGTGAGTTCTAGCATTTGGAAATCCCAATCTTATATTTCTTTGTAAGTTCTCATCCATGGAACCCCTAGTATTAGTTCTTCATTCATGTCTTCATCCGCAATCCATATGAAGGTATGTTGGTAGGATAATCCATGAACCATAATGTTCAAGTTGATTTTTCCTAGTGTTGGAGTGATTTGTTTGTTACAGTCTTGACAATTGCTCGGTAGTACTCAAGTGGTTGAGTAGCTGCCTTGAGATAAGTTGAGTAATGACATAATTGGCTCAGGCTCCTATGTCTGCTAAAGCTTTCACGTTGTATCCCTCCTTCAGAATCACATTGATCCACATATCAAGACCATCCATCCACTCATCATCAGTCTCTACTTCATCCTCAGCTATGGGTTGAACTTGGAGAGTATTGAATAGTAACCTTGTAGAACAGGTTGCCTTGCAACTTTCTGTTTTAGAATCCGAATATGAGCCTCCTCTTGAGCCTCGTCTATCACCTATTTTCGTTTAAGCTTTCTTTCCTTGGTTGCGTGCATTCCCTGCAAAAGCTCATTAGTCAAGGGAAGGTTGTATTTACGGAGCCGACATCCACTTATCCAATTTTCCATAATTTCTTCTTCTAATGTAGCTAACTTGATTGCACCTCTTGGTGAAACATCTTCAATGAAAAAAGAACCACGTCCTTTAATCTTGAATATAGGTATGTGTGGTTTCAATGAATATACTAAGAGTAAGTCCCCTGATTTGAAAACTTTGGTCAGCAATTGTGAGTCAAAGAATTTTTTTTGTTTTTGTTTTTGTGCGTAGATGTGAGAAATGGCCACTAATCGTTCCAAACCTTCAAGTCGTTATGACATTTTGTGTCCCTTCCTTTCTAGCTCAGTAGAAACTCTACGAGTGGGTAATATGAATTCTATTGGAAAGATCACATCCACGCCATAGACCAAATGAAAGGAGTTTCAAAGTTGTTTTGAAGGAAACTCAATAAGCTCATAAGGAAAAATGAATATGCATTTCCCAGTCTGCTCTGCTTGAAGTAACAATTTTAGTTAGTATAGAGCTCAAGATTTTGTTTATATGTTCTGCTTGACCATTCACTTGAGAATGATAGGGGTCATATTTTTTATGGATTACCATGAACTCATCTAACAAATATTCTACCACCTCATTAAGGAAATGCAATCCGCAATCAATCATAAGCTCAATAGGAAGTGTATACCTTATTCATACAAGAATGCAACAGTGGTTCTAGAATCGTTCTTCCTGGTGGCCCGTGCCTTAGCCCACTTGGTTGAATAATACATGGCCACAATAATATATTATGCCTGAGTTTCGTAAGTTGGTGGTTGGATTGATTCTACAAAGTCTATACCCCACTTAGCAAAGACTTGTGCTCCCATCATAGGTTGCAATGGCATATTCTCGACCCTTTTCGGCACTTTTTCTCTTTGACATACATCGCACCGTCAAAAAAACTCTTTTGCATCTGCAAATAAGGCTGACCACTAGATGCATGCAATCAATATAGCTTTGTCCATGGTTTCATTAGAGAAGTGAGCTTCTACTAGACCTACATATGCTTGTTCTAAAATAGGAAGATATTCCTCCTCGTTTGCGCACAGTCTAAGATGTTGGTCTTTCCCTCATCGATAGAGCTAGTTTCCAATCAAGATGTAGTTGGCGGCTTTTGTTTCTATTGCCCTCCTTCTTTTATTCATGTTTTTTGAAAAAGGTTCTGTTGGTCATATATTCTAAGGTAAATACCCTGGGGCATCCACTAGGAAATATATAAGATAGCATGTGCAAACAAAAAAATGGATACATATATAAGTAAGATAGCACATATCGGCAAAAAAAGAGATATATAAATATGCTCATTTAAAAAAAAGAGCACTTACATAGAGGGTTTTTTAATTGACAAGTGAAATTTTTTATACAAAAGGGCTAGTATTTTTAAAAAACGGCATACATAAGGGGTACATATAATACTTGAAAATATACAGGTAAGGGATTATTTAAATATCTCTTGTTTACACGTGTTATATACAATTTTTACATAATGGACTACCCACGGTGACCGCTCCACTGTGGTGTGGAATAACGTGGCATGGGGTATGATGGTGTTAGCATGAAAATGAGAAGGAAAATGAATGCCTTGATAGCCTTGCAAGAGCCACACCGTCAGAAGGAAGAACTATTGCACGGCCAAAAACACCTGTGGTAAACACCTGTAGAGATTTATGAAAAACACTCCAAGCATGGAGCACACTCAAAATTAGGAGAAACAAAGGTCATGATGACAAAGCTCGTCTCATGGAGATGTTTGTAGAGTATCCATAGACAAAAATCAGAGAAGGAATGAAGAAATTATGGCCGTTCGAACATGGAGGTGTCCTTTTCCTTGCTAAAAAATGAGCTCTCTAGAAGTTGTGCAGGTGTTGTAGCTATTAAAATGGGGGCTTTCTTATCTTTTATCCCCAATATTTCTCTCTCTTCTTAGCCGACAAGATTCTCTCCTCAGGCATCTTTTAATTGGTCCAATTTTGGCCTTTTTTGGACAAACAATGAGTTGCAGTGACCCTTTGACCAAGGAATGGGGTGGGGGCAAGTAGTCGGTGGACCAAAAATGAAACCAGGTGCCTGGACAGGTAGTGGGAACTGAAAAATGCAGAATCTCCTCCCCCATGAGCCCACGAGGCCCCATAGCCAAGCCTTGAGAGAGCTCCTCTCAACTTTGATACTCCTATAGTGGGCTCCCAAAGTGCCCTATATACCCCCCACTTTCCCCTTTCCTCTTTTCATGTGGGATTACTCCCATGCCTCATGGAAACTTCCTCAAGCTTCCCAACTTCCCCAAAAATTTCAAGCTTCGCCCTCAAACAGGGGGACTTCTCGGACAATTTTTCCCGAGGCATAACTTGTTGCTCGGTCATCGGATGACACGCCGTCACATACGACTCAAAGTCCATCACCTCAGCTATCTCCAAAAATGTAAAACTTTAGCACTTCTAATCTTAGACCCCCAAGTTGGCCCAATTTCCCTTGTCACATGCACCCACAATCACCTTCTAAGTTGACACCGCCCGCTTCGAATGCTAATAACTCATGATGTACAAGTCCAATTCACGAGCTATAAAGCACGGCTGAAAATAGTTATTAAAAACCATATTTTGGGAAATTGAACAACCCAAAACATCAGCATTCAAGCTTGTTCAAATCACACCTTTGTACATGGATTTTAACATCGTCTCTTCCAAAACTTGCAGGGCTATGTACGAATATATAAATAAGATTAGTGGGAAAGATTTTTGGCATGATTTAGTGAATTTGTGCTCATCCAAAAAATGCCTGACATAACTTGTCAACCCCCACCTTGCCTGCTTGATCATTCATGGCAAGCAGATGTTCCTAGGGTGAACAACTGCTACATCTCATCCCCAAAAACCTCATCCACATCCTCAGATGTTTCCACACTATTTTTCTCCATTCATAGAATCTCATTTGTCCCAATTGTTATCAAACATGCCAAGTATTTTTTCGATCTATATCATTAAAATGATATTTATGTTGTGCACCACTCAAATCAGCCAACTGATATGTGCCATCATCAAATTTGTTCACAACAGTAAAAGGATCTTCTCATTTGATTTGAAACTTCTTTTGGAAGATATTGTCCAATTTTCTATTGTATCACAACATCAAATCACCCTTTTCAATTTTCTTATCCTACAGGCATTCATTGGCTTTTAGCTGAGACTTCTTTGATATTTTCGCATAGTAGCTCAAAGCTAAAACTTTGCCAGTTGCAAACATTGTAAATCCAATAATCTTTTATGCCAAGCATTTTTCTCCTCTTCATTTCCCAATAACTTGAGTGTAGGAATCTCCACTTCAATTGGCAATTAAGCTTCCTTGCCATAAACCAAGTGGTAAGGAGAAAATCCTGTGCTCGTTTTGATAGCACTTTTGTAGGCCCATAATGCACAAGGCAACTCAAGTCTTCCCATGTGTTTGGGTCATCTTTGTCAAGATCTTTACCAACTCTCCATTGAACCTCTCATTGAGACCCTTGCATTGTGCATAATAAGGAGAATTGTACCTATGCTGTATATTGCACTTATCGCATAAGAAATCAAACAACTCTCATCTAAATCCTAGTCCTTTGTCAAAAAGTAGCTCTAGGGGCACACCAAATTTGCAGCATACATGCTCTATTTGACAGCCTTGGCTTCTGCCCATCGTGACAAATAATCCATTGTTGTCAAAATGTAAGCATTTCTTTTGCTAGTCATAAAGGGTCCAATAGCATCAAGACCCCATTTTTCAAACACATCAAAAGCTAGAATTGTCTTTCGCAATTTGGGATTCAACATTCTCTTTCACATCCTTTGGCAAGGCAAACATGACTGGCACCAATGATTAACATCCCGCTGAATGCTTGGCCATACATAGCCTTCTTGCAAAATTTTATGCAACATGAACTTCGTGGCAAAATGGCCTCCACAAAATCCCTTATGATTTTCTTCCAAGATCTTGTAAATCTCCTCTCTCCAGGGCACACGACGTAAAACCAAATCACTTCCTTTCATGTACAACACATCATCAAGCATTTTGTATTTCCTGGCTTTTCTTATAAATGCATACTTTTTGGAGGATGGTAAACCCTCATGTAGGACACCTGTCAATAGAAAATCCATCTCCTTTGATAACACTTGCTTCCCATGATATAAAGGGTCATTTGCCTTCAGCACAAACACAAAAGTAATCATTCCTTCGGCAGCATCATGAGCTTCTTCATTTTGAGACCTCTCAATATGCTGCAAACTCCATTCTTTGAACTTTTTGAGCAATGATTTCACCTTGAAGCATAAATTCTTCAGTTTAGGATTCTTATTCTTTCATACTCCCAATACTTGCTTCATGATCAACAAGGCATCTCCTTTGATTATGCCAAAGGTATGAAATGAGACATATATTTAACCTTCTATATGAAAGTGGCCAACTATCTGGTATCTTGTGGAGATGACATCAACAACAAATCCTCCACTTTCTCTGGATTTGCTTCAATCCCATTTTCTAAAATCACATGTCCAAGAAGCTTCACTCGTGGCTGTGTCAAATGAAATTTCTTAGGGTTCAACTGACCCCCGCATTCCTCATACATTGCAAAAGTCATTTTAACCTTTTGAACATGCTCTTTCCTTGAACTGTATACACAGAAATTATCTATGAATCCTTTGACAAACTTTCCAAGGAACGGGGTAAGGACCCAATCCACTTTTCTCTCAAAAGCTCCAGGCCCATTTGTTAACCCAAAAGGAAGGTAGCAAAAGCAAAAACAACCCCATGGCGTGATAAAAGTTGTACTTTTCCGATTGTCAGGAGCAAGGATAAGATGAAAATATCTTGAATAGCCATCATAAACACTGTATCTTTTAGAACCAACCACTGCATCTAGAAGTTGATCAATGAAAGGCAAAGGGTAAGTATCTTTCTTGGTCATTTCATTTAATGGCTTGTAATCAACAAAAACTCTCCAACGCCCATCTTTCTTTGGAGTGACCACTATAGGGATCACCCATTTAGCATTATCAAACTGGCTCAATGAACCTTGCATCAAAAAGATTATCTAGCTCTTCCTTTAAAGCATTCATTTGCTCCTTACCCATCCTTCTTAATTTTTGTTGTATTGGCTTTGCCCCTTCAACTAGCTCAATCTTTGCAGGATCCCCAACAAAACCCCCTTATTTCTTGGTACGAGAAGATGAAAAGATCTAGAAACCTATCCAACATTGTTAAGTACTCCTTTCTTTCTCCTTGCATCAAATCAGTACTCAACAAATTTTGAATTAACTCTTTCTTCACTGGCAACTCTTGTTTAGGTTGCATCAACTCTTTAAGTTGCTCTAAATGGCTTGAAGCATTTATATTCCCTGACACGTGCAACATTTCACCCATTTTACTTTTCTCCTCATCCAAAAACAAGAATAACACTTCATCCTCATCACTGGAACTAGAAGTAGAGCTACTTTCTGAGTCTTTAAAACTGTCTTCATTGGTAACTTCAGAGTCATCATTCTCACTCACATCTTCTAGTTCCACAGGTTGCTTGGTAGTCAGATCAGACACCTTTTTTTCACCCTTTCTTCCATGCACACAGATTGTTCCTTTGCCCCAATCTCGCACGGCACCAACAGCTCTCAACCAAGGTCATCCTAAAATGAGAGGAAAAGCTCCTAGACTAGCTGGCATAACATGAAAGTTTACTATAACATCATTAGGAAGTGAATGGGGTATAGGAGGGCCTCTTTATTTGGCAGGTTAAGGGAATGCTTAAAGCTTAAGCCAAGTTTGACCAAGCCTAAAAGAGAGGGCAAAAGGGCCTATGCTGAGATTTAAAAAAAACCATTTCCATATTTTGAATTTGAAAATAATTTATTTAGTAACCCAAAAGAGAGGGGGATAAATGAATTTTCAAGTGTTCTTTTCCCACCCCTCTTCTCTCTCTAACATATTAAACACTCTCTCTCACACTTAGAACTCATTAAAGGAGGCACTTTTTAGCTCCCTTGGCAGAAAAACAGATTTTTCACATTCTCCCACTCCATTCTCTCTCTAAATCGTGAGCCAACTCTCTCTCTCTTTCCCCCCTTTTCTCTCATATCACTTCATCTTCCAATCATTAACATTCTTGGCTATCTCTGAAAAAGTGCAGATCCTCCAAGGTTACAGATCTGTCCTCTCTCTCACTCTCTCTTCCTTTATTGTCTCTCTCTCTCTCTCTCTCTCCCCTCCCACATGCTTCTCCCACTCTAGCTCCAGCTGAGTGCAATGGAAAACTCCAATACCTCTGTGTGCTGCAACATTTCTCTCTCTACAAACATGATCAACAATTCGAATTCAAAGGAGATTGAGCCGCACTCCCTCTCTTTTTTCCCTCCACAACATAATCTTTTTCTCTTAACTCTAAGTACTCTCCACTTCTTTCCTCCATAGCCACCTTCACTTGAGTCACCATTACACATTCTCACTAATTTACTTGATTAACTAACAGAATGTCATTCAATCCCCTACCACTACAAGACATTACTAACAAATCAAAGATATCGATTAAACATTGATTTAGAGCAAGAGTATGCAACTTTGCGACTTGGCACATCTAATCCCAATGCTATAGAACAACTACGGAACCATGGATGCAAGGCAATCAACTTATGGGTTGATGGCCATATTTACCCCGGCGATCCAATGACCAATGCATCACCACATTTCCGTAATGTCACTGAGCTAATGCGATTTATTGAAGATGGGAGAGACGAACTGTTTGGCTACTGCTGGAGATTACATTCAGCTTTTTTCAATGAAAGGGAAGCAAGAAAACATCTATGTGCTACCTATTCTTCATTGCAAGAGAAGTACGTGAAAGACATTCAACAAGTCAGAGAGAAATTCAATGAGAAGACGAATCAGCTTAATGACGAGATGTCAAAGCTTATTACAAAGGTAGAGCATCAAAAAATGGAGCAAGAGCATCGTCTAGACAATTATGTTCAGCTACAACACACTACACGTAATATGCACCGGTGAATCGATCATCTCACACATTTTCCATTGGGCTATCACATTCGCAAGCGCAAGAGGCATGCGATGTCTATGCTATCTTCAAGCGGTGGAGCTCGAAAGAAACGTATCCATCAACCTTGGTAGGAATACAAATGCAAGCTTCTAATTTCGTACATTTTTGGTAGGTTGCTGTAATATTATTTCAATATGTATGAACTTGGCTCTGACGATGATGGGAATCGAGTCCAATGCTGAAACGATCGGACATACTTTGCTGCAGCATATCATCAAACCAAAGGAGTTGGTGGAGCTATTGGATGATCCATTCAATGCTGGCATTGCTAAAGTCTTGCACCAAAAGTATTTCAATGAGTTGAAGAACATTGTTTCACCTCAGGAGATGATGGAGGTGTGTGACAGCGGAGGAATAAGTTTCAAGGCCTACAAAGCTTTGTACAGGCTTGTCACACTAGGTCATAGAGAAAAAGGTTTGTTTAGGTTGTTTCCAACGCCTTATAGTTTTAGCATCGCAAAAAGGTGCACCAATAATGATGTTGCAAGCTTGTTGGGTGGATTTGAATATGTGGAGAATGACCTGCCACTAGAAGAGAACAAATATTTTTGTTACAACGAGTTCAATAATGTCTATGTTGACTTGTTGAAGCTCCAGGAGTCAATGATCAGATTTTATGGGTTGACACAGGAAGAGTGTGATGGCAAAGTTATATTCGTGATGAAGCTTGATGAGTGCCAGATTGTCAAAGGTCAATGGCTCAAAAGGGTAAGCGTTACGCTTATGAACAGAGCCTTGGTGGGTGTTGATGTTGAGCTAAATGCCAGCGAGAAGGAAAACACCTATTTAGGTGTTCAATTCAAGAAGAATATTTGGTGGCTAGCAATTTTTCATCTCCCACATGAGACACATGAGTCTCTCAAATGGTATTTTAATCACACCCCAATTGTTGACGTCATTTGGCAACAACAAGAAGGACAACGATTTGCAGGTTTCAGGTCTGGGTACATTCCAAGTGGAGTGGCATTTGGCAGGAGACTTTCAAACTCTCAAGTGTATGTAAGGATGCAAGAAAGGTGCAATGACCCTCTTTCCATGCATTTATTGTTGCCACAGTAAAGTCTCATTAGGAACTGAGGGCAAGGGTAAGGGTAAGGGTGGCAAAGCTGCAGTCAATTCTGTGAAAGGTGTGACCACTACATAAACAGTGGGTAAAGCACTCCAACAATGGTTTCAAGGTATCCTCAATTGTAACCAGAGTGTACCCCCTAATCGAGACATGGATGATCCAAACTGGGATCCTATTCTATCGATTCCTCTGATAAATGTGCATGTGTGCACTCTTCATGCCCGTCTACAAATTCTTAAAAAGTTGTCGATGCTCCATATTAACTATGTTTGGAATATGGAGCCTGCAAAAAGAAGGGAAGAGTGTATCAGAGAACTTGAATCTATTCTATCAAGTGTTGGCCTGCATGGCGGTGCAGTAGAGCTATCAAAGGATAGGAAGGCATCTGAAAGTACACAGGATCGTCCTAATAAAATATGTATGGGTGGTAGTAAATCTAGGCATATGCTTTCAGACTATTCTAACTCTCAAAGTCCCAATGAGTTTCAATTGTGGAAAAAGGTGTGTGACATTACCACCTACAGAGGTAACGAAGCAGTCCTAGGAATTAAGTGTGCTTGTGTGTGGCAGTCTGTAGATGATATATTTTGTTTTCTTGAAAAGACAAATCTAACTTCTACTGAGATATCCACTTTAAATTTTGTAATCAACAGTTTCACAGCCAAATGGTGGATGCCTGGGGGGAGACACACATAACACATTACATGGTGGGTTTGGAATAAAAAACAATCAATGTTTGAACTAAAGGTTTATATTTTTGCAGCATATTCTTTTTGCTCATAGCTCATTTTTTCTTGACACATTCGGCTCATTGGGCATTTGGAGTAGCCAAGGAATGGAGCGCTCACACTATCAAGCAAAAGTAGTGTATTTTAAAAATACAAGGCATGGAGGTGGGAGGAAAAAGAGCAATGCCGTGCACGAAATGTTCATTTGGTTCTACAGAGTTCTAGTGGAAAGAGAAAGGAAGAAGACTAGAGTGCAAAGAAGCTTGAAATGCAGAATAAAGAAAGTGGTTAGCGTGAGGTGATCGCAATCATATCATGCTTCTAGTGCAAAAGATCGATTTCAACGGTGGTTGGCGACAAGGCGATGAAATGGCAGATGTTGGGTGGAAAATAAATAAATTTTTGACTCTAACCATTTCCATATTGAGTATACATTGTAATGCCTCGTGATTTGTTGACGTCCCAATCAGTGATTTCATGTACTAGATTTTGACAATTTTGGAGTTATTTTGGATTTTTAATGGTATTATTGAGTTTTTAAGTTTTTTGAAAGAAATTAGTACTTTATAAGTCAAAACTCACAACTTGAGTTCATTTCTTGTTTGCATATTCTAGAAGATCCACTCGAGCACAAACACACATGCACTCACATCTTGCACCACATGGAGGATTCACGCACTACGCACAACAATACCACCACAACCACTCACACGGTAGAAAATCCACAGCCGAAACCCCATGCAGAATCCACAGCTTCAAATCCACATCCCCAACCACAAGTGGATAACCCAGTGCCCTAGCCTGCTCCAAACACCCAAGAGCCTCCTCAACCATCAAATCCAGATGATCAAATCAACATGCAACACATATTTGAAGGTCTCGATGATTTAACCCATGCCACTCACACACCTCTTCCAGATCCCCCACCGATTTCACCTCCTTGCAATGCAACGCAAGAAACTAGAGAAACTGAAGAGGAATATCGAGGTCCACTTGAAAATCCACCGCCATCGCCTCTTGCCACACCCCACATACTACCCCGCAAAAGTTTCCACCACGAATCAAAGAAAGAGTAATCAAGGTAATACCAGGAGACCCTAGTTTATCCCATGTACCCTCTCTTCATGAGATTTGTAATCTTTCTCTATAATATCAATTGTAGAATTTCTACCATTCCCATCAATTTTTCAATTTTTATTTGTACATTGTTTTTTATAAGTATTTGAACTGCTGGATGTGTTAAATTTAAGTTCACCACCATGGCTCCATTTTCGCCTGCCGAGGCACACACGTGCATAGAACCTTAAACATGTAGCCACCGGGCGGCCAGGGGAATCGTCTCGGAGACAATTCTGCAAAATGGGGTGCCGGGGGGGGGGGGGGGCGTATAGTGTCAAAAAGGGCATGTGACGCATCGGCGGCACAGGGTGGGGTCGGACGGTGCAAAAAAGCCCGCGTGCGCCACGAAGCACAGGGAGAAATTCTTCCACTGCCGCTCGGTGCCGTCGATGCGTCACATGTCCTTCTTGACCCCGTACGCCCCCCCCCGGTCACCCCGTTTCGCAAAATTATCTCCGAGACGCTCCCCCAGCTGCCGATGGCTGCATGTTTGAGGTTTTGTGCAGGTGTGTGCCTCGACAGGAAAAAATGGAAATTATTGAACAATATAATTAAAAAACAAGTAGCGAATGGTGACAAAAATCATTGATAAAAACATTTATTCTTTATTGATTCAAATATTACATCATGGTCGATTGGTTTTTCTACGAATTACACCTTTGGGTAATGGGCAATGGCTGACTTGACACCAAGGGATTTTACAATTTTCTATGGCCTTGTCAACCCTTGACCCAGGCTCAAGGCACAGTGGGAGAGGACCGAGCCTAGGTGTTTTCCTGTAAAGGCATACAATGCTACCTTTTAATCCACCAATATACATTTGTGAGCGTTTAAGGTGAGAGAATCTTCAGCGAGTATGCCACTTAATACTTTACACTTTAGCATCTTTGCAGAACCATTCTTGGAGAACTCTATGTGAGCAACTTTGAGAATCAATGGCCCCAGATGGCTCAGGTAGTGCCAAAGAGAACTATCTCTACCCGTGGAGACGTTGCACGAACCTCCAATACGTATTGCGAACTTATCAACATGATAAGCGATTTGCAAAGAATTTTAATTAGTATTAGTAAGAAATACTAGAAATTCTACCAGGTTTCGATTTATTTACCTCAGTTTCTTCATCCCTCTCTTCAAGATTTTTCTTTGTAAGATCGATGCTAGATCGATCATCTCTAGCAATCGCAATCAGTGGTTTGTGTGGATGAAATGCGCTATCTGGTATGCTTTCGTAGAAAGAGGCACATGATTTTATTTCCACTAGTGTACTTGCTACTGTTTGCAGCAACTATTGTTCGTTTTCACTGGGGAGGAAAGAGAGGCTTGCTAGGAGATCTTGGTCTTCGAAATCAATTTGAAAATTGACTTTCTCTTCCTTCCCACTGGGATCCTTCACGCCCGCATAGATAGCAAGCACTGCAAGCGACTCATCTTCTTTGAGTCCTAACGTTTTGGCAATGTCATCAAGGAAAAAAAATTGACAATCATCCACCACCATTGGATGCAAAGTGAGAATTTTGAGGTCCGGGATCTCTTCCAACACCTCATCTCCCTCTATCATTCGATCTTCCTCCTCAGTGGGGTTGGGATCTTGCATGAGTACGAGTGCCATAGATGCTTCTGCTTGCTTATCTATCTCTTTGATAACTTCACTTGATTCCTCCACAATGGTCACAGGAGGTCTTTGGTTGACCTTTTACTTTGATTTTCCCTTGTCCATGCACTCAAGCACAAGTAATTCCAGAACCATGTCCCATGAAATAAATCGAGTGCCTATGCACCCCATGCCCAAATCCATCAAATCACCCTGATCCTTTATCTTGAAGTCCCGTTCCATGAGGCCTCTAATAAACCGAAACTGGAAGTTTTTATCAGCCGCATAGAGATGCTTCAAGAAATCCATTGGCAACCACGCCGCGTCGGATCCCTCAAAGATTATGGCATATTCCTCCATGTGCTGCACCATGTAGTCAAGAAAGCTTCTGAATGCCTCTGCATGAAGGTTGGAAGTGGCCTGCATGTCAATTGTCCCCTCGAACACACTGAGTAGTTCATATGCTTGATCTGCAAGTCCTACCTTTTCTAATTGTGTGAGAAGTGCATCAATAGACGTTGCCATGGGTTCGTTCGCGAAGAAGATGCAAAGAGAGCTTAGAGCTAGAGTTTTGTGAATGTGAGAAATGAAGTTTAAAAAACTAGAAAGTCACTTTTTTAAAAGCACTTAAATTAATGTCAAAATAACTTAAAACTTTAATTTTAAACAAAATCACACGACAAAGCATTGAAAGACACCAACATTGAAAACATTTGTGCTCCACAACAAATAAATTGCATGTTTCAATCAAAAACTTGAACAAGCTGAGAATAAACAAGTATGCGCAAAAAAAAAATTCAAAACACCGTATGTATTAATGTGGACAAAATCCATGTCAGTTACAAGATTTTACAAAAATACATCGCGGAAACGGAATGTTCTCACATAGATAACTCTTCTCTTTCCTAGAGTGAACAATATTTTCACTGATTACAAAGAAATATTGCTTGGGCAAGGTATATCTGAGAATAAGATACTCGCAAAGGTGACTAAGATGCCAGTCATTGTTCACTGTAATGTGGTGCACTGCATCATCGTGAGATGTATTTGCAGTTCAACTGATTCTCTAGCAGCAACCTCAAAGTCTAGTGCCTCCTATTCTCCCATCATCAGCTTCCATCTTCTATAGGGAAAGACCATTGATAAGCTTTGCTTCGCAATATCGTATCCGAACACCACCTTGTCAGCAACTACAGAGCACTTGATTCTAGCTCCCTAGTGGTTGACCACCTTAGTTTCCCATCCAGCTGCAAAAAATCCGTTGATCGCACTTTCCCCTTTGCAAGTCCACATTGTTAGTGTCAGGAAACCGGCAAGGCAGGACTAGACAAGGGCAGGGCCAGGCTAGGCAGTGTGGAACGGGGAGTCCAACTAGGGCAAAGGGCCAGGGGCTTGTCTATATAATGGGTGGTTGGGTGGTGGACTCTCAGGCTCTAGCTTCCCTTGTCTTACACTGGTATCAGAGCTAAGGGAGAGGAAGGCCATGGAGGAGGGAAGGAGAAGGGGCTTGCTTTTCGCATGGTTATTGCATGTCTTCTCTCTCTCTCCCTCTCTCTCGCTCTCCCTCTCTCTCTCTCTCTCTCTCTCTCTCTCTCTCTCTCTCTCTCTCTCTCTCTCTCTCTCTCTCTCTCTCTCTCTCTCTACCATGGTGAGCATAGCCGCTTGGTTAGAGTACAAGGGATCGATACCCGATAGGCCTTAGCGTAGGCAAGACCCCTGGGGTGGAGGACGCAGGAATCCGAGCACGGAACAACGCGCGGGTACCATCCCTTGCAGTCCGAGGCAGCATCGACGACCTTCACCAAACAAGGTGAGAGTGGCACCAAACGGGAGCGCAAGAGGATGCTGAACGGAATTGGTTTCTGCAGGTAGGGCCAAAACTGTCTGCGATGGGTGATGCGAGCTCGTTTTCTCTCCTCTGTGCTGTCTGCGAGATGCCAAGCCATTGCTAGTCTTTTTTTTGCTTTGTTCACATGCGGCCGCCCAAGGGGGGGGCATTTGAAAATTAAATAGTTAAGGGGGCATGCCCCCGGGCACACACCCCTCCAGAGCTCGAGCCCTTGCTTCGCCCAACTCGGAGATCCGAGGCAGATGAGCTGCCGAGTTTCATGACGACGTCCCAGCAGCATGGAGTACAACCAAAAAACCCCGATGATAGAATTCACAGATGGAGTGGAAGGTATAAGGAAAAATTGTGCCATGCAAGGGCATGTAGGTAAGCATGCAATCCTATTAGTGAAACTCGGGCAAGGCCCTCTGCAGCAACAGGAAGTAAGGCATCTAAACACAATCAGGTATGTTGAGGCAAGTATGTCATAAGGACATATGCAGTAGATCATCCGACATCACATAAAGCATCGATGGTGAAGAAAGTGCTTGACCTCAGATAGAGACACAAACGGATTGTCAGGTTCGCAATTTCAAGTTCTTGCAATTTTCATCATTTTATGTATCTAATTGTATTGCAAGACTATGTTCTTATGTTGATATCGGCCATGGTGTTCGGAGAAATTATCTACGGGTCTAGTATGACCAAGGTCAACATATTACGTCCAATATTTGTAGTCATTATTATGATCTGGACTAAGGAGCATGGATCCGATAGAGATAACCTCTACACAGGTTTTTACGAGGCACGATTGTCTAGTAATAGACCCAACTCAGGCATGGCCTGTGCCTTATAAGGCATCGTGATTGGCAAGGCCGATCATTCTTTCAATTCTAAGCAGCAGGCAACTCGAAATGGTGAAGTCGAATCCACTATTGACCATGTCTATTGAACCAAACATCAGTATCCAGAAAATCACTTCTTTAGTTTTCTTTCTGCAGGTGACTCATTAGATTCTTCCGGCAGCAAGCTTCATCGGTAAGTATACTTAATAAGGTACGCAATCGATTTTTGATTATGAAGCATCTACTTGATAGCTACGATATGCGATAGACATGCAGACACTTTAGGCCTGCACATCACAAGCATGGCTTGTGAAAATTGTTGTAAGCACCAAAATTTTGATTGGTTTAAAGATTGGAATCAAGCATGGCTTGAGTTCCAACCACCTGGCTCTACAGCACAGCTTCTTAGTGATTCAATTTTGATGCAAAAGCATAGAAAAATTGCAATGTTTTGGAATCTCAAGGAAACATGCATGACCTTTTATTGCACATGTTGAAGGAAGCACGTTGCTCGACATGACCAACTCCTTATCATCACGATTTCTATACGCTGACGGAGAATGCTTACCACACAGTACTGGTTAATTTCAATTGAAATTGCTCGACACAGTCGATTTATTTTGTCGTGATATCTGCAGCCACATCCGTTGGCTCTCCATACAAACACATTTATGTGAATCAAGGCTTCAATTTACGACTCTTGCATTGAGATTTTTTCCATTTGGGGTAGGAGCACACTCTTTTGGGGAATTTCTCCATATGCCTGCAAGATATTTCATGCCAACTTTCTCTCGTACAATGGAGATGGTTATGATCTACATTTAAGCGAGTTTTTCTTTCGACATCTCAAGACAACTGGTTACAGCAGGATGACCAGGTTAGACCATGTTCAGTATTGTTTATTTTTCCATGTTTATACATTTACATTGGAAACTAATGCTTTTGTACAAAGCAAAGTCCTTTGACATTTTTTCATGAAGCAAGGCTTCTCCCTTGTGCCAAGGTACTGCCCAATGACTTGGAATCACGAGCAGTGGCACACAAGTTTGAAAAACTGGCAAAATAGGGAATATCACCTCATAGAATCCCTACCAGTTTCAACTGTGCAAGGCACTAATGGTTATGGCTCTCACGTTCAAGGCCATCACTCTCGCCAAGGGCTTAACAATCTGTATGCACGGGATACTAACCTGGTGGCATGAATTCCACCGCTTCAGAGATTACGCTTCCGCTAACAACACCAGACACTTGGTCAAACAACATAAGTTCGGGATTATTTAACATGATTTTTGGTTGCTAAAAGGAACCTAAATCTAGGCCATCTTTCACAGGCAAAGTGCCATTTTTAAGTCATTTTTGTAAAGTCACGACCCCATACATGATAAGTGGGTCAAGCTATGGCTTGCATTTTCTGTTCCCTCTCTTGATGAGAGCGTTATACAGGCAAATTGTTGCATTCTTATAGGATGAGCTGCAAGTCAGGCATAAGCTGCATCAAAGCACACAGATTTGGCACACCATATACAAAGTTGTCACTTGAGGAAAGTTCCTCAGCCCAGCATTTTCTCTCTCTCTTCTTATTGCTCTCCATGAATAATGAACACTTTCTATGCAGTTTTTGATACATGTTTTGTTTGGGAGTTAGCATGAGCCAAGGTGCTCTAACTCTCAGCTAGAATCTGGCCAAGTTGCCATTCACATTATTCTTCATCGATTTATCGATTGAACACTAATTGCCATAAGGGCTATGAGCCACACACACGCTGGCTAAGAGTCATTGTCGATCTCGGGTACGACCCAACTGTTGGCATTCCTTGGGTGACTGTTCTTAAGATCAAACAGATCTACCCAATGGAGTACACAATGACATGAATGGACAAGCAAGGGTCTTGTCATTACGGATGTTTAAGGTGTCATTTTTGCACGAGATGTTTTCAGTGCGACACTCAAGCTGAGTTTTTGATACCCGTAAACTCAACTTAGCTGATCTCTACGACAGATGTTAGATGCAACAAACCGTTGCGACAGCATGGTTGTCCATAAGAGCTACACTTTACACTTGTGTGGATCTCCTGTTCTCTTTATAGCTCTACGAGTGTCTATGGACGCATTGTTTTGGGGTATGACCCTGCGGGTGCTTACTAAATCACCCCATAATCATGGAGGATCATAGTTGATCTATTCTCGTTATACTTTCAAGGAAAGAAGTCCACACTATATCACGCGATAGCGGAATAATTCATCTTCTCAAGTTGATTCCAAATCATTATGTACACGATTGACTATGTTCGTTACCGTTACCTACTAATCGAGCAGTTTCTATAAAGGGTCTTACTACCAAGGGTTTGACTACGTAGATTCTAATCAAAGGGTTTGGATTGCAATGGCAACACCCAGGGTTTCCGGTGCAATGTTGCTTGTTTTTTCACACGTGGACGACGTGTTCCTCTGTATTTGAATACGGGTAAGTGAACATTCAATTCAATCTCCAGGTACGCATCTATTGATTCGGTGTTATTCCAATTTTTAGTATGCATTGCTTCTTTTTTTCAAGCTGTTTAAATACGCTTGAATATTTCAGAGCCATGCCAAGGGCATGTCAAAACAAGGATGTTGGTCCATAATGTCCAATGTACATTATGCTGCTATGAATCCACTTGTCGGATTCGATTTGGCACATGTTGTCACATGGGATACAACATGGTCTAGGGACTCAAGGAGTTTGGTTTAGCCAGTGTGGAGCAAGGATAATGAGGGTCCCTCTCACTCCCGTCGTAGAGTGTTTGCAATTACCTCTACGCACAAGTACATCTTGTACTTGAAGAATGTTCCTTTTCAGACATTCTTACATGAGACATATTCCACATGTGGAGGATATGAGTCTCTGGGACTGACACTGGCGCCCACTATATCAAGTATGTGTCACAACAAAGTCCCTAAGTGCTGGTCCAATCAATTTTCTAGACCATGTTTAGCACGGTGTATCAGGAGCAATTTTAGTGTCCAGAAATTGTCGGATACTTAGAATGACTTGTTAAGGTACAAGTGTTGCTAAAAAACATTACAGATGGTTGTTTATACATATAGCAGCGCTCTAAGTTGTTAATCAAAAAGTTTCATTGTTTGTACCTAGAAGTGATCACTGTTTCACCTTCTATTATGGTTCAAACGTTTCAGCAAGGCTTGCACAAGATTGCAACTGAAAGTATTTATTTTAGAACTATTTACATTCCTTTTTAATGTGTGCTAGGTGCATCACATTTGCCATAAGTATTGGCAAGGCTCACCATGGATATACAGGTTCGGATCTGTTTTTTGCTAAATGCATGCACACTAGGTGTTATGGGTCCTAGTGTTTATCAAAGGCTGATTTGGAACGGCATGCATATTCCTCAACTTGTTGCTTATGAAGTATTTTGCACTCTCTGTGCAGTATCTCAATGAGCTTACTTTTCGGTCTACCAATCACCAATAGAGGTCATGGCTCGGTTTGCGTGTTTGTGGATCTTTCACGTTAACCACGATGGTTATTCAGCCAACTGTTGCTTCCTCAACAATGTGGTACGATATTGTGATTCCAGTTTACCAGCCATTGGGAAAGACTGGTTGTAAACCATGGGGGAAACACACCGTAGTACTGTCACTTATCCAAGGGGATATGCAGGTTACAAAGTCTAATCTTGTGCTAAAGGATATGCAAGTACATACATTAGCACCACACAATCCAATTAGTAAGCATTTATTGCTCTACTTGGAGTTTTCTTATAAAGATTAAAGCATGGTTGCAACTAGGTGTAGTCTCTTCATGTATACTAAATCAAGTTCTCAACCTTGAACACTAGTGATGGTGGGGTTGTTTACTGCTGAAATTGGAAAACAAGTCAAGCACTTAAACTTGGCTGATGAATGTTACCAAGCTACTTTCATGGAAAGTGACTTTCATGGAAAGTGAAAAGAGGAACTCTTTAGGGTACATCTTTGTGTGATAACTCGTTTTTGCATACTCATGTGTGTTCTAAATGGAGTCTACACACTATGATTGGATAGGAATCGGTAACACGCGATGGCTACATATGGATAACAATGTGGAAAATCAAGATGTTACTCTTGGTTTCATTGAACCTCCTGTTGAACCGTGTTCCGATCAACCAAACAGCTGGATCCATGAAGGATGCCACTTGGGAAAACATTAGTGTTCTTAAGAAGAAGTTTCCCACTTTTGTTTTTGAGGACGAAAACTCTTCTTAAGGGGGGAGTAATGTCAGGACACCGGCAAGGCCAGACTAGACAAGGTGGTCTCTCAGGCTCTAGCTTCCATTGTCTTACAGTTAGTGTCCTGTGAACACTTTGAAGTTGAAATAATGAAGAGACATAAACCATTTAGCTGTGGCATTATGGGAACCATAGGTGCACTTCATTTCTGCTTGCACATCCACCTCAATTCTCCTTTTGGTTGCTGCGATCAAGGCACTATCTGGCTTAGGCCATTCCAAACTCTCCAAGGTTGGCGCGTGAACCAGAGATAGATTACCATATCCATTTCGCCTAGGTGTGACATAAGTATGATCATAAAAAAAAATGTCATGTGAGGCAAGCTCAGAGGACTGACAACCAGCATAGAGCAATTTGCCAAGCTCAATGTGGATGCCCTCAAAAGTTCTAGTGAAGGACTTTATTGGCTCCCACTCCACGAAATCGGATGGAAAAACATCTGTAAACATAAACAAAAAGCAATGGAAATCTTACAATCATCAAAAGAAAAACACAAGGCAGAAATACTAAATAGATAACCGAAAAAATTGCAAGAGGAGTAAAAATTACAATTTGCAGGAAACCTCGATGGAGCCACTGTTGTCTCTAGCTTCAGTTGTGAAGCAACATACACATGTTGCACCTTTGCAAGCCTCTTGCCATCTTGTGTTTGCTTGAACTCCATGATTCTTGCCTTCCAATGGTGTGCTCGAGAATCCATGTGTCTCCTTGAGACCTTGTGTGCACCTCTTGATCTGAGTTGCATTGTCACCCACATCATTCATTTTAACTCCATCCTCACCCAATATCCATTGTCGTCTCGTACATTGCTGCATAAAATGGAGTCAATGACACTCCTAGGTCATCGAGTACCTGGTGATGCCATGGGAAATAGTGGCACAACCTACACACAAACACTTATGATTAGACATTGCACATCCATGTTCTCAGCTATATCAAGAGCAAGAATCTTGATGGTACACAAAGGTGAAGGATGCCACTTACTGCTATACTGCACCACCTGCTTGTTGGCTTAATGTCGAAGAAATGTTGCAAAGCTTGAGAGGGAAGTAGACCTCTCTAGAGAGCTTAATAGAGAAGGAGCAAGAAACCTATTGAGGAAAGAAAGAGGGATGATGTAGCAGAAGGATACACTGTATACTTCAGCTTTAGCTAGAGGTGTTTAGTGAAGCCACTGGAGTAATGGAGAATTTTAGTTTGAGGAGAATGCAGCCCTCAAGAATGAAGTAAGCTTGAGGAGGGAAAGGAGGTTCAAACTTTTGCTACAGAGCTTTTGGGAGGGAAAACTGAAAGGAAGGAAAGAGAAACAAGGTGAAGTGAAGAGAAGGGAGAGATGGTACAGTAGAGAGAGAGGGAGGGAATGATTAGCATGTTTTTGGAGGGGACTCCTTTTAGAAGAGAGGGGGGGAGAAACCGACAGCTAGTAGAGAGAGAAAGGATTGATTTTTACTCGACTATTTAGAGAAAAATTCATTTCTTTGAATTTATAAGAGATTTGCTCTTTGTATTTTATAAAAGAGTACAAGTTTGACCACTTACTTTTAGGCCTTGCCATACCCACCATTTCAATCCACATGGCATCCACCCATTTGTCCCTTCCATAATCTTGTTTTTAATCCCATGGCAAATAAAGAGGCCCCCTTAGACCCCATTCCCTTCCTAATGTCACATTAAAGACTTCAACTTCCAAATTATTAATCATCCCTAAACACTTCACTTTGGCATGGTTTGCTAGTCAAATCGGAAACCTAGAGCTTCCGCATGTAATGAGACCCAGTCTCTCAACACATGACTGTGTGATATCACACAAACTTGAGCACCTCCATCAATGTAGGCTTTTCCCATGCTCACACATTTGTGCCAAGCGTTCACCACAGGAAAAATGTCGCATACCTCTCCCACAACCAATACTTTGACTTGTTCATGCTTCGGCTCTTTCTCTGGATTCACTAGTGACTTCCACTACCTTTTGAGTTTGGGCACCATCAATTGTCCAAAAGTACAATTGACTTTCCTCCTAATCAGGTCTTCCTTTAAACCGTAAGTTGTTTGGCCTTCTTTGAAAGGTAAATCTACCACTTCAAACCTTCTACGAGGTCTTCTCTTCCTCTTGGCTTTTGCATCTTCGCCCTCTTTTTCTTTCCCTTTCTTTTTTCTAGGACCAGGTGCAGCATAGCCTTCCTTTCTCTTTTGTCCACGGGCAGCCATCCGCTTCTTTCTTTTTAACCCACACAATACCCACATGAACACTAGAGGTTGAAGCCTCATTCTCCTGCTCAGTACCTTGACCTCCCCGTATATCCAATGCAGAATCATTAGCCCTATTTGGAATCTGCTGGGGGAGTGGGAACATATCACCTCCCATCCTTGTTGGCTTTGAAAAATAAGTGCTGATGTGACCAGGTTCACCACAATTATAACAGGTAGGGATGAACCTCCTCTATGGTTCAAAACCGCCTTGTCCAAAACCCGCATTAGCATTAGGCTGAGCTTCACATGCCTAAGCCGTCCCTCTACCATGACTACGACCATGACCACCTCCACCTCCAAGAACACTAAGTTGCAATTCCTGCATCATGGTCATCATGTCTTGCATATTTCTCTGTAATTGTTCAATATTACTAGTCCTTTGAGCAAGTTGTCCTCTAGCTTCTACCTAACTCTCCTCCTTCTGGCCACCATCATTTTGCACAGGGACCGATTTCCATAAGGACCCACATCCCTTTTACATTCTCTACCTGTAGAATAGACATATTTCACAAGAATTGGAGCACAAGATCACTTGCTCCTCAGTGAGGCACAAAACAATGTTAGCGTGCAAATGACAAGGAAAATGAATGCCTCTATAGCCTTGCACGAGCCACACCGTCGGAAGGAAGAATTATTGCATGACCAAAAACACCTATGGTGGTAAACACTTGTATAGATCTATGAAAAAACCTCCAAGCATGGAACACACTCAAAATCAAGAGAAGAAAAGGACATCATGACAAATCTTGTGTCATGGATATGGCCATAGAGTATCCATAGGCAAAAAACAAAGAAGGAATGAAGAAGTTATGGCCACTTGAACATGGAGGTGTCCTTTTCCTTACTAAAAAATGAGCCGTCTGAAAGTTGTGTAGGTGTTGCATCTGTTAAAATGGGGGATTTCTTATCTTTTATCCCCAATATTTTTCTCTCTCTTCTTAGCCAACAAGTTTCTCTCCTCAAGTATCTTTTAATTGGTCAAATTTTGCCCTTTTTTGGGCCAAAAATGAGTTGTCGGTGACCCTTTGACCAAGATATCGGGTGGAGGCAAGTGGACGGTGGACCAAAAATGAAGTCAGGCACCTCGACACGCAGTGGGAACTAAAAACATGCTCCCCCATGATCCCATGAAACCCCATAGCCAAGCCTTGATAGAGCTCCTCTCACCTTTGATACACCTATAGTGGGCTCCCAAAGTGCACTATATACCCCCCACTTTCCCTTTCCTTTTCATGCCACATGGAAACATCCTCAAGATAGGCCCAAAGAGCGCGCGGCCATGAGATGTTGATCGCAATCACTTGTGTGGTTATTCACCTACTTTGTGATGATCTTACAGGCTGTGCTCTGAATTCAGTTAGAACTACCTAATTCTTGGCATACACTAACAATATCCGATTAAGGTCTTCAGGCTTACAATATCTGACTAGCTACTAATAATCAGACAATACATCCGATATCCGATTTCCTACATATCCGACTTTGTATTTACCCTTCAACACATGGCACGTCCTGGTGGTGGATTTGACAAAATCCGACCCGGATCCACATATCCCTTGATCAATAAAGACCAAGTCAAAAAGAAAGTGCCATGATTACAACATTTCAAAAAATGGGTTCATTGGGAAGTACTTCAGAATCTGACAAGTATTTCAAAACAAGCATAAAAGTTCAGAAACTGTCACTCATCCAACAGTAACACCAACAACTACTTTATCATCTGGTAAAATAGTGATCTTCTGCTCATCTGATCTCTGAATTGCAGACAAACCTTCATAAGTACCCATATCCATTGAAATTGGATCAACTGATATCTTCTTCTCAGCAAATGCAGATTGTGCAATATTCTTTCCTTTATAATCCTGAACCTGTTTTTTGTACAAATCTCTGTCTTTCTTTAACTATTCCATCTCCTTTAGTAAATCAGCTTCATGGTTACTGACAAACCCTGATATGACCTTCTCATAAGGATGCTTGATAAGGGAACTCATATTTTCTTTGAAGGTTGCCCATACTTTTTGCATACCTGTTTCCAAATGTTGCCTAAGGACTGACATGTCCCCTTCAGACATAAGAACACCATTGACATCTACTTCCTCTTCTCCCAACACCTGTTTCTCCAATTGCTCCAAAGGTTTAATTCTCTTATTCAAGATCTGATTCTCCACCTGCAACTCTTTATTTACAGTGGCCAATTGTTGCAATTCTGATTGAATTTTTGTTTCTAAATCCATTTTCTAGTCCTTAAACATCTGCAAATAAAGCTTTTCCTTGGCTAACTCATTCTGATGTGCCACCATCAGATCCTGAATCTCCTTCTAATGTGTAACTTTGACATTCTCCAACTCTTTTGGCAAGGCATTAGCATGGACAGTTTGATCATGCAACAGTATTTGTGAAACACTAGAATCAGCCACAGATTGTAACTGTATTTCCATATCCTGCTGTTGTTGATGAATAAACTCTTTGACACCTAAAAGAATCTTCTCTGCCATTCCAGCATCTATTGGCCTGAAAGTCTTTGGAGAAGACAAATAATCAAAGTTCAGTTGTTTGACTATAGGTTCCACCTCTGCTTTTCTCTTCTTGGACAAAGTGAAAACCTTGCCAAGCTTGACCTGGGTTGGTGTCCCTGTATCAGTCTTCTTTAATGAAATATCCATGTCCTTCAAAGAGTGTACAACTTCAGGAGTATACACACTTTTGAGAGCTTCACCATGATTATAAATTGATTTAATCATGAACACATAAGTCTCTGCCTTCACCTGAATATTGAGTAGCTTTGCAGGTACTTGCACCCCACCAACATTAGGGTGTGATACACTCTCCAACTATAGTAGCTGCGTAGACCCTTCTTCCTGCCTACAGTAGTCAAAGAAACATCACTATTGTCCAACTTTTGAACATAAGAAAACAAGGCTACCAAGTAGGCACACAACCTACTATTCGTAGAAGCTTTCCTCCTGTCAGACATATTAGTCTCCCCATCCTTTCATAAACTAGATAAGCCCAATTAACACATCCTCCTTGCTCAGCAAAACAGAGAGGAGCAAAATTCACCTTGGACATATAATCAAATTTAACTAGGAAACAGATTTTCTCTAGATACCACTTCAGCTGCTCTCTTCTAACATTTTTGACATTCTTCAACATGTAATAATTTTTGCCACCCTCTCTGGCTCCAAACTCCTTCTTCAACAAGAAATCAGAGCACCTAGGAATCTGAGAAGTTCCATTGATTGGAAGTTTAAATACCTCCGTAATCAATTGAGGACTCAAAGCTACATTGGTAGACAGCACACCCTTTGTCTTTCTAAGAATCTCCACTTGAGATTTAGCATACATGTTTCCTTTCAACTCTTGCCATGGCAAAACAGCAAAATCAAATAAACCTATCTTCTTTAACCACAATGAATGTACCTCTGCAGAACAGTCAAGCTCCGCTCTGAAATCCACATAGGGCTCCATCAAGGTGATACAACTTGATAGGTGTCATTGCCGGTGGGCTGTCAGGCTCTTCTTCTCCAGAAGGTTGGTCTTCAATCTGAAGACTGCTCACATCTATTCTCATGGACATTGGCTTTCTCCTTCAGTGCTTGTTGCTTGGCTCTTCCTCATCAAGCGTTGTTCAAACAGCAGGTCCCCCTTTTTCTTTTCCCATCATGCAAGCAAGAGAATGATGAAAGAGAGTAGAGAGCTGGAGAATAGAATGGCACAAGTGAAGAGAATCAGCCAGTACACAGTGCATGAAGAGGAAACGCGACGAGGAAGGAAATAGGATTTGAAAATGTGAGAGACTCTTAACTCGTGCACTGGAAACGTCATTTAAGTGCACCTTACACTTTTCAAGGCACTCATTAAAAATAGATCTTAGTGGACAATCGTCACTCTTCTCGAGAAAATTTTGAAAAGCTGCAGTAAAAAAATATCCAACCTCCAATAATCCGATTCGAAAATCAGACAAATTCCAAATTCCGACACTGCACCTAATTTCCCAAGACTTGAATATCCTCCCTCTGATTATCAGTATCTATACACACTGCTTCATCCATCAACTCATCTACTTGGACAACTGCTATTGTAGGCCAATCTAAATGAGGTGGTTTACCAACAAACTTTTTCAATCTAAAACCATTAACTGGAGAATCCACTCTTGTCCCATACACATCAACAACAATAAAAGTACCGTGGCCCCTATCCTCAACAATATGATATGGTCCCTTGTATCTTAAAGTTAATTTGCCAGGATGTGGTCCCAATATAGAGTTATAAAGAATAACCCAATAATATCCGACCTGAAAAACTTTGAACTTGATATTCTGATTCACCCAAGCTTTTCTCCTCCTCTGAATTATTTCAGTTATGTAAAAACTCACATGCCTATCTTCTTCCAACTGCAACAAATACCTTCTTCTATGTTGAACAGACATTTTGGGAGTCATTTTTTCAGCACTCACCCTGAGACTAGGTACCACAAACTCCATAGGGACAATTGCTTCAAGCCCATAAACTAACCTGAATGGAGTCATACTTGCAGTCACTTTGAAAGTTTTCCTAAAGGACCACAAAGCTGAATCTAACTTTTCATCCCAATCCTACTTATTGTCCTGCACAATCTTCTTCAAAACCCTAATCAATATCTTGTTAGTACTCTTGGCTTGACCATTGGCTTGAGGATGATAAGCTGTGGATTTTTTGTGCATGATCATATGAGTTTTAGTAAGTTCAGCAATAACAACATTCAGAAAATGAGATCCTCTGTCACTTACCAACTCCACGGGACAACCAAACCTGATCATGATATTATGATAAAGAAACCTTGCCACACTAGCAGTTGTATTGTCTTTCAATGCTATAGCCTCCACCCATTTAGTACAATAATCAGTAGTAGCCACCAATATGTACCTGCATCCTCTGCTAGTAGTTGTCTTCACTGGTCCCACAAAATCTAGACCCCATTTCTGAAAAGGATCTAGAGGCAAGATTGGATGATCAGTCATTCTTTCTGTAGAATCAGGCTGATCCATCTTCTGACATATCACACAACTCTTAGCATAATTGTGAGCATCCTTCAACATAGTGGGCCACCATAATCCTGCTTGTAAAACTTTCTTTCCAGTAATATCTCCAGAAAAATGTCCTCCAGCAGGCCCAAAATGTGCTTCCTGTAAAATAGCTGATTGTTCAAAATCAGGGACACATCTTCTAATGACATGATGAATTCCTTTCTTATATAAAGCTCCAGAAATAACCAAGAAAGGTCTAGTTTTTAGTGCAAACTTTCTTCTCTGATCTGTAGAAAAGTCTGATGGCATTGTACCATCCATCAAAAACACTAACATCTGGTCATACCAATAATCAGAATTGACAGTTTGAACATCAAACAACTGAGCATCAGGAAGATCATCAATAACACCTGTAGGCTTTTCACCTGTCTTAATCCAACTTAAGTAATCTGCAATAGCATGCTCTTGCGTGGTGTATGAATAATAACAAAATCAAACTCTTGCAATAATAATATCCATTTAGCCAACCTTCCTGTAAGCAATGGTTTTTTGATTAAGTAAAGCAAAGCCTGATGATGAATAATAACAAAATCAAACTCTTGAAATAATAACATCCATTTAGCCAACCTTCCTGTAAGCAATGGTTTTTTTATTAAGTAAAGCAAAGCCTGATGATGAATCATAACAAAATCAAACTCTTGCAATAATAACATCCATTTAGCCAACCTTCCTGTAAGCAATGGTTTTTTTATTAAGTAAAGCAAAGCCTGATGATCTACATGAAAGATCACCCTGTTGCACAACAAGTAATGCCTGAATTTGGTCAAAGCATACACCATGCCCAAAGCTTCCCTCTCAGTCACTGCATAGTTTCTTTCAGCAGAGGTTAACACACGAGAAGCATAATATACAGGTCTAAACCAACCGCTGACACCTTCCTGCATCAATACAGCTCCAACAGCCACATCTGAAGTATCCACAAAAACATGGAAAGATAAATTCCAATCAGGAGCCTGTAAAATAGGAGTAACTGATATCATCTTCTTCAATAGTTGGAAGGATCTTTCCTGAGCATGAGACCACACAAAAGGTACATGCTTCTTAGTCAAATGAGTAAGAGGCATGCACACATTGGCTAAATACTTGATATACCTGCTATGCCACTTAACCTCGCCAACAAATCTACCCAACTCCTTAACATTTGTAGGAGCCTTCGCTACTTGAATCACTTCAATCTTCTTTTCATCAATGGACATCCCTTGATGAGATACCACATGACCCAATAGAATACCACTCTTGACTGCAGTCACACTTTTGTAAGGATTCAGACACATTCTGAACATCCTACATCTTTCAAAGCATAACCTCAAATGCTGCAAATGTAAGTCCCTTTTGCCAAAAACTGAAAAATCATCCACAAACACCCCATGAAATCCTGCAAATAGGGCTCAAAAGTCTTATAAACTGTGTAATTGAAAGATAGTGGACCATTCTTCAACCCAAAATTCATGACAGTAGAAGCATAAGCCCCCCATTCTGTTATAAAAGTTGTTTTGTGTTGATCTTCCTCAACCACCTAAACTTTGTTGTACCGAGAAAACCCATCCAAAAAACTATACATTTCTTGTCCAACTACTGTATCCAAAATAGCATCACAAAAAGGCATAAGGAAAGGATGAGTAATGTTGCTGCATTTAATTTCCTATAGTCAACACAAACCCTGATTTTTCCATTCTTTTTGGGAACCACAATAATAGGAGACAACCATGTGACTTCATGGATAGGTTGGATGAACCCAACAGCTAACAACTCTTCAATTTCTTGTTTTATTTGAGCTACAAAATTAGGGTTCATTCTATACCTTTGTTGAACAATAGGAACTGCATCCTCCTTGAGGTTGATATGATGTTGATGCAAATCAAGATCAATCCCTTTAAGATCAAAATAATCCCAAGCAAATACATCCTTAAATCTCTGTAACAAATGCAACAAGTCCAGCAAAAACTAACAATCCACATGTACACTGACCTTCACCATTTTAGGATCCTCTTCAGTGCCCAAATTAAGGTCCTTCAACTCATCCTGTTCAACTCTCTTGGATTTCCCAAACCTTTTGTTGTACAACTTCTCCACCATATCTTTAGCCTCCTGTTCTTCCTGCAGACTTACCTCCTTAGATCTAGAAGCCACACTTTGATCCATCATTCTTAATACATCAGCTCCCTGAATTTCCTGACCTGAAACAGGTGCTTCTTCCCCAGACTCTGATCCTTCATCTTTCTGCAAAATACCCTCAACATCCACTTCAAACACTGGTACAATTGTAGGATTAGCCTGCAAGAATGCTTCTTCCTCATCATCCTCAACTTCATTTGTGTTAACCCTCATGGCTCACGGACACCCTATCACCTACGACGGACGTTCTAACCTACGGCGGACATTGTATTATTTATTTGGTAGAGTCACGTACCGGGCTTGTCGGTCCAATAGGAAAAGGGTAAGAGTGATCGCCGATGAGAGGCGCACTCTAACTGGAACATTCGAGGGATTAGTTGGCTAAGCATGGGCGCCCAAGTGTGAATGGGGCGAGCTCATATAAAAGTCAACTAAACCTAAAATTCACTAATTCTCTCATTTGTGCAATAGAAGAGTGCTCTTGCTCCATCTCCATCTCCATCTTCTTCTTCTTCACCTCCTTGTGTGTGTGTGTATGTGAGTGAGAGAGAGAGAGAGTGTGTGTGTGCGATCGAGCATTGCGGTGGCACGGCGGCGGTGAGGCGGTTGAGCGCGGCGTAGCGACGTCTCCTTCTTCTTCGCATCGAGGAATCCTCCACGAAGCAAGCGTAGAGCGGTGAGTGACACACCATCGCCTTCTTTGAGCTTACTAGTTTAGGCTTGTTGTGTGCTTGGAGCCATTCGTGGCTCGCACACAATGTATCGGCAAGTTCCTTGCATTGGCACGTGCGACATACGCGCACATTTTTGGTGCCGTTGCCCAGGAGTGCCATACATGAAGCTCGAGTAGCACTCTGTGCTTCTCCGTGGTGCAATTTCTATTGTAGGAAAGGTAAGGAAGGAGTGTGTGTGTGTGTGTGTTGAGAAGAGGGATTTGGTGTTATAGTATGTGTTTTTTTTATTAATGGATTTTTCAAAGGTTCTGTGTTTATTCTCTGTGTATTAAGGTAGTTAGTTTTCTTTGTTAATAGAGATTTCAAAGGTTCTGTGTATTAAGGTAGTTAGTTTTCTGTGTACAGTAAGTAGGAAGTAGATTAGTGAGAGTTAATAGAGTGTGTTAGTGTGTAAGAGTAGGTGTATTAGTTAGAAGTAGGACGAGAGAGTGTGTGTGTGCTCTCGCGCAGGCCGCGGCGGCCTTATCCTTTAAATATTTTTTTTAAAAAATAATAAATTTTTTTAAAAATTAAAAAAATTAAAAAAAATAAAGGTAGGACCGGGATCGGGAATATCTCCCAAACCCAAGCCTAGACCCAAGCCCAAGCTCACGCTTAGGCCTAGGCCTCAGTCGCCTTTTAAAAAAACAAATTTTAGCTTCACACGTAGCTAAAAATTGATTTTTGAGGACCAACGGAACGTCAGATGCCCGAAAATTGTGTTGTAAAGCACACAGCGACCCTTTAAGTGATACGCTCGTTTCGAGCTATCACACACTTCAATCAAAACAATCAAACATTAAAAAAACATCAAAAACAAGAAAAAATCAAGTAGAAAACGGGGTGCAAAACACCCACAAAACAAAGCAAGTAACCTTTGAGGGTACTTGCCGACACTTGTAGGGCACCCAAAGCACATGTATCTACGCTCTGGTCATGTGCTAGAGTCCGAACAACTAGCTAGTGCTTCGATTTACGGGGGTACTCACTATCCTTCCACGCTAGGGTCTACGCCCTCGGCGGGGACCCAAGGTAGTGCAACCCAAGACCCAAATATAGCGGCTAGCGACTCTTCCTCTGACTACGATATTATGGAAGAGCATCTTACAAAAAGCCCCGGGGGAACAAATGAAACCGTGCCTAGCTGGGCCCAACAACCTGGAACTAGTGTTTTTAGCCGTTTGATGGAACTTTAAGTAGAGCTACGCGCTTTGAACATACGGCTAGTGAAGTAAATGAAGGGGGTGGGGAAGTAGAATCACCATTCACATCTCCTGTAGACCCCACACTCCCTTAGAGTGTCCACATGGACATTCTACCTACCTCATTTAATGAGGGCCCTACCGAGCTACCACCTTCCAAAGTCGCCTCTAAGGTAGCGGTGACTAAAAGTCAAAACACGGGAAGCAACAGTGCATCCACCTCATGGCAACCCTCTAGTACACCAAGTTTGGACGGGGTATTTGTCAATGAAAATTGGGAATATGACCTACACACGGAGACTTTGACCGACCTATACATGGGCTACACATACCATGTGGGTTGGTTAGAAGTTGTACAATCCACATCTAGTGCCACTAGTCTAGAGGAACAACAACACATGATCTGCAATGTCATCCATAGGATTATCCAGTCCGAGAGACAAAATCGAGGAATAAACATACCTTCGACGGGTCCTATGCGATTTTTAGACACGGGCAAAGGGAAACAACCCACTCTATCACAAATGGAGACTCCCCCAGTGAGTCCCATCGATCCCCCATATGTTGTTTCGCTAGGGGTCTCAATGCAATCTGAGCCCACAAGTGATAGCTTTACTTTTCCAAGTCTAGCTCATCTTTCCGTTGATGACACCACAGCTACCATGCCTACCCCAATGATGGGCATGCCAAGAAACACGCCATGAACCTCGTTTGTTAGTAAAGCACCACTACATGGTAGCTCAATGCCTGCAATAGTACCTACAAGTGCGAACCAATCGTATGCACCTATGGGTCCACGTACTCATGTAGTCCCTACCCCTCCCATTGTTTCAACTACCTATGCTCCACAACCACAACACCCAAGTTCTTATTTCCATGGGACTATACCGGCTAGCATTAGCATGTCACATCCGACGTCTGCTATGCCTAGGGCCACTCATATGAACTATGGACCACCACATGGCACAACATCGTACCCAATGTGGAACCCAAGGGCTTCCTATGCGCCAAGCCCAATGCCAATACCTACTCCACATGTAGTCTCTGGAGCACCTTCACCCACGGTGCCTGCTCACTTAGGTGACTTGGCAACATTTTCTCAAGCTATTGGTCGATCTATTGCTGAGAATATGTGTAACACACCTGATAGAGAGCCTAGAAGTAAGGCAGTACAAATAGCCAAGCTCACACAAAAATTTAGTGGAGACGGGGATGTGAGAAAGCATATCGAAGTGTTTGAACAAATATGCGATTCTCTAGGAGAACACAATGACCTACATAAGAGCAATGCTTTAAGCCTAACCTTAAGTGGAAAGGCCGGGGATTGGTATAGAACCCTAGGGGTGGAAGAAAAAACGATTTACCCTACTCTTAGGAGACTGTTCTTAAAGGAATACATAGGAGAAGGAGTGCTTTGGGGTGTAGCCTCTCAGCTCTAGAAAGCCCAACGAGAGGAAGGAGAGTCGGTGAGAGACTTTATAAGTCGCTTGAAGCATTTGAATTCTCGTTGTAATCCAAATGAGCGCTTCAACAATAACCAATTGCTTGATAGATTCATTAGGGGGTTACGACATGAGGATATCTACAATGGCCTAGTCATTAGAGGTATCACCACTTGGGAAGCAGTCACCACTAATGCGATCCAATAGGAGGATAATTTAATGATTCAAGGAGAAAGAGTGTCTGCTGAGCCTAAATCTATTAGCTCGCAAGCATCAGGGCATCAGCCAATGACCCTAAAGCCTATTGCTAAGGAGACAAAGATATCTGAGATGACTTTAGCAGATCTCACCAAGGCTATTCAAGAGAGTCTTAGAGACAATCGTGCTCCGCAAAACAATCATATGTATCCAAGAAGGGAGCAGGAATGGTGCTCAGTATGCTATAGACCGCATAGTACCAGTGAATGCCCTACTTTTAGAGTAAAGTTCAATGGGAACTGCAATGCATGTGGGAGGTATGGTCATCAAGCTAAGGATTGCATAGTATTTAAGCGTGCGATGACCAATAGACCAACCTTAGCATGGACAGACACACCTCGAGTGCCTGCCTTGATGCCGGCCCCACCTCTTGAACAAACAACACAACACATGGTCCCTAGGGCCCAAAATGTTGTTCAAACAACACCCTTACCACCTCCAGTGCTAGGACCTCAACCACCACATCCGAGAATCACTTCTGTGAATCAAGTGGGTTGTGAGTCATCTATTTCTTGTTTGGAAGGCTATGAGGAAGATATAGATCCTAATATCGCCTATGGGATGGATGTGCTTGAAGAAAGTCCACAATACTACATGGAGGACTATTGGGGACAAGTCAAACCTGTATATCAAGTAGCTGCTCTTGCGGCAAGAGGCCAAAATATCAATTACACTGCTAAGAGACCACCTCTTCAATGCTATGAGTGTGGAGGTCCACATCGTGTAGCCGAGTGTCCTATTAGGCTACAAAAGAACGCCACACTAATGCAAACCAATCAAGCAAGCACGTCTACAATGCCGATACTCATGTGTAATTGATGTGGCATAGATCATTTGATTGCCCAATGTCTAAATAATCCAAATACACCGAAGATCACGCCATTAAACTTGATTGAAGTTACCGAGGAGCCATCACCAAGTACACCCGTGGTACCAGTAAACGTACTCACACGATCGATGCTCCAAAAACAAAATTATATTCTTGAGGAAAGAGACACGACATCAATTGCCCAATCTCAGAAAAAGAATAAAACACGAAGAAAGAGATCGCAAAAAGCAGCGAAGTCAGACCCCAGTTCAAAGACTAACATAGGGACTGGTGACGACCCCGTATATATGAACGACGTTGAAGAAGATTCTGATTCAGGTGAAACCATGGAGACCAAAACGACCACTAACATAGAAACCAACAAGGAAGATGTTCATGAGCCACAATGGCCAGGATCCAAAAAGAAGATAGGAACTTACCCAAACCCTACAGAGGAGATTGAGCGAGTCAAGCAATTAAGGAGTTTGATAGAAGATACCCAAAGGGATCTAGAACCAGCACCTAGGAAGATCCAGATTACAGACACCATGTTCCCTACGCAACAACAACCTCACCATGTCCATAGACCCTTGGACATACCTAGCTTCATCCAAGAAGAAAGTGACTTAAAGTCATGGGAAAGTGGGCGTACTCACTTCTTGATAGAAAGAATGTTTACAGAGGGACTACCTGATCCTATCAAAGAAATGGAGATCCCATCTTCCCCACGTCAAGGGACTCAAGGCCAAAAGGTGCCGTTAAACATTGCCAAATTGATGGATTTCATGTCTTCAGAAGTTAGAACCACCATCATGTCCAAACTATATAAAGACCCCGAGCTAGTCTCAGCCCTTCGAGCCTTCTTCAATGGAGAACTGAAGTTTAGGCTACCACAATTTTCACAGATGGATGGAGCTCGGGAGATGCCAATAGAGGAGGAACACTTAGATCCACAACCCAACTTAGATGAGAACCTTGTTATAGAAATACCTGTTAACAAGTTGGGACAATACTTTGAGGTTGATGAATCTAATGCGACTATACCAATCACTACTAAGGGATTTACTGTGAAGGGAATCCTTGATGGTGGCGCTGGGGTTAGCATTGTGACTAAAAATTGTTGGGAAACTATGGGAAGACCTCACCTTGCGACCACAACCATAGTAGTGAAGATGGCCAATGGGTCTATTGTTAAACCTATTGGGATGCTAGAAGATCTCAAGATCAAGGTCTTTGGACATAAAATAAGGATTACCTTTATTCTTATGGATTTCTCCAAACACACTATGGCATCGGAGATGATCTTAGGACATCCTTTCATGAGGGAAGCAAAAATGGTGCATGACTGGTCTAAAAACCATGTCTACTTGCAGTTCCAAGATTCTGTCATTCGAGTGGATCTTGTGACAGGTCGAGCACATCCTCTAGGAAACAGGTTTATAATTGATCATAGATCTAACACCACAATTCACTCGGCCCCATTGTAGTATTGTTACACATGTAAAGCGGACACTGATGTTGGGGAAGATTCTCCTTATATGGATGTACTACCTGGGATGACTGAGTCGGACAATGTGGATTGGGTCCACCTAGCAGCAACCATAGACACTTGGGGAGATAGGGGGACGACCTGGGTAACACCTGAGGGGGATAAAATTCCACCACTTGTACCCTTAAACATGCTAGAAGCAATGCATATAGCTTCTGATGATCTACAAGATGAAAGTTTGACTGGCATTGAAACCAGTAGCGCCTCACAAGACTATAGCCCACACGATTTGGGGTCAGAATCATCAGTTGAAATTGACTCTGAGGACAAAGAATCTGAGTTAAATCTTAGTGCAAATGTGGGGACAAACCATTCAGGGCCCAGTGGTAACCTAGATGATAATCTATCCAAGGGAGCAGAAGACACAAGTAGTGATTCATCTAGTGAGTCTTCACTAGAAATCGACCGTAATCGAGAATTAAACAAGAAGAGTAAGAGATATAAGAGGCGACGATATCGAGCAAATGTGCGTGCTAGAATAAATGAAAATAAATCTACCGCAAAATGGCTTAATTATATAGGGGCATGTGATGCTCATCGAAAGTTGGTAGATAACTGGGGTGAATACCCTCAAAGCGTTATGTGGTGTAGTCCACAACCCATTGACATCGCACAACTAGAGGCTACAGAGAAGTCAAAGTTGAGCCGTACCATAAGGAGATGAAAAAATCGAGAGTTAGCTCAACAACAAAAGGAATCAGAATTTAAATCACAGTCCACAGAACAACAGGACCCCACAGACCTACACCCTGCACCTGAACATTTCAAATCCTATACCACGGAGGAACGTAAGGTTGTGTATACAAAGGCTCAAAGAAAACCTATCGATGGGAGCAATGGAGTCTATGATGGTCTAGCGATAGTTAAGGAAATAGAGTTAGCAGACCCAGGAGAAGAGTCTAAACTTGTTTTCATTGCCCAAGATCTGACCGAGACTGAGGAGTGTGTACTTAAAGAACTTCTCAAGGAATTCAGGGATATATTTTCTTGGACTTATCATGATATGAAAGGTGTTCCACCTTCCGTGGTGCAACACACAATCCCCATGAATAGCATGGCTGAACCAGTTCAGCAACGACCCTACCCAATGAATCCTAAATATGCAAAGATCGTTCAAGAAGAGATTGAAAAGCTTGTGGAATGCGGATTCATATACCCTATTGAGCACTCATAATGGGTGTCTCCAATAGTGATTGTGCCAAAAAAGAATGGGAAACTCAGAGTGTGCGTGGATCTCAAGAAGGTCAATGCCGCCACTAGGAGGGACCATTACCCCTTGCCATATTCAGAACATGTGCTTGAAAGAGTTGCAGGGAAGGAAGCTTATAGCTTTTTGGATGGGTACTCTGGCTACAATCAAATCACAATTGCGCTGGAGGACCAAGCTAAAACAATCTTTATAACCGAATTTGGAGTGTTCGCATTTCGTGTTATGGCTTTTTGCTTAACCAATGCCCCGGCTACCTTTCAAAGATTAATAAACACTGCTTTTAGAGAATATTTGAGGGAATTTTGTGAAGCTTTCTTGGATGACCTTTGTGTTTATTCCTCTTGGAAAGAACATCTATCATGCTTACGAAAAGTGTTTGAGAAGTATATATTGTATCGCATCTCCTTAAACCCTTTCAAATGCCAATTTTGGGTTAAACATGGAGTCATTTTAGGGCATATAGTGTCCAAAAATGGGATTTCCACAGATGAGAGCAAAATTAAAGCCATTGCAGAATTGCCACCACCTACAAACTATAAAGGAGTTCAAAGGTTCATGGGCCATGTTGGTTATTACCGACAGTTTATTTTAAACTTTGCCGAGATAGCTCGTCCTTTGTACAAGCTTCTTATTGAGTTCCAATGGACTACGAAGTGTGACCATGCTTATGAGTCATTGAAAAAGACCTTGACTAGCGCTCCTATTCTACGAGTGCCCGATTGGAATGTAATTTTTCATGTGCATATTGATGCATCGAACTTTGCTATTGGGTGTGTTCTAGCTCAACCAGGAGAACATAAACTGGACTACCCCATTAGCTTTGCAAGTCGTCAGTTGAATGATTCCGAAAGAAACTACACCACTACAGAGCGAGAAGGTTTAGGTATGATTTATGCAGTGAAGAAATTTCGCTACTACCTTCTAGCCAACAAGTTTGTGTTCTATGTTGATCATCAAGCCTTGTTGTATCTAGTAAATAAACCTTATTCCACGGGAAGAATTACAAGATGGTTGTTAATTCTCCTTGAGTTTGATTTTACCATTGTGGTGAGACCTGGTAAAAGACATGTCATGGCTGATCATTTGTCTCGCATACCCAATGGTGAAGCCCCTACTGGAGTCGATGATGAATTGTCTGATACTTCTCTATTCCTAGTCGAAACCATACCTGAATGGAGTGAGAAGATTGTGAACTTTCTAGCTAATGGTTTTCCACCCAAAGAGCTTCGTAAGGACATAGCTCAAAAACTGTTAAAAGAATGTGAACCTTACTCTCTCATTGCAGGGACTCTCTACAGGCTAGGGAAGGATGATATTCTTAGACGTTGTGCCCATGAGGGTGAGTATTTATACATACTGCAAGAAGCCCACATGGGTATAGCCGGAGGACATTTCTCAGGGGAACTAACAGCTAGAAAGGTATTGCAATCAGGGTATTGGTGGTCAACCTTATTTAAGGATGCATCACTTTTTGCAAAAAGATATGATGAATTCCAACGTTACAAGATCACACAACAAAAGGATAGGATGCCCTTACATCCTGTTAAAGTGACTCAACCATTTGAAAAATGGGGTTTAGACTTTGTAGGCCCAATTAGTCCGGTAGCTCGTAGCACTCAATCTCGATATATTATCGTTGCCACTGACTATGTGACAAAGTGGGCGGAAGCCAGGGCGACACGTAAGGCCGATGCAAGGTCAACTGCCAAGTTTCTCTTTGAGAACATTGTTACAAGATTTGGTTGTCCCTTTGAGATTGTGAGTGACAATGGTACTCATTTTATAAATGGAGTAATAAAAGAACTCACTACCAACTTTATGATAGCTCACCATAAATCCACACCTTATTATCCACAAGCAAATGGCCAAGCTGAGAGCACCAATAAGACCTTAATCTCTATCTTAACCAAAACGGTGGAAGCTCATCGCACAGATTGGGATTTAAAGCTTACATCAGCTCTATGGGCTTATCGTACTGCGTATAAAGTTGCCATTAACGGCACACCATTCAAGATGGTGTATGGCCAAGAAGCGGTTATGCCATGGGAGTTTGTCGTTCCTAGTCTTCGAGTAGCTTCTCAAGAAGGTTGGGATGGTAACCCCTTAGTTGAGCGATTATATATCCTTGAAAGGCTAGATGAAGAGAGGCAATTAGCTGTGCAAAATGCACTTTTGGAGAAAGATAGGAGGAAGAAATGGTTTGACCGTCATCTAAAGAACAAAGATATCAATGTTGGTGATAAAGTCCTTATGTATGGAGTGAGTAACGAAAAGAAAAAGTTGAAATATGCAGGAAAAGGACCATATAGAGTATGTGAGATCACCCCACAAGGAACCATTCGTGTGGAGACTCTTGATGGAGTTGAAACCATTGGATTCCTCAATGGGAGCAAATTTAAAAGATACTATGATCCTTTAAGCCAAGAGGAGTTGCATGCCATCCATACAAAAAAGGCAGCCAAGACACAAATAGAATTGAAGAAGATACAAGCTCAAGCTGAGGCTGAGGCTAAGGAGCGACAACAATGTATACGACAACAACGAGAGGCTAACCTTGGAGTCACACATGCATTCCACGTTGAAATTGACGAGGATTGGTTGGACTCTGACACACCTCTACGATACCCTATTGAGCTAAATAGCACCTATGGAAAAGTGCTATATAACGCCTTATTGGACACGGGTGCTAAATATAATCTGCTATCATATGGGGTGTGGTGTCAGTTAGGGAAGCCACCTCTATCTGAGAGTATTATCCAAGTCAAGGGTGTCAACAAGAAAAAAACTATGGTTTTTGGAATCTGGCACACTTCTGTCAGTTATGACAATGGGGTTGTAGCTCAAGACTTTTTGGTCATGCCTGTTGGAACTATGGAGGGTAATATAAACCTAGGACGTACGTGGATGATAGCCACCAAATGCACTATTTATTGGGGGACTGGGGGTGTCACAACGCAAAAACCAACTCTTATCCCTACCACTCAAGCCATAGTCCCTGAGATATTGCCTAAGGAAATAAAACCCAAGACATTGCATGTCCAAGAGGTTGAACCATACGTCCCCATAGCCCAACTCTCTAGAGCTTCAACTGATGTAGTTGAAAGAAAGCTTGAGACACACAAGAACCATCCTAATATAACAAAGAAAACATACAAGTGGGTCCCTAAAGCCTCTTTAGTAACCATGGATGATGCTAAAAAACGGAAGCCTCGTAAGAAACGTCCCCTTCACTCCAAGAAATGTAAAGAAACATTGCGTTGGATTCCTAAACGACTATTGGAAGCCCAAGGATACTATGAAGGAAATGATCAAATCTGGGTGCCCAAACGTAAATTGTACTCTTACCTATCACCAAGCCCATGTGAGCTCAATCCTGTGGCTCCAAAACAAATTGAAGATCGTGGAAAGGAAAAAATCACAGAATGCGATACACCTGCTCCAGAGCTAGTTTGGGTACCAAAGAAAGAACGATTTGTTCCACATAGCTCAGGAACAGGGAAAGCAAATGAAGCTTCTTGCTCTTCATGTAGTTCCTATACGGGAATAGAAGCTTCGATACAACCTCCACCTACCATTATACATATCCATACAAGCAAGAAAGAGTTTACACCTCCCGTTGTAAGTTCACCACCTACAACGATGTTGCAAATAAAATCATGGGAGAGTACCTTACCACCCTTGCAACTAGATGAAACGCATAGAGCGGTCGAAAACTATTGGTTAAAGCCTTCACCTATAACAACTTGGAACAAGTGGTTTCAAAGGGTGACTACATCATTTTAAATGGTATGATCTACCCAAGGAAGGGGGGAGTGTTTGTTGACATCCATCATTCACTTGCTTCCCTCTCAACCTTTCTCGCGGACCTCTTAATCTCCAATCTTACACTACAAGAGGCTATTCATATTAGCGACGCTCAAAAAAAAAAAATCCCGGCGTCGCTATGAGCGTCGCAAATTTACAAGTAAATTTGCGACGCTCATAGCGACGCCGGCTGGGCTAAAAAAAATAACAGAGAGCGCCCAAAAACTCAGATCTCAGATCTGAGTTTTTCGGCGCCCTCAAGCAAGAAGCAGGTAACGCTCTCCCTCTCTCTCTCTCTCTCTCTCTCTCTCTCTCTCTTTCTTCTCCACACACACACACACACACACACACACACGAACGAGGAGAGGAAGGAGAGCCAGGTATGCTCCTTCCCTCTCCTCACTCTCATGTTCCCTTCCCCTCTTTCTCTCTCCCTCTCTCTCTCTCTCTCACACACACACACACGCACACACACATAGTGTTTTTGAGAGAGAGAGAGAGAGAGAGAGAGAGAGAGAGAGAAAGAGTACAAACATAAACAAAAACGCACACACACATACATAAACAAAGAATGCACACACACATTGAGAGAGGAAAAGAGAGAGAGAGCATGCATAAACAAAAAACGCACACATTGAGAGAGGAAAAGAGAGAGAGAACATGCATAAACAAAAAACGCACACATTGAGAGAGGAAAAGAGAGAGAAAACATGCATAAACAAAAAATCGCACACACATTGAGAGAGAAAGAGAGAGAAACTAATTTAACGTCGTAGGAAACTAATTAAAATTAAAAGACCTAAAGATCTAGCCGACGAGGAGTTGAACTCAAGACCTATTATTCAAGAGGGAAATGGCATAACCAATCTATCATACTTGGCATGGGTGATAGAAAGGTTATACCATTTATCTCTTTTTATTGGCACACACATCCACACACGTGCACACACACAAGAAGAAGAGAGTTATAACGTCGTAGGAAACTATCCTAAAAGACGTTAAAGATTAGGTTAGATGTAGACTTACGTTAAATTAGATTTAGGTTTATTTAAGTTAAATTAGATTAGATTTAGGTTTATTTTTAGTTAGATTTACGTTTATTTACGCTAGATTTAGATTTACGTTATATTAGATTAGATTTAGGTCTCCATAGACTGCGATGCTTGCATGAAGCGGGTGAAGAAAGCCCTCAATGGAATATAGGGTATTGCTGCCTTCACTCATGGTGGGCTCCGTCGATCCAAAAGTACTGGTGAAATGTCTTCAGAAGATAAGGAAGAAGGTGGATCTTCAGGGCGGCAAGAGTCACTACATCCCCGACAATGACCATCTAGACAACCTCTAGTCATTCAACAGCAACTTCAAAGTTAGTAACAAGAGCAAGAACGGTCCAAAGGGCCAATTGCTGTCGTCAGATGTGGATGGAGATGAGGCAGCGTCACCGCCGGAAGTTAACTCTCACATCTTTAGTGATGAGAATGCCAACTCTTGCCGAGTTATGTGAAAAATTAAGTGTTAAATCAGTTTTAAGGTTCTTATAATCCCTGTTAGTTTAGTTCTTTGTTTTTAATATAACATAATTTACGTTAGATTTAGATTTATGTTATATTAGATTAGACTTAGGTTTATTTAGGTTTACCCACACACACACACACACACACACACACACACAAGAAGAAGAGAGTTTTAACGTCGTAGGAAACTATCCCAAAAGACGTTAAAGATTAGGTTAGATGTAGACTTACGTTAAATTAGATTTAGGTTTATTTTTAGTTAGATTTACGTTTATTTATATTTACGCTTATTTACGTTAGATCGAGTCCACGCAAGAATTACTTACGGTTTAGGGTTTAGGGTTTAGAGTTAGACGAACAGTGAAAAGATCTACTGTGAAAAGATGTTAAGATGCTGTGAAGTGCTACAGCTAGAGAATAGGCAAAGGGGTTTTGTCCACTATATGCAGTATCATGTAGACGTGGGTCTGTAGATTTCTTGTACCCACAAATATAGGTATTGGCCAATAAAGACGAGATTATAACCCGGTGGTTCTGATCTCCGTGCACCTCTAGACCGAGGTGTGCGGGGATTGGACATGACTAGAGAATGTGAGGTAGAGAGAGAGAGAGAGAGAGAGAGAGAGAGAGAGAGAGAGAGAGATAAGACAAAGAATGCCAATAGAATATTAAATTTGTTGTCCAGGTTATAAGATTTTTATCCTCATTATGAGTAGTGACGAGGATGTGGGACCGTCCAACCGAAACACCTATCTCTCAACGAGGGTCTTATGTCCTTGTAATCAATGCAAGCATGTTGTGCGACGGACAAGACGTGTTTCTTTGTAGCACGTTCGCGAATTTGGCGAGTTCGATCCATCTATTATAGATCGAGTTGTTGCCAATTATAACTCGTCGGACTCTGACGCTGGCCAACAAGCAGCAATCTTGCAACCCAATAGACGTGTTCGCAGGCGCTTTGGTCAAGCAACATATGTGAGGCCACAAGATGTAGCCTCTGACAGCTCGGGGGATGATCATGCAGAGCACATTCCCAACGAGGCAATGTTTGAGCCCGAGATTGATGAAATGATCGAGACGATCATGGATTCAGAAAGGCTTATCTATGATGATATGAAAAGTGAAGCCGATACGCCATTGTATAATGGAGCACGTATGTCTAGATTGAAATCACTCCTGGTTCTTCTCAACATGCAGGCAAAGTTTGGATGGAGTGACACTAGCGTCACAGCGCTTTTCAGGTGATCTATTACAATTAGTTTACTTTAATAAAACTCTTACTGTATAATGATCTGATAGATTTTTACACGACTGTATCGTATTTTTATGTTGTGTAGATTGCTTATAGAGCACATACTACCAGCTGACAATGTGATGCCAGATTCCCGAGATGAAGCAAGAAAGATTTTGCGAAACTTGGGGATGGATTACAATTCTATCCACGCTTGTCCTAATGACTGCATTATTTTCAGAGGGGAATACATAGACATGGAGAAGTGTCCGAAATGTGATTCCGAAAGATATCGAGTAGATCTCCACAGGACAAAAATTCCACAAAAGGTTTTGCGACATTTTCCTCTGCTTCCTCGCATCAAGCATTTCTTCGAATGTAAGTCCATGGCCTCCCTAGCATCATGGCATGAGGAGAATAAATCTTCGGATGGTGTGCTACGAATTCCTGCAGATTGCGCAGCCTGGAAACATATAGATGGAACATGGTCGGATTTTGCCAGGGAAGCTCGAAATTTGCGCTTAGGCCTGGCTATGGATGGCGTAAATCCATTTGGTCAAAGATCAACATCTTACAGTGTATGGCCCGTTGTCATCGTCAACTACAACATTCCCCCGTGGTTGACTACGAAGAAGGGGCACCTATGGCTAAGCTTGATTGTGCCAGGGCGATATAAAGTGGAGAATATGGATGTGTATCTTCGTCCACTATTGGAAGAGCTACAACAATTGTGGATTGGCATAGAGGTGGTCGATATGAGCCGACACACAGGACGACGGAATGCTTTGATCAGAGGCATTCTAATGTGGACCATGCATGACTATCCCGGGCTAACAGAATGCTTAGGTGATCTATTGACACTCCTCACTCAGACACTGTAAATCTTGTTTTTTCCCATAGTTGATCTATTATCATGTGTATACATGCAAGGCTTCAAACAAGCGGATACAGAGCATGTGTCACATGTGGACCTAGACTGAATGCACGTAGGGCGCCCTCACTGAAGAAGAAAATCTACGAAGGTCATCAAGCGTATCTTCCAGAGAATCATGTGTTACGCGACGGATTTTTGGGAAGAGAGCCACCAAGGATGTCTGCACAAGCATGGTTAGAGCAGAAGGAGATGTGCGATGACGGATTGCCTCCAGGGATGAAGAGACTATCTCTATGGTACGAGTTACCATACTGGCCCCGACTCATGATCAATCACTTGCTCGATCCAATGCACATATTCAAGAATGTGGGTAATCTACTATGGGACCATCTGACCGGCAAGAAAGATACTTTGGGAGCCAGAGTTGACCTTAGAAATGTGGATCGTATGGAGCAATATTGGCCGAAAACATCGTCTGATGGATCGATAAAACTCCCTAAAGCACCATGGATTTTCACAGGAGCCCAAGAACGCAAAGTAAAAGAGACCATTTGATCTTTGCAGACCCCCACTGGCATAATGCACTCGCTTCGAACGTGTTTTACTAAAGCAGGAAAGCTTACCGGTTTGAAGTCACACGATTGGCATAAAATGTGTCAGGTACGTTCATAGTGGACTTTAATATCATTGCATAAAATGTGGACTTTAATATCATTGTTGCACATACTTTACAGTTTATTTTACCGGTTGCCATTGAGGGATGTTTGTCTCTCGACATCCGTAACACAATCTACAAACTGGCAAAGCTGGTGCAATGGATCTCACAAAAGGAGATCAACGTAGACTCCATACCATTCGCCAAACTAAATGCTGCGGAGCTTGTGTGCATGTTTGAGAAACATTTTCCTACTACCATGCTAACCATTCAGGTGCATCTTCTTGTTCACATAGTTGATGAGGTGGAAATAGCTGGCACAGTTCATTCCAGATGGATGTTCTTCTTAGAACGTTTCATGAAAATGCTTAAGGGATATGTGCGTCAAAAGGCACGTCCGGAGGGTAGCATGGCAGAAGGTTGGTTGGTATCAGAGTCCCTAGTGTACATTGGAGAGTGGCTAGACTGATTTGATAAAGCTCGGGACACGCTATGGAGAACCATAGATGATGAGCGCATATCTGGGATTGTCATGTGCAATCTCGGTGTTGAGAAGAAGATGACGGAAGATCTAGAGGCTAAAATCAACCGATTTTTCATGCTTCACAATCCAGTGATGCAAAAGTGGATTTCACAATATGAGGATGCAAAGCAAGAGCGACAAAGGGCACAAATCGAGTGGAGACGAGGAAGACGACCACCGATGCACTATCCAACGGGTCTGGAGAGCCTACCAACATTCATGAGCTTAAGATGGTTGCACAACCAATTGAAAAGCGCACAACAATGCAGTGACAAAGTGACTGAGGAAGAGTGGGAGTACTCTCGGGGTTGCGCGACCAAGGTAAGTTTGCAATGTACGACTAGCTAGTGACTTTATTTCTAAACGTTTGAACGGCCACTCATAATCTTTGTTCGTTGTAGTATAAGTCATCCACAGCAGCATGGTGTAAAGGTCGACATTTTAGGGTGGAATGGATCGACAAAAAGCGTTTTACTCAAGATTGTGGAATCATGGAAAAATTTGAACAGTCTAGTCGACGACGTTCCTCTGATGCAGATCCTGTGGTGGCGGAACTCACTTACTTCGGCACGCTACAAGAGATTTTGAGGATCGATTACAGAGGATTTTTTGTCGACTTGTTCGACGTGCAATGGTTCAAGATAATCATGGAGGGTCGCAACGCTATGTGCGTAGAGGAGAGTCTGGTTTTATTGAGGTGGATTCTACTAAGAAATGGACTGACCTAAGAGACACTTTCATACTACTCGAGCATTGTGAACAAGTAAGTATGTAAATAGTTAACATCCCCCTTTTACAAGTTATGTGCTTGAAAGCTCTCATGTAGGTTATGTGGCTCTGGCAGGTAATATTTCATCCTACAAAGTCTACATCAAACTGGTGGTACATCATAGAGGTAGCCCCTCGTAGTGCAAGGACGTATGAAGGATACCATGTGCCAATCACAACGGCATCAATGGAGGAGATCAGAGAAGATGCTCAATCAGAAGCCGCTGCGGTGGTGCCAGACGAGCATCAAGATGCTACTACTCTATATGGGGTGCATGCAAAGGAGCTACAAAATGAAACAGAGGATATGTGTTTAAACGGAGAGCTCTATATAGATATAGGAAGTTATGCTGAGTTATGCAAGGATGAGAGAGAGATCTCTTAAAGCCACAAATATTGTATTTGAACAATTTTGCTCCGTGTTGTAAAAGCTCTGGCTCTCTAAGTACCTTCCATGGTGTATAACGCTCTTTTCTACTCGCGCTCACATCTTTTGATTGAAAATTCTGAGTTTTCGACTTGCCTCTTCTATCACTCAATTCATTGCGTCATTTTATTTATATGCGTCATTACATCATTGTATTTAATGGTCTTTGCGTCATTGTCTACTCTATTCATTCAATATTAAGTTTAAATATTCGTGTGTTTAATGCAGGTATGGATGATGAGGAGTTTCTTTCTTCTTTGTCACCGCAGCAGAGACAATGGTACGTGGAGCATCATCGCTCTGGCGCATCATCGCGCGTTCCTACTCCATCCGCATCTCCCTCTCTTTCGGAGCATTCGGCGCGCTCCGAAGCTTCGCTGTCGACGAAACGATCTTCACACTCGTCTAGACACCGGCGCTCTAGTGGTGGCGGTGGCGGTTGTTGTGGGGATTCCGCCGCCGATGCCTCCACACCGCCTCGTGTTCGACGAGGCTCTTTACCCTCCCCTTCTTTGCCCGCCCCCACACCAGCCACAGCATCGCCATCTACGCCAGGTTTTGCACGGCTGACTGTTCCTAGCAGCTACACACCTCTACCTACTCCGCCAGGAGCCACCCCACTCGACACTCCTCGCTTCGGGACCCAGACGCCGGTGGAGACACCTGACGTCCGTACCCCCATCGACACGCCGCTAGAGACCCCTGCCGGGACACCCAGGTTCACGCATCACCGGCCAGAGGGCTTGCCTTACTCCGTCGACTTTAGCAGCGGCATCATCATGGATGATGACGGCAAGAAGGTGATCTCGCACATGCGTGGTCTTTGCTCTCAGCTGTTTAGACACTACATACTAAACAAATGGAGTGAAGTACCAAGTGATTTAAAAGACAGAGTCATCAGCATACTTCATGATGAGTTTCCCGTTCCAACACGGGATCAACGCTTCAATGAAGCCATGATGAAGATTTGAATGCGCGAATACTGCAAACACAAGCTTTCCGAAGTGCAAAAAGCAATCAAGCATGGGTGGAACAGGCCAGATTAGCTGGCCAAAGAAGATTGGAAGAATGCGAAGAAAGCAGCGCGCGAGAATCCTGACAAGTGGAAGCAACAAAAGGATGCAGCCAGAGCGCGAGTAGAGGCAGGGAGCTCGCACCACTTGGGGAGCGGTGGATGGGCATCATTTGAGGCCGATTTTGTAAGTGTTTTCGCATTGCTCTTTATGTTCGATAGTTTAGGGTTTATGAGTTTTTTTATTCTAACATAATGAAATCTTTGTATGTTTTGACAGTGGTCGATGACAGGACGTGATCCCACACCGTACGAGCGCGAGTACGCAGGCAGGAAGGGCTTAAATGCCCTGATGGACATTCTCAGTTCTCGCGGCGGCATGGTTAGTATTAGGGTTTACTCTTTTCTATTTTTTGTATTGTTTTATAAATGTCGTTATATGTTTATACTTACTGAAAGCTGTCTTATTGTATTTTTTTGCAAAATCCGACAGATACGCCGCTTGGACGCGATGAGACGTCTGACTAGACGACATCAGTTTAGCAGTAGCTAGATAGCATTAGTTTAGGGTTTCTCATAGCTTATGTATCATGAGACAGATTTTATACGTCTTTTTGAACCATGTATATTATTACATTTGTCACCGCAGTTCATTTTTCCAATCAATTCTTTATGCCTATGATGTTGTACAATTGTCATTATTACATTTTCCAATCAATTCATTTTGCCTATGATGTGTACAATTGTCAATTTTACGCTTGTCAATTTTGCAAACAATGCGTCTTGTGGGTGACTATTTTGGGTCTATTATCTACCCTTGCACTTTTTTTTAAAAAGTGAATCAAGTACAATATGGTTGATGGGTGGTAGGGCATTCAATGCCCTGTCACCAAAAAAAAATTCTCTCGGGCATCGCTATAACCGTTGCTATTTATGGCTCTAGAGCGTCGCTATAGACTTCTATGTAAACGTCGCTATAACCGTCGCTATGAGCATCGCTATGAGCGTATCTATATAGCGACGCTTATAGCGACACATATAGCGATGCCTATAGCGTCGCATATAGCGACGCTCTCGTAGCGACGGTTTTAGCGACGTCGGGGGCTATAAAAACCCAGTGTATTTCCGTCGCTAACAGCGTCACAAGAGCACACAACCTCTTGTAGTTAGGGAATGTATATATAAAGCCTTATACTCACAAAAACAAGATAAAAAAGTAAAAGAGCAAGAGCGACTAGCAACGAGAGAGCACCCTATCAGATCCTACACATAAGTCTAAATTCACCATGTCACATCAAGCAACACACAAAAACAACTCATGTTTTAAAGACCTAACCAAATCTATTTGTATTCTCAGAGATGGCTAGTTCACCAGAGGCATGCGCTTCTATTTTTTATGAAAGGTACCCTTTTTCTTTTTCTCAAGTGTTTCACATCTGCTACCCTGTACTTTCTTGCGAATGGGATTTGGTAGACAGACTTGCACGTGAGCGAAATTTTGAGGAGTTAGAATGGCTGATACGTCTATGGATAACTAGTGATCCCTACCAGTAGCGAATGTTTCTCCGGTGGCACATGCTTATTCTTTTGCAGAGGATGAGTATCCATGCATCGCGAGGTTCTTGATTAACACGCTTGCGCAAGAGGATGATGAAGAAGAAATAATAGAGACCGAGGAAGACTATGGCCTCACGGAAAATGATTTCGTTTATCTAGATGATGAGGATAGAGGCCTAGCCTTAGGGTGGCCACCCGGTTTATATAATATCCTCTTTCCTTGATTCTAAAAGGGATGACAAATAGGTAGGTTAGGGGTCTCGATTGTGTTTTGAGTTTATTTTCTAGGAGTTTTAATTTTTTCACACTAACATGCCTCCTAGAGGTATAGTACTTGTTTTTTGGATGTGTTAGGTAGGACTTATATGGATCTCCATCGACATGGTTGAGGACATCTGCTTCGACGAAATGAGCAACTCCATACCTCTAGGTGTACTACTTTCCATGATTCATGTTGGTGGATATGTATAATTGCTAATAATGATTTTTCATGGTTTGTTTGAGTGCAATAGTTATGTTTGTTATCTGCCATTATAGATGTATAAATTTGTCTTTGCTTAAGTTGATGAAACTAGAGTTTAATCTTATGGATGAGCCTTGAGATTAGGAGAGCGTGACTTTAGGTTAACTCATTTACTTGACCACTAGGCCTAGCTGATAAAATTATCTGAGTATTTGAGACCTTAGGAATGTTGAAGGCATAGAGAAGCTTGCTCACTTAAACAACAAAACACTAGTGAGAATACAAAGGAAATGGAAGCAAAAGACATAAGTGCCACAAATGAAAAATCTAATGCTGGAAGAGAAATCCTGGCTTGATTTGGTACTTCACTCACATGTATTGTCTATGGTACCTAGAGGTTCCCAGTGTGGGCGCTTTTCCTTGAGAAGCAAAAATCCCAGGACATACAAATAAGCACACACGTCAAATGATTGTGAACCAAAGTAAAAAAGAGAAAAATTAAAAAATGAATGACATTTAAAAGACTTCCATCGAGCTTACAGTTAACATTTCAAGCTTTTGTTTGCAGTTGTGAGAGCTAGTTGGCTAATCAAAGCTGAAAAGCACAATTAGGGAATCTTGCATTTAGATAATCTTCTTAGCTTAGCTAGTACTAGAGTAGTTGTTTTAACCTTAGTCATAGCTAACTAATTGATAGACTCACCCATGAGCCCAAAACTCTTGATTAATTAATTTACTCAAAGTGCGATTTATTTGTCCTTAATGGAAGTCTAACATCTCATAAATCTGGCATTTACTCATTTCCACATGTACTTTACATTCCCCTCATGATTTATGGAAATATAATTCCGCTTGCTGAAACAACGACTTTGCCTTGCAGATTCAAATCCAGATGCTCTACAACATGGACATAACAAGCTTCAACTCAATAGCTTCCGAGGATGGAATCTACATCAGGAAGGGGGGCACGTTAACCCTTACGGCTCACGGACACCCTATCACCTACGACGGACGTTCTAACCTACGGCGGACATTGTATTATTTATTTGGTAGAGTCAGGTACGGGGCTTGTCGGTCCAATAGGAAAAGGGTAAGAGTGATCGCCGATGAGAGGCGCACTCTAACTGGAACATTCAAGGGATTAGTTGGCTAAGCATGGGCGCCCAAGTGTGAATGGGGCGAGCTCATATAAAAGTCAACTAAACCTAAAATTCACTCATTCTCTCATTTGTGAAATAGAAGAGTACTCTTGCTCCATCTCCATCTCTATCTTCTTCTTCTTCACCTCCTTGTGTGTGTGTGTGTGTGTGTGTGTGTGTGTGTGTGTGTGTGTGTGTGTGTGTGTGTGTGTGTGTGTGTGTGTGTGTGTGTGAGAGAGAGAGAGAGAGAGAGAGAGAGTGTGTGTGCGATCGAGCATTGCGGTGGCACGGCGGCGGTGAGGCGGTTGAGCGCGGCGTAGCGACGTCTCCTTCTTCTTCGCGGTGAGGAATCCTCCACGAAGCAAGCGTAGAGAGGTGAGTGACACACCATCGCCTTCTTTGAGCATACTAGTTTAGGCTTGTTGTGTGTTTGGAGCCATTTGTGGCTCGCACACGGTGTATCGGCAAGTTCCTTGCATTGACACGTGCAACATACATGCACAATCTGCTAAGTTAATTGATTGGGCAAACATTGGTCTCTCCTTGCCTGAAATTTCCTTCCTCCCAAGCATAGGAATAGTAAGAACTTGTTTACCTTTGGTAAGAACAACATGATCCTCCCCCCAATCCTTTTTCACCTTGGCTAATCTAAACCAAGGTCTGCCTAGCAACATCTCATAAGAACTATGCCCTTCTTTCATCCTGAGTACCACAAAGGTCACCAGAAATTGCATACCTGATATTAGCACAGAAGTTTGTCTCAAAATTCCAACTGGTTGCACCCTTCTTTGATCAGTCATCTTAACCTGGAAAGGTTCTCGTTCTAATTTTCCCAAATTCATAGCAAGATACACAGATTCAGGTAATATGTTCACTCCAGATCCTCCATCAAGCAGCACTTCTTCAAACAGTCTTCCTTGAAAAGTCACCTTAATCACTGTTACTACAGAATCAACATCAGACGGGTGTATAGAGTGACCACCTGGTTCAATAATGGGTTGTGAGGATAATTCAGCTCCTCTACCCAACAATTTATTCAACAATCTTTTCCTAAAAGCTAGAACCAAACAAAGCATCTGATCTAGGGACAATTGCAAAGGAGAGTTGATCAGTTCTTCAAACCAATCCCTTGCTTCACCTAAAACCTGGACTTCCACCCTTTTAAGAGATGAAGACTCTGCTAACTCTGAAACTCCATTATCCAAAACCTAACGTCTTTGTTCCTTTTCCACCTGCTAGTGTACCCTATCTCTGATCCCTTTTTGTTGTTCCCAGTCAATAGGACCCTTGGCCTTGGACGTAGTTACTGCCAAAACCTCAATTCCCTCAAAGCTCGAATCTGAATAACTGTTACCTGCATCCTCATCGGGTATCTTCTCAATAATCACAGAGGAAGCTGGTCCATTTACAGGTGCTGTAAAAAGTGGAATGTCAATAACGATAACATTAGCCTGAGCTGATTCTGAGGAACTGGTTGTGGTCTTGCCTGCTGATTGTCCTGATTATAAGGTACAACAGGTATCCCCCTTTCTTCTCTTTGTTTGACCCATAAGTCACATCAGATTCCAACATAATGATTAGGATCTCCACAATACACACAAGGCCTGACCCCCTGTGGTCTCCTCTGATTATTATCCTAATTTCTGCCAGGGTGTCTGGGAGGTCCCTGAACTAGTGGTCTTCCCCTGAAAGGAGCCACCTGATTTACATCAGCCATAGCCCTACCCCTACCCACATTGGGAGGTGGTTTATTTCTCTGCTTTGGATTGTATCAGCATTGAGCAGTGGTATGCCCATCCTTTTCACAAATTTCACAAAACCCCTTGTCATTAGGAGCAAGAATAGAATAACCTATACTCTTCAATTTCTGCACCAATTCATCTTAGCATCCTTTTCCTTACCACTGCTTGGAGACCCCTTTTTCTTCCTCACTTTACTTTTGCTATTGTCACTATTAGATGAAACTTCAGACTGAGAATCCGAGTCTGAGTGTTCAGTTGATGCAAAATCACCACTGGAATGAGAAATCCTCCTGCTTTTCGACTTAGTCATGCCCAATCTTTTCTCAACTCTAGATGCAGCCACCACCAAATTGTCAAAACCCCCTACAATATCAATACTTGCCACAGCATTCTTCAAACATGTCCTTAACCCTTTGAGAAAGTACCCTGCCAACATTTCATCAGTGGGCCTTTCATTACCTTGAAGTCTCTCAACCAAAATCTTGAATTTTTGGGCAAAATCTTTCACCCCTATTGAACCCTATTTAGTTATTTTGAGTTTACTCAGAATATCAGTAGGAGTTTTCTCCTTTCTAAATCTTTGCAAGAAAGAAACTTTCAACTCATCATAAGTTGTAAAGTGGGCAACACCATATTGGCTAGACCAACTCATAGCCTTACCTTCCAAAGTTGCTGCAAACCGTTGTAATTTGATATCATCAGGGAAGATACCCTAATATCCACTAGCTTGCCACCTTGTTTCAAACTGAGCCACATGGCAATCTGCCTCCTCCTTAGACCTGCCCTTCAACTTTGCTAATTTGATCTTTGGATCATGGGGTGGTTGAGCCATCGGAATAGGTTGTTGGAGCCTCCTAGGTCTTTGCCCGACAGCTAACAACAGTGGGTCAAATCCTAGTTGACGTCTACTTCTAATTGGTCTTCTTGCCAAGAGTAGTGCCCCCAAGAATTTCCTCACTGACCTTTCCTCTGATGCTCCTAAACTCTCATGTCCTTGATTCAGCAATGGAACTTCAGGTGGTGAAGTAGGTGCATTATCATGACTGAAATAATCATAATGAAAGGGATCTATATTTCCTGCTTGAGTCTGAGCACGCGTATAGTACACCCTCGACTTTCTCCTACCCCTCTCGGACATGCATCATCTCTGAATAATACACAAAGCACAGTACGACTCTTAGAACCTGAATTACAGCCTCAATGAGAGGTCTGTAAATAGCAAGATCGCCAAAAGTGTTGATGGATAACCACACATGCAATGAATAATCACCAAAAGATTGAGTTCTGACTAATTTAGGGCTAAGTAGTAGTGTGTGTGAGATAGAATTATAAAATCAGAGAGACAGTGAGAGAGAGAGAGAGAGAGAGAGAGAGAGAGACTCACACAAAACTCAGAGATTGTATATCAAGAAATCACTAGTACAAATTTTTAAAGCAAGACTCAATACAATCCGACTTCCCAAAGTTCCCCATTCCCAAGTATAGAGCTTGCACTCAATTCAGTTAGAACTGCCTGATTCTTGGCATACACTAACAATATTTGATTAAGGTCTTCAGGCTTACAATATTGTTTGGAGGTGATAACAACATACAAGTGCCCACCTAGCCAAGGCGCCCATTGGGTCAGCCGGCCAAAGTTTTCATGTGGTCACATTATTTTTCCGATATTTAATACATCAAACCCTGTAAAAGTCTAATGACAATCGCCTATGTCAAGTCTGAGTCAAAGATGTAATTTTTCCAATGATGTATGTAAAGGTCCATGAGAAGTTGGCCACCGGCCACTTTAAAAAGCCCTAGGTATATAATACACTAAGGTTAGTGGGAAAGGGGAGATTATTTTTTGAAGATAAGGGACTACTGCGTTACGTATAGAGAGCTGCCTCTTTGCTCCAACTTGTAATCATCGCTTCTGTGGCTACGATAATCCAAATTCAGTTTTGTTTCTTGCATTGTAATCCTCTTACTCTGCTCTTCCATTCAAGTGTAAGCATTCAAGATTCGGTGAAGGTTTCAGACACATCCGTTTAGGCCTTAAATCGCTATTTTGAGTGTTTATATGCGTATTTTATGTTGTTTTGACCCTAGGAGAGGCTTTAGGGACCTAAAAACGACCCTTTAGAATCATTAGTTTACTGTTTTTGCCTACTGTGGGACGAACGATCGCGATCATTGTACCTTCCCAGAATGTTGTGATAGTGATAGAATATGTTCGTGATAGTCCCCTGTAGCTTCCCTTCAAGTTTCGTGCGATTCCGATATGATTTGCATGGTGAACGGGTGTGATGACTGTAGAGCTGTGTAGAAGGACATATGCAGATTACTTGGCTTTCGTGCGTTTGATTTGCTTGTAAAGTTAGTAGTTGCATCTCTTCGAGTTCACTTCATTAGGATTGACACCCTAGTGAGTTTCCATGCCTCATCCGAGTCGCTTCCTCTGTATCGATAATTTTATGTTGATGCTTGAGAGCTATGCTATGGACGTCCATCGCGGCGACCCGCAAACATTGGTGCCGCTGCCGGGGAATGAATCTTAGGTGATGAGTGACCGAGTGCGTATTCAGAGTTTTCTTATTGTTCCAAAAGATAATTTCCATTCCATTTACATTTCAGTGAAGCATCTAGACAGGGGTTTAGTGCTTAGTGGAGTCTAGGTCGGTGGACTGGCTAGATCTACTCTTGAGAGATATAGGGAGTTGTGAGTGAGGCTGCTTTAAGCATTTTTTCTCTTCAAGTTTCTTTGTATTGATTGAGTACTGATCCATCATCCGTTTTTTATCCTGTTTGTTTTGTTTGATTCATTTTCTTATGTTCTTTCATTTCTGTACTTAGGAGTAGGATAAGTAAATCACATTCTAGTCAGATTTGGGGTAAGAGTTAGAGTCGAGAAACCAGAAAACCATAACTTTGACAAAAAGGCCATAAGACTTTGAAATTTTGAAAATCTGACCAAACAGAGCTGAAATTGATTCAAATCACAAAGTGGTAGCACCAAACACTGGGAAACACTTGTCAGAGGGAGCAGACAAAATTTCATCAGATTTGGTCTCTGTACTACGATCGCGATCGGTGTACCTCATTGTCAGAATTGTACAAGATTTGACATGTGACTTCCTAATAAGATTCTAAACAAGTTTGTCTAAAGCAACAACACCCAAAAACATCAAAAATCAAGGAAATCAGGCCACTTGGATAAAACTAGCCTGACAGACCCAGAAACTGCAAAATCTTGACTTTTGGTGATCCAAATGCAAAAAGACTTTGGGGATAGCCTTAAAACATCAGTGTCTACAAGCATGCCAAATTTGGTCTAATTTGGGCTCCAAACTACGATTGCGATCGGTGTACCTAAGTGCCAGATTTTGACCAGACTTTACCTGTGGACTCCCCAAGTGTATACAAACATAAAAGTATAAAGGACCTAGGGTCAAAAACCACAAAAAACAGGTCAAAACCACTGAATAGAGATCTGAGTCAAAAACTGCTAAACTGGCATAGAAATTGACTTTCAGAAGACCAAAACACATCAAGACTGGGAAGAAACCATACAGAGGGATCGCCTGTACACAGGACAATCCCAAATAGCTTTCATTTCCCAAAACAAACACCAAAATCATATCAAACTGACAGATTCTGGAAATCAGACACTTCAGACCAAGAAACTGCAAATTCTTGACTTTTTTGAGTCCAAATTCAAAAAGATTTGACAGGTGGTCTTAAAATAGCCTAGTGAACAAGCTGGTGAAGTTTCATCCAATTTGGGCTCAGAACTACGATCGCGATCGGTGTACCTCAGTGCCAGATTTTGACCAGACTTTACCCACACATACACCTAGGTTATATAAGATAGCATGAGTTTTCAAAATTCAAAAAAATCACCAAAATAGCCAAAAATAGCAGACAGTCAAGAAACCACTGCAGCAGACCAAGATCTAGTGAAAACATGACTTTTTCTTGTCTAAATTCAAAAAGATTTGGGGAATAGACTGTACACATCATTGTCTACCATATCCACAAGTTTCATCCAATTTGGGCTCAAAAGTACGATCGCGATCGGTGTACCATACTGACATTTTGAGTTGAAAATTTGTGAGTAGGTAGCTGATAACTAGACAAACAACTTTCTCAAAAGAACCAGGGTCAAAAAACCAAAAGACAGTTGTCAAATAGGGCAAACACTGATCACTGATCCTTCAGACCAAAATTTTGAGAAAATTCAAGTTTTTGTGATCCAAATGCAAAGTGGGTTTGGGAATAGACTAATTATACCCATGTCTATCAACTCCTAAAATTTCATGCAAAAAGGAGCCGGAACTACGATCGCGATCGGTGTACCCCAATGACATTTTGGACTGAAAATTTATGAGTAGGTAGCTGACATCTAGTGTAATATATTTTCCAAAAGGAGCGAGGTCAAAAAAGCAAAAGAAAGTGGTCAAAAATCCCAATTACACAATCAGGCCAATAACTGCAAAACCACCTGGGATTTGGGTTTTCATTGGTCATCCAAATTCAAAAATACAAAGACACTTGGTATCAGGAGATCAAGGGCTAGCTACTGTGCAAAAATCTTCAAAATCTGTGACATGGGGTCAACGATCGCGATCGGTGTACCTCTACATAGTGGGGGTATCTGACTTCATAAGTTTGTAGACCTACTTGAGTACATCCCAAATCTCAAGTTTGAGCTAAAAATACCCTCTGGAGGCCAAGATACAAGCACAAAAGTTCCTGTGTTCTGGTCTTGAGACTGTTTTGAGTGTTGTTTCAAGTGCAGTTCACTAAAAGTGCTCTAACTTTTGACACACAACTCCAAACCGAGTCAGGTATAGCTAGAAAGAAAGCTTGTGGGCAATAGTTTTGGTTTTAGAGCTGAATTTTACTAGGTTTCCTAAATCCAAACTTTTAGGGTACCCAGAACCAATTTCCAGAGACCAAAAAGTCACAAATTCCTGACTTTTTAGAGACTTGACTAGGGGCAAAAAGGGATTGTGTGCACTAAGCCAAGGTGTCCTTATCAAGGATCATCATGAAAGTATTGAGTGAGGCTTAAACATGACAACTCATCCATCATTAGGGTTTCCCACTCAACTCAGAGCTATGCCACCTACACAAACCACCAGAAATACTCAACACCTATAACAAGAGGGTTGAGACAAGACCATGAGTCTTATCAATAATATCAAGCCAAACCTCAAGGCATTGCTCATGGATATTTGTCAAGTGATCATGTAGCTCACTAGAAGCCAAACCAATCAACTAAAATGCGGGAGTTTGAAAGAGCAAAAGTGGAAATTGCTAGAGACTTAGAGGAGAAGCATCCTCTAATCAACAAACCCAACGTGGGGTTCATCAAAACCAATGAAGCCGCGAGAGTTCTAACGGATTACACTTATGATGGCCTTTATAGGTTACCTATTGGGGATCAAAAAAACTTCTATAGATGTTTAAATTCCATCATTGAAGAGTTGACAGACTACAAGAACCTCTATGCCTTCACATACACAGATGACCAGGGAGTGCAATTTCTAATGGTAGATAAGTATGGACGAGAGTACAAACTTATCATCCCAATTGAGCTAAAAAGATATACATACATGGGTACTCCAATCTCTGCTTACTAATTTCAACCGAGTGTAAGCGTACCAGGGTTTTTTGAGAATGATTTGCAAGAAGATAACATTGAAACTATGGAATCAAATGGACCTCAAACATCCAAAATAGCTATTCACGGGAGTGTAGCTCCTACCTCATTGAGTGGAACCAAGAGACCACCAATTAGACTTTCAAATACATCAACATTTCCAAAACATGTCTTAAAGGGGGTTCCACCAGGATTTGCTCCAAGACGAGAAGAAGGAACGAGGGATGTCTTTGTGAGAGACCCCAACACGCTAAGATACATGGTTGAGCCAGAACCAATGAGACCATATCAATTGGCCAAATGTGTCAAGAAGAAGTATGATGGATTAAGGGATCCATACGTACATGTATCCTTGTTCAAACAAGTGTTAAGAGCCGAACAAGTATTTTATTTTCATACACAGTATGAGGGATTTGGCTTAACCTTGGAAGCGATAGCATTGAATTCGTTCCAACCGTTGGACAAAAATGCCTTCTCAAACGTTGAACAACTGTTGCAATAATTTGTTGTGGAGTTCTCTAAAAGGGGAATCAAGCATAACACAGTGTCCCAAATCTATGCATTCAAGCAAAAAGAAGATGAGAGAGTGAAGGAAGCATCACTACGTTTCAAACAATATATAGAGAGATGTCCGGAACACGAGTTACCACAGGATGAAAGATTATCAATTCTCTTCATAGAAGGTTTGAAAAATGAAACTCTCAAGAAAGATTTGCACTTAAAAGGATGTACTTCCTTTGAACAAGTCACGAGAGAAGCGTTATACCTAGTTGACAATTGTAAAGCCTATGGCAAGGAAATTGGTGATACAAAGATCACTATGGATAATGCTCCTTTAACATCTAGTGAAACCAACACAAGGCAAGTGATTATGTCTCAATTAATGACCAACCTAGATGAGCTAGCAGTGCAAATAGCACAACGGATAAAATGGTGTTCCATTGAGCAAAAATGGACCAATCATGAGATGAGTGAGTGCTACTATAATCAAACCTACATGAGGGGGACATTATTTGGACATCAAATAGAAAAAAAAATGCCTTTACCAAATCATCCATTATTACAAAATAGGGTTGTATCAAGGGCTTCACAAAGAGCTGAGGTATCACAACCTAGGCTAGGGCAAGAACCTATGAGAAAACTCTATTCATTGAATGAGGACACTCTGATGTTCATAGCCAATCAAGAGCGTAGACCAGAGACCATTCTGGCTAAGCAAGAACAACCATCAATTGTGCCACCTGTGACTCAACAAGATGAACCATGCTACAAGTGTGGAGGTAATCATTGGGCCAAGAATTGTTCTCGTGTAGAGATAATTGGATATTGTTCGGAGTGTGCCATTACACACATTGTTCCAAATTGTCCAAAACACCCAAAAAAACAGGGGAAAACAACAATGAATGTTGTGGGAGTGTTACCTCCTCCAAATGGATCAGAGGCAGAACCCAAAATTCCTGTGAAGGTAGTGGCGAGAGCCCAAGCAAAAGAAAATGTTGAGGACCAAGCTAATGAGGAGAAAGATCAACAACCCAAACAAGGGGAGACAACTAGCGTGTCAGTAAGGACTGGGAGAAAATCATGGAAAGCCAAAAGAGACAGAATTAAAGCAAAAGTAATTACAAATCAAACTGCACTACAAACATAATTACAAGAGACAAAGGAGCAGCTAAAACAAGAACGGGAAAACAAAACGGTGGTGAGCGATAAGAAACCAAGGAAGGCGTCTTCCGGAGGATCTGTGTTGGTAGACAAAGTCCTAGAGCCATTAGATGCTGCACTGGAAGCATATGAGGATAGATTGAAACCCAACCAAACCCTAGAGCAACGTGGGATGAAATATCCTCATGCTGAGGTAGAGACTGAGAGGTTGAAAATGTGTAAGGAATTGGTAAAAACTGCACAGGCAATGATGGAGCCTGAAGCACCAATTTCACCTCCAAAAACAAAACCAAAAAGTGTTGGATTTGAAATGCCTAAGGCAAAGGTTGTTGAAACATTAACTCAAAGAAACATTGAGCTAGAATCACAAAAGGATATCCAAGCAAAGACTGCAACACAAGATACCAACAACCTAGAAATTCAACTAGGAGATCAAGTAGTGGCCAACACCACTAATGAATACAAAGGAGTTAAAACATTGGCTATACTTGATAGTGGGGCTGGAGTAGCCATAGCCACAAAAGACATTTGGGAAAAATGGGGTAGACCAGCGCTTAGAAAAACTAGAATGAAGCTGCAACTTGCAGATGGATACACGGAAAAAGCTCTGGGTATCTTAGAGCAAATTATTGTGACTTCTTGTGGGATTGAATATGAACATACATTTGCAATAGTAGATTTTGGAAAAGGGAACAATTTTGATATCATTTTAGGAAGGCCTTTCATGCGTCAATTTAAGATGGTTAAAGATTGGGGCTATGACTATATCTACTTGAGACATAAAAAGATCACCACAAAAATAAGCATAAAAGACCATAGCTATAGAGATGTGAATAGAACTCCTTTAGAAGAAATTGACTCTACTATAGTCAATGGGAAAGAGATACCTGCGTGGCTACAAACCAAACAAGAACTTTGGATGTGTGGTGCTTCGAAGTGTGGAAGCTCAGTGAAGGAGGATTGCATCCTAGAAAGATCAATGGACGATGAAGCTTACATACCGGAACCCTTTCCAGAGGAGTTATTTGAGCCATTTGGATGGACTCAAATATTGGCAACCTTGGTTGTGTGTGTGAATGAGGTGACCCCGACTAAATTTTGTGATGAGGAAGGGTATGATATCCCGTATTTACAATAAAGGTGTTGAAGGAAGCTAACGAGATTTGTGAGTGTGAAGGCAAAAAAGGTGAAACAGATATCTACGTCATGGAGCATGATGCCAAAGTGCACATGAAGAAATCAGAGCAACAACGAGAATATGTCATTATTGACATACCTGAAGAATCGACAAAAGCTATTTCAAAGAAGCCGACTCCAGAAAAAGTGCAAATGAAAGTAGATGAAGGAGAAAAGCTTCCAAGTTCAACGACAAATCTTCAACAAACGCAAGATCAAAAGAAGATCAAATTCAATTTATGCGGACAAACAGGGCTCAAGGTCACATGTTTGGCCGCAATAGATCCAGAAGCAACAAAGAATCTAATGACTTATGGAACGTGGATCATGATGGGAAAGCCACCAATCAATGAGCTAGAAGAAACAGTTTACACAAGTTCAAAAATGCCGATTCCTAGCTTTGGAGTGGTAGAAGCTGTACTCAAATTGAGTACCGAGGAGTATAAAGATACTTTCCACATAATCAACTCCCATCATATCAAAGAGAGTCTGGTCCTGACAGAAAGCTGGAGGAACATCTTCTTTCGACAACAATCAAAAGCTTCAACAACAACAACGGTAAGACTCCATGAAGCTTCTCAAATCCATGCAGAGAAGAAATCGCCAACCATCGTGGAAAAAGGTAAAGCAAAGGTAAACATTGAAGTATATCAACCTCGCCAGATGACTTTACCTTCAACGAGCTTCCATCAAATTTCCCACAAAGCCTCTACATCAAGAGCCACACCATCAACAATGCAATGGAAACCAAAGCAAAAAGTCTATCAACCGAAGTTTCCATCACAAAAAAGCATCCATAAGAAGCCGAAGACTGTCAACCAAGTGTTGGTATCCAAAGAGCACATCCAAGTCAAAGACCATTCAAGTCTATCAACCGAAGTTTCCATCACAAAAAAGCATCCAGAAGAAGCCGAAGACTGTCAACCAAGTGTTGGTATCCAAAAGCACATCCAAGTCTGCTCTTCCATTCAAGTGTAAGCATTCAAGATTCGGTGAAGGTTTCAGACGCATCCGTTTAGGCCTTAAATCGCTATTTTGAGTGTTTATATGCGTATTTTATGTTGTTTTGACCCTAGGAGAGGCTTTAGGGACCTAAAAACGACCCTTTAGGATCATTCGTTTACTGTTTTTGCGTACTGTGGGACGAACGATCGCGATCGTTGTACCTTCCGAGAATGCTGTGACAGTGATAGGATGTGTTCCTGATAGTCCCCTGTAGCTTCCCTTCAAGTTTCGTGCGATTCCGATATGATTTGCATGGTGAACGGACGTGATGACTGTAGAGCTGTGTAGAAGGACATAGGCAGATTACTTGGCTTTCGTGCGTTTGATTTTCTTGTAAAGTTAGTAGTTGCATCTCTTCGAGTTCACTTCATTAGGATTGACACCCTAGTGAGTTTCCATGCCTCATCCGAGTCGCTTCCCCTGTATCGATAATTTTATGTTGATGCTTGAGAGCTATGCTATGGACGTCCGTCGCGGCGACCCACAAACAAATATCCGACTAGCTACTAATAATCAGACAGTACATCCGATATCCGATTTGCTACATATCCAACTTTGTATTTACCCTTCAACAGAGGGTATATCTCATCTAGTATTAGAGCCTAAGGTTTGTTAGGAAATAAGATGTAGCTAAATAGATAATTGAGTAGATTACTTAATGGAGAGAGACAGATTTACATACACGAGATTATAGAGTAGAGAGAGAGAGAGAGAGAGAGAGTACACACGATATACGTGGTTCACCCAATGTAGGCTACGTCCATGGGAAAGCAGCCACTCAATGGCTTTAGTACTTCAAAAATAGAAGTAGTTTACAAAGGGATTATACCCTTAATGGAGCTCCCGCCTTGCTTCACTCTCACCACCTCACACTCACCTTGTTGCATCAATTTCACACTATGAAATGTGTGTAGAAATGGCCTCCTTTTATATGCCAAAACGGCTACCCACTCTCATGAGAGGCAGCCATGTGTAGCCCCCCTTGTGTAGATAAGTCCAAATCGGACCCTCCAATCCGCCCATGTGTGGCCGCCCTTGAGAAGACAAGTCCACTTTTGAATTCCGCCACCGGCCACCGGCCATTGACTTCCGACCACCGGCCACCGGCCATTGACTATCGGCCACCAGCCAACGGACGGTTGTTTTCCGACCACTTTCCGGTCGCCGGCCGGACATAAAATTCCAGCGAAAAGAAATATTCCGACGAGGGGGGGAAAAAGTCTGGAGGGGTTCCGCCCTAAGGCCCCTAAAGTTGCCCCTGATTTTTGGCCGTGAAAATTTTGGTTTCCGGCGAGTGATTTTCCTTCACGCACGATGGCTTCTCCTCATAATGGGGGCCTTACAAATGTGCGCTTTTACCACAGAAAATTACAAGGGTAAACCAGGCTCCATACTTAACAATCTCCCACTTGGACACTGATCTCCAAACCAAACCTGTGACTGCTTTCCATTCTGGCTTCCTATCCTTGAATGCCGATTGAAGATGAGCAAAAGCTCAACTTCTCCTTGTTGACCACCTTTGTAAACATGTCTGCAGGATTTTCACTTGTATGCACCTTTCCTAGCTTTAGTTGTCCCTGTTCCAAAAGAGTGCGTATGAAGTGATATCTCACCTCAATGTGCTTTGTCCTTGAATGAAAGGCTGAGTTCTTCGCAAGATGGATAGCGCTTTGGCTATCACTGTACAAGACACAATTGTCTTGTTTGAATCCAAGCTCTTCTAAGAATCTGTGAAGCCACAAAATTTCTTTTCCTGCCTCCGTCATTGCTACATACTCTGCTTCCGTGGTAGAAAGTGAAACCACTTTCTGCAGCTTTGAAGCCCAGCTTACTGCTGTGCCTCCAACCGTGAACACATAGCCAGTAGTGCTCCTTCCAGTATCTTTGTCACCTGCCATATCTGCATCAGCATACCCTTCTAGAAAAATATCGGTTCCTCCAAAATACAAAGCATTTGTTGTTGTCCCTTTTAGATACCTAAGTATCCACTTCACAGCTTGCCAATGCTCTTTACCTGGGTTGTCCATGAACCTACTCACAACTCCCACTGCATGTGCAATGTCTGGCCTTGTCCAGACCATAGCATACATTAGAGAACCTACCGCTGCAGCATATGGAACTTTAGACATATAGGCTACCTCCTCTTGTGTCTTTGGACACATATGCTTCGTTAGTTTAAAATGACCAGCCAAAGGTGTAGAAACTCGTTTTGCATTTTGCATTGCAAACCTTTCTAGTACCTTCTTGATGTAATCTTCTTGAGATAGCTTTATTGTCTTCTTCGTCCTGTCCCTTGATATTTTCATACCAAGTATCCTCTTTGCAGCACCTAAATCTTTCATTGAAAAAGATTTAGACAGCTCCTCTTTTAGGTCTTTGATGTCCAGCATGTTAGTACTTGCAATCAACATGTCATCAACATACAACATTAGGATGATGAATTTCCCATCTCCCAAATTCTTCGTGTAGACGCAGTGATTCGAGTTGCATCTTGTGAATCCATGATCCAACATCCATCGATCAAACTTCAAGTACCATTGTCTTGATGCTTGCTTTAAACCATACAAGCTCTTCTTTAATCTGCAAACCATTTTCTCCTTACCTTTTACTTCATACCCCTTTGGTTGAAGCATGTAGATTTCCTCCTCTAAGTCATCGTGAGGGAATGCCGTATTTACATCGTGAGGGAATGCCGGATTTAGATCATGAGCAGCCACAAGGCTTAAGACAAGCCTAATTGAGTTCATTTTTACAAAAGGAGAAAATATTTCATTGAAGTCAGTACCTTTCTTTTGAGAAAACCCTTTTACCACAAGCCTAGACTTGTACCTTTTCTTCCCACCTTCTTCTTCCTTCAGCTTGTACACCCATTTGTTTTGATTAAGTGCCCGCTTACCTTTAGGCAACTCAACCAACTCCCATGTTTGGTTGTGATGTAGTGAGTCCATCTCCACTTGCATGCTCTTCGTCCATTCTTCTTTGGATTCATGCTGCATAGCTTCTTCGTATGATTCTGGCTCTCCAAAATCTGAGATCAAGAGATGGTTGAAGGAAGGAACAAACCTTTCTGGAGGTCTATGAATGTTTTTCTAGTCGCATCGTCTATGAATGTTACATAGTACAATGAGCCACCAAGTGATGGTGTACTTGTAGGACCCCAAACATCACAATGAACAAACTCAAGTTTTTTATTTTTTCTTTCATTTTCTGATTTTTGAAATTTTACCCTTTTTTGTTTACTATTAAGTATGGAGCCTGATTTACCCTTGTAATTTTCTGTGGTAAAAGCGCACATTTGTAAGGCCCCATTATGAGGAGAAGCCATCGTGCGTGAAGGAAAATCACTCACCGGAAACCAAAATTTTCACGGACAAGAATCAGGGGCAACTTTAAAGGCCTCGGGGGCGGAGGCCCCCGAGGCTTTTTTTTTTTCACCAGAATATTCTTTTTCGCCGGAATATTATGGCCGGACGACGGCCGGAAAGTGGTCGAAAAACAACCGGTCGGTTGGCCGGTGGTCGGAAGTCAATGGCCGGTGACTACACCTATTCCCCGAACATCTACAAGAGCAAGTAGACCTCCAGAAAGGTTTGTTCCTTCCTTCAACCATCTCTTGATCTCAGATTCTGGAGAGCCGGAATCATATGAAGAAGCTATGCAACATGAATCCAAAGAAGAATGGACGAAGAGCATGCAAGTGGAGATGGACTCACTACATCGCAACCAAACATGGGATTTGGTTGAGTTGCCTAAAGGTAAGCGGGCACTTCAAAACAAATGGGTGTACAAGCTAAAGGAAGAAGAAGGTGGGAAGAAAAGGTACAAGTCTAGGCTTGTGGTAAAAGGTTTTTCTCAAAAGAAAGGTATTGACTTCAATGAAATATTTTCTCCTGTTGTAAAAATGAACTCAATTAGGCTTGTCTTAAGCCTTGTGGCTGCTCATGATCTAAATCTCGAGCAAATGGATGTAAATACGGCATTCCCTCACGGTGACTTAGAGGAGGAAATCTACATGCTTCAACCAAAGGGGTATGAAGTAAAAGGTAAGGAGAAAATGGTTTGCAGATTAAAGAAGAGCTTGTATGGTTTAAAGCAAGCATCGAGACAATGGTACTTGAAGTTTGATCGATGGATGTTGGATCATGGATTCACAAGATGCAACTCGGATCACTGCGTCTACACGGAGAATTTGGGAGATGGGAAATTCATCATCCTAATGTTGTATGTTGATGACATGTTGATTTCAAGTGCTAACATGCAGGACATCAAAGACCTAAAAGAGGAGCTGTCCAAATCTTTTTCAATGAAAGATTTAGGTGCTGCAAAGAGGATACTTGGTATGAAAATATCAAGGGACAGGACGAAGAAGACAATAAAGCTATCTCAAGAAGATTACATCAAGAAGGTACTAGAAAGGTTTGCAATGCAAAATGCAAAACCAATGTCTACACCTTGGGCTGGTCATTTTAAACTAACGAAGCATATGTGTCCAAAGACACAAGAGGAGATAGCCTATGTGTCTAAAGTTCCATATGCTGCAGCGGTAGGTTCTCTAATGTATGCTATGGTCTGGACAAGGCCAGACATTGCACATGCAGTGGGAGTTGTGAGTAGGTTCATGGACAACCCAGGTAAAGAGCATTGGCAAGCTGTGAAGTGGATACTTAGGTATCTAAAAGGGACAACAACAAATGCTTTGTATTTTGGAGGAACTGATATTTTTCTAGAAGGGTATGCTGATGCAGATATGGCAAGTGACAAAGATACTCGAAGGAGCACTATTGGCTATGTGTTCACGGTTGGAGGCACAGCAGTAAGCTGGGCTTCAAAGCTGTAGAAAGTGGTTTCACTTTCTACCACGGAAGCAGAGTATGTAGCAATGACGGAGGCAGGCAAAGAAATTTTGTGGCTTCACAGATTCTTAGAAGAGCTTGGATTCAAACAAGACAATTGTGTCTTGTACAGTGATAGCCAAAGCGCTATCCATCTTGCGAAGAACTCAGCCTTTCATTCAAGGACAAAGCACATTGAGGTGAGATATCACTTCATACGCACTCTTTTGGAACAGGGACAACTAAAGCTAGGAAAGGTGCATACAAGTGAAAATCCTGCAGACATGTTTACAAAGGTGGTCAACAAGGAGAAGTTGAGCTTTTGCTCATCTTCAATCGGCATTCAAGGATAGGAAGCCAGAATGGAAAGCAGTCACAGGTTTGGTTTGGAGATCAATCTCCAAGTGGGAGATTGTTAAGTATGGAGGCTGATTTACCCTTGTAATTTTTTGTGGTAAAAGCGCACATTTGTAAGGCCCCCATTATGAGGAGAAGCCATCGTGCGTGAAGGAAAATCACTCACCGGAAACCAAAATTTTCACGGACAAGAATCAGGGGCAACTTTAAAGGCCTTGGGGGCGAAGGCCCCCGAGACTTTTTTTTTTCGCCGGAATATTATGGCCGGACGGCGGCCGAAAAGTGTTCGGAAAAGAACTGGTCGGTTGGCCGGTGGCCAGTACTCAATGGCCGATGGCCGGTGGTCGGAAGTCAATGGCCGGTGGCCGGTGGCCGAATTTAAAAGCGGACTTGTCTTCTCAAGGGCGGCCACACATGGGCGGATTGGAGGGTCCGATTTGGACTTATTCGCACAAGGGCGGCTACACATGGCTGTCTCTCATAAGAGAGGGAAGCCCTTTTGGCCTATAAAAGGAGGCCATTTCTACACACATTTCATAGTGTGAAGTTGATGCAACAAGGTGAGTGTGAGGTGGTGAGAGTGAAGCAAGGCGGGAGCTCCATTAAGGGTATAATCCCTTTGTAAACTACTTCTTGTTTTGAAGTACTAAAGCCAGTGAGTGGCTGCTTTCCCATGGACGTAGTCCACATTGGGTGAACCACGTATATCGTGTGTACTCTCTCTCTCTCTCTCTCTACTCTATAATCTCGTGTATATAAATCTGTCTCTCTCCATTAAGTAATCTACTCAATTATCTATTTAGCTACGTCTTATTTCCTAACATTTACCATAAACACAATCTTCACAGAACTCTAAGTCCACTTCTTTCAAACCTGGTAGAAGCTTCTTTGTTTGAAGGATTTGCATTCCTTTGGCACTCATATGCCCAAGTCGGTAGTGCCACACCGCACTGTAAACTTCTGTAGTTTCTGCACAAGATGAAGGTTGCTGGACACTTTTTCTCACTTGGCAACCACTAAAGATCCCTTTGAGATCTTCCACCGTTTGTTTCCGAATGCAATGTTGTGACCTTCATCATCCAATTGTCCTGTAGAGATCAAATTTTTGCGAAGAGAAGGAACATGCCTAACATCTTTCAGCTTCCATTCATTTCCGTTAGCAATTTTGACGGAGACTGTACCTTTGCCGACAATCTCATAAGCTTCATCATCTCCCAAGTATACATACCCAAAATTACCTTTGCTGTAGTCTTGGAAAAGTTGCTTATGTGGTGTCGCATGGAATGAAGCCCCAGAATCTACTATCCAGGAATTAGACACATTGTCTAATGAGAGAATTAGAGCATCTTGCTCTACTTTACCTCCCACATTGGCCTCCGATGTTGGCTTGTTGTCTTGAGACTCTGTCTCCTTCTTCTTCTTGGACCAGCAATCCTTCTTGACGTGGCCCTTCTTGCCGCAGTTCCAACATTCAAGAACTAACTTTGTGCATGACTTGCTCCGCCTTGAGCGATCACAACCCTTTTGGTTTTTGAACCTTTCCTTAGGCCTTCCTCTTGTTTCCACTAATAGTGCAGCACTTGATGATTCTCCTGTACTTCTCCTTCGCATTTCCTTGCTTAGGAAAACACCCACAACATCATCAAACTTAAGAGTATTTGTACCAGAGATAGAATTATTTACAGCCATCACAAGGCTGTCCCAACTATCCAGTAGAGATGATAGTATAAGAAGAGCTCGCACTTCATCATCAAAATTGATTTTCACCGATCGAAGTTGACTTATGTTTGTGTTAAAGTCATTTAGGTGTTCTGCAACTGAACCATTCTCTGCCATCTTTAGATTGAAAAAGCGCTTCATAAGAAATACCTTATTGGATGCCGATGGTTTCTTGTAGATGTCGTCAAGTGACTTCATCAAGTCCTCCCTGGTCTTCATCTCCGAAACATTAAAGGACAACGTTGATGTTAGGTCCCCACCCCGCCGTTTCCAATGGCAGATCTGATGGTGAACCCGGTGACCACTAGATCTATTGCGGAAGCAAACAAAATGGTTCAGGGTTCGACTAGCGGACGATCTCTCATCACAAAGTGAGTCGAGTTCGAGCCTACTAGCAGGGAGATCTAGCTCCACCTCGCAGGGGAAGCGTACTTGAACTATCTAGCGATCCTAAGACCCACCTTCCAAGAGGAGAGAAACCCCGAGCGCCTTTTTCACCATGTTTCATAGGCACGTACACTCGAGATATTACCGCTCTAGGGGCAATGAGTATTACTAATATCGAAGTAAGCACAATGGGAACAGAGAGTTCCCGACCAATCGGGACCACCCATCTCGTAGGCATTGGCAACTTGAGCCAAGCTCCCACTTCCACCCCCACACTCACACTTCCTTGTGTGACCTAATTACTACCACAAAGGTTGTTCAACATAAAGATTCCTTGTTTAATTCCGAATCACATTGTTCGTTAATACAACCCTTCAACCAGTATTGCAAACAGCACCAAGATAGAATTCTAGAAAAATTTCTACTCAAACTTATTCGTAAAAGTTCCAATGTTCTGGAGGTACAACATCCCCCCTCCAGCGAGAGTTCACTCCTCCCGTTGTCGCCTAGCTGCCCATACAACTAGGTATGTCCACCGCATAGAAAGCACGTCATGGACACTCCCACCGCATAGAAAGCAAGACGTGGGTTCCCACCGCATAGGTATTGACATGATGCACTACTTCGTTCGTGTAATAGTTCTTATACACATTCTTGAGGGGATAATAAACTAAGATATCGGGCCGGAGTTCCGCTTTCAGTAATCCAAAGGTTTTGACTCGGTTTGCTGGAATCACATTGGTGACCTTCTCCAAGAGCCAGTCGTTGATGGTTTGGTTGGAGTTGCCCGAAATATTCTGGTCCAATCGTGTGAGCACCAAGTAGAATATCTCTATTACTCTCAACTCTTCTCCCCAACGTATCTTCTTCAAGTCGGTAGCCAGGCACCCTAGCTTCCGAGCATTGATGTAGTAAACCCCTCCTGGAAATGTCCAATCAAGTTCCCATCCTTTGTCAATGCGAGTGGAGTGTGGCGTATAAGCCTTCAACACTATCTCCATGACATCTCGCCTGAACTGGTAAACAGGGGATCTTCGAGCTTGCTCATAAATAAGCTCAAACACTTGGAACTTCTGATATTCAAGCACGGGGTCTTCCTGCAACACCAATGCAAGGAATTCGGATCAACTACCTATATACCTTCAGTTCCTTTTAAATGTTCAAACAATACGACTTTATTTTCCCAGCCTAACCTAGGCTCTGATTCCAGGTGTGAGATCCCCACCACGTCGCATCAAACAACCAATCTGATGGTAAACCTGGTGGCCACTAGATCTATAGCGGAAGCAAACAAAAATGGTTCAGGGTTCAACTAGCGGACGATCTCTCATCACAAAGTGAATCGAGTTCGAGCCTACTAGCAACGAGATCTAGCTCCACCTCGCAGGGGAAGCGTACTTAACTATCTAGCGATCCTAAGACCCACCTTCCAAGAGGAGAGAAACCCCGAGTGCCTTTTTCCCCATGTTTCAGAGGCACGTACTCTCGAGGATTCGCCGCTCTAGGGGCAATGAGTAATACCAATATCGAGCAAGCACTATGGGGACAGAGAGTTCCCGACCAATCGGGACGACCCATCTCGTAGGCATTGGCAACCCGAGCCAAGCCCCCACTTTCCACCCCCACACTCACACTTCCTCGTGTGACCTAATTACTACCACAAAGGTTGTTCAACATAGATATTCCTTGCTTAATTTCGAATCACATGGTTCGTTAAAACAGCCCTCCAACCAGTATTGCAAACAACACCAAGACAGAATTCTAGTAAAAATTCTACTCAAACTTATTCATAAAAGTTCCAATGTTCTGGAGGTACAACATCCCCCCTCCAGCGAGAGTTCACTCCTCCCGTTGTCGCCTAGCTGCCCATACAACTAGGTATTTCCATTTCTTCGTCAATAGCCCGTGAGGTGGCCGGTATTTGCTCGTCCATGGGAGCCTTTCCTTTTCCGTTGACATTACTTGTTCCCGCCTCGCGGTCGTGGGCTCCACCGAAAAGAGTTCTCTTAACTGGGGCCATTTTTCTCACTACTTAAATGATAGACTTGAAAAAAAAGAGCTAAGGTCCGAGAGTAACATGACAAACCAATCGGCAGATTAGATTTATTAAAGACTCCTCCTTATGCACGAGGTTAGATTTTTCCCTTTTTGCCCTAGCAATTTTAAGGGTAATTCTCTATCCACCCTATGGGAAACGACTCTAACTTTAATTACTTGGCTTAGATGATTAAGAAATTCAGAGTTTTTCTAATTGATTCACGAAAGATATGAAGTAAGCAAGCTCATTCATTTTCCTAGAGCAATATGAAGGTGCAGAGTGACCGCAGGCATGTGTGATGGAAAAACCTTCTTCTTATTGGACTAATGACGGATTAATTTTTCAGCCTTAATCACATCTAAATGTGGGAGAAGATTAATTATAATTTAATTACAACTCTATTGAGTAGTGAAAGATTGAATTCTGACAAATCTACACTATTACTAGCTGACAATTTATTGACTATACCGCCTAGAGAGAGAATCTTTCCTAATCATGCATTAATCCTTGATTAAGGATGATGAACGGCTGAATAAATTAACTAAATGAATGATAATTATGTAATGAAGTATAGCTATGAAAACTTAGAGAGCAGCTATAGAGAATTATAGCTAAAAGTAGGCATAGTAGACAAGAATTATGAGTGGGTAATGATGAGATTAAGAAGAGCAGTAATTAAACCATAATTACCGTGATTAGGGGCTGAGAATCCTCTTAAATTTCTGATGCAATGAATCCTCGAGATGGGAATTTCGGCAGCACCTCCCTCCTTGCTTCTCCTTCAAAAGCTGTGTGTGTGCCGGCAGCACCTTCCGAGTGTGTAGGTGTGTGAGTATGCAATGTGTGTGTGTGAGTATATATGTCTGTGTGTGTGTGTGTGTGTGTGTAGGCCTTTAAATAGGCTCCTACAGGCTGAAAATCGATTTGTGTTGCTAATTGCATCTGGATGAGCACTCAGTCCTTGCATGGCAAGTCCAGTTGCCTACCCACCAAGTGTCCAGTTGGCTCAGTAAACTGACTCTCACACTGAGTTGCAGGCTTGGCAGCTTCCCCAAGACTCCCACAAAGCAAGAGGGCACCCCCTAGCTGCTAAAGCAGGTCTAGAGTGGGCTGGGACCTGTTCCCACACAGCCTCGGGCCCCCGGTGCCTCCCAGACAATTTTGTGAAAAATTGGTTTTAGGCTAAAACGGGCCATACGAGTCGGATTTTGATGCCGTAAATTGCTATACTAAGCTCTAACTAAGACGTACGGGTCTGAGTACCTGCCATATTTAGCAGCCCCCCCGGGGTCCGAAAATGCTTTTTTTTTTCAAATTCGGGGTACGGGTGCAGATTTTCGAGACGGTCAAGATTGGACGGGTCGGGTGACCAAAAACTGACTATTTTTAGAAATTTTTCACAAAAATTATTTTAATTCACATTTTGAAGCTTTATAACATTCTAAACATCATGGCACTGACAGAATCTGGAAAACTGCTAAAAATAGTAACTTATTCCATTGTATTCATTTCGTGGTACAAGGGTGCTCTTGTGATCGGGTCAGAGACCTTACAATTGACTTCCGACCACCGGCCACCAGCCATTGACTTCCGATCACCGGCTCACCGACCGGTTGTTTTCCGACCACTTTCCGACCGCCGTCCGGCCATAATATTCCGACGAAAAAGAATATTCCGGTGAAAAAAAAAAGTCTCGGGGGCCTCCACCCCCGAGGCCTTTAAAGTTGCCCCTGATTCTTGTCTGTGAAAATTTTGGTTTCCGGTGAGTGATTTTCCTTTACGCACGATGGCTTCTCCTCATAATGGGGGCCTTACAAATGTGCGCTTTTACCACAGAAAATTACAAGGGTAAATCAGGCCTTATACTTAACAGTGATGAGAGTTAAAAGAGTATTTAGAGAGTTAGTTTCAAAGCACTCACAACTTGTAGGAAACCATAAAAACAAAATTTCTACTAATAAAAATCATAGACTCACTTTTGGTATCCATGTGTATTACATTTTCTATCTCTTTGTTTTGTTTTTTAGATGGATCTCTTTAATCGTCTAAATGAACTCCCGAGTGACTTTGTAATAAATATCTTTTTCAACTACAACATTGGATTCAATGTTTTCTGGGAAATTTAAGTGGTTCGAGATTTAAAGGAGACTAGAGATTATGTTGTTTTGAACTCTTACATAGTGATGGCCGGTTTTTGACAACCATGGCCGCAAGAACCAACCCCAATCAGGGAAGAGCACAATACAAGAAAACGATTAAAAAAACGCTTTTACATTCACCACCACCCCTTCTATGCTTGCCCACAGCGGGCCGCCCCTCAGTTTGGCCACATTACTCTATTACTATTGGGTTTCCAATCCCAAGATGTGTCTAGCTCATGGGAACACTGCTTATCACATGCATGCAGGTTCAGTGGCAAGTGAAGTTTGCATGGCAGGTTTGGCTTCATATATTGTAAGGCTTTTTACACAAATTAATTATCATACATAGCGTGTTGGTTTTTAGCGTGCTGAGTATCGTGTCAAATTCTCTCTCTCTCTCTCTCTCTCTCTCTCTCTCTCTCTCTCTCTCTCTCTCTCTCTCATTCTCTACAGCACACCATCTCCAAGCCATGGCCCCTCACTGCCGGCACCTACCATAGCTTACTTCCTATCATTTGGTATCAAAGCCTCGCATCTGGCCTTGGCTTGACATGGCACGGGATCGGTCGCTTATGCAGAGAGAAGGGAGGAGAACAACCTGCACACTTTTTCCCATAATGAGCATCAGTAGAATCACCTTGCCCTGTGGAGCAATTTTCATCACAGTAGATTCTGCAAATTCGGCATATACGGCCTGCTACGAGCGAGATATTCTCCTCGCTACATTTTTGCACATCTCTGCAGAGAGCTCATTTTTGTTTCCTTTGTGTTCACACTATTAAGAAATAGTGGCCACCACTTTACTCTATCAAGTGGGTATTCCCACCTCGGGTAACCTTGGCTCGGCATTCGGTGTTCGGTGCTTGTTAATAGCAGATTGAAACCATATCAGCATTGCGATGACAGGAGAGCATCTCAAAAGGGCTCCGAGATGCAGTATTAACGCCTTGTGTCCACTTGCAAGCTATGAAGAACCGTACCATGAAACAAAAAGCCTGCATATCAAAAAAGCACTGCAATTGACTTATGGCTTGAGAGCTAGATGTTGCCACAACAAAGTTTTTTAAAGAAAAGATAGATGATGATTATTGAATAAACATGAGAGTAGATGTGGTTCAGGTAAATCAGAGACATGCTGCCCCAGAAATGGTAAAGAATTCTCAACGTGGTTATGCAATCGTTTTTAAGTTGCAAATTCTTGAGGAAGTCAAAGACCAATACATGAAGAACTCCTTCTAGATTGCGGTACCAGTTTCACCCACTATCTTCGTGTGTTTAGTGTCATAGATCTATGGTTTTGTCCATTGTCAACATCATTGTCCAAAGCCTTGTTCCAGATTATCTGTTGTCATCTATTGTCATTCTTGTCAATGTCAAAACTTTGTACGGGTTATAGACACTACCATATAACAACAAAAAAAACAAAAAAAATGGTAAGACCGCCCTTTGTTGTTTGGTCGGGTTCTCTGGTATGTCTCACATTGATGGTTGTTTGAGGGAAGTACACACACACACCTATGCCATAGTCAAGGGGGGGGGGCTTCTACTAATGGTTTCAGGTGATTGGACTCTACCATGGTCTGTATCAAGTCCATAGCCAGTGGTTTGGGCTTGAGGGGGGGTTGTTAGGTTTCAAGCCCAAGAGGTGTCCAGCTCGCGGGAACACTGCTTATCACATGCAGGCAAGTTTAGTGGCAAGTTAAGTTTGCATGGCACGTTTGGCTTGATATATTGTAAGGATTTTTACACAAATTGATTATCATATATAGAGTGTTGGTTTTTAGCCTGTTGAGTACCATGTCGAATTCTCTCTCTCTCTCTCTCTCTCTCTCTCTCTCTCTCTCTCTCTCTCTCTCTCTCTCTCTCTCTCTCTCTCTCTCTCCAACACACCATCTCCAAGCCATGGCTCCTCGCCACTGGCACCCTCCATAGCTTAGTTCCTATCAATTACCACCAGAGGGCGATGTTAACCCTCACGCACATTCCTATCACCTATGATAGACGCCATATTATTTATTTGGTAGAGTCAGGTATTAACGAGCTTGATGGTCCAATAGGAAAAGGGTAAGAGTGATACCCGATGAGAGGTGCACTCTAGCTGGAACGTTAAGGGTTAGTTGGCTTTGCGATGGGGGCCCAAGTGTGAATGGGGCGAGCTCATATAAAAGTCACCTAAACCTAAAAATCATTTATTCTCTCATTTGTGGAATTGAAGAGTGCTCTACTCCATCTCCATCTTATTCTTCTTCATCTTTTTGCGTGTATGTCTATGCGTGAGAGAGAGAGAGAGAGAGAGAGAGAGTGTGTGTGTGTGTAATCGAGCATTGTGACTAACGAGTGAAAACGGACGCCTAAAAAAGTAAGCAGTTAACCTTCGAGGTTATTCGCCGATGCTTGTAGGGTGCCCAAGGCACATGCATATGCGCTTTGGTCGTGTGCTAGAGATGGAGCAACTAGTGAGCATTTGGACTTACGCGAGCTCTCAATATCCACCTACCTTAGGTTCCGGGCCCTCAGCGGGAACCCAAGATAGTACCACTCCGGACCCGCATATAGCATTTAGTGACTCTTCCTCTGACTACGATGTCATAGAGGGTTTCCCAATGCCTAATCCCGATAGCTCAAGCCAAGACATGCATGCCATGGGTCCACATTCCGGGCTGACGAGCATGCTTAGCAGCTTGAAGGAAACCTTTAGTAGAGCCACTCGCTCCAAACATGGAGCTAACGATGTAAATGAGGGGGGTAGGGAAGTAAATTCGCCATTCATGACCAACGTAGACCCCATGCTCTTAGAGAGTGTGCACGTGAATACTCCATTCACCGCACGTCTTGACTCTTCAGAGCTATTCCCCTTTGAGGTTATATTACCTGATGGCAGAAGCCTTGCCAAAGTACAAGAAGTTGAGCGGTATATCATCGCGGCTAGGGAAAAGGAAATTAAGAGCTTACACAAGCCAGAGCAACGAAGAGAGTTAAAAGCGAAAGCCCCTATGTCAATATCTTTGCTAGGAGAGCAATTGAGTGCTCTTGAATTAGCGACCACTAAGGGTCAACCCATAGAGAGCAACAGTGCATCTAGCTCAAACGACATCCCTAGCACCTCAAGTGAAAGGGCAAGGAAACTGAACATGCTCATCACCACCCAGGCATGCCCTATATAGGCCCTTGGCCTTCTAAATATAGGGACCCCCTTGACTGCATGTCCGTCATGGCCCTTGGCCGTGCCTGGTCTTACCATTGTCCTGACATTACTCCCCCCTTGGAGAAGCATTTTTGTCTGCAAAAACACAAGTGATGGTATCTTCATAAGAACACTAATGTTTTCTACCGTGACATCCCTCATGGATCCATCGGTTCATTTGAGCGGAACCCGGTTCAATAGGAGGTTCAATGAAACCAAGAGTAACATCTTGATTTTTTACATTGTTGTCCATTTGCAACCATCTGATGGTATCGGTTTCTATCTAAACATAGTGCATAGACTCCATTTAGAACGCTCATGAGCATCGTAAACGAGTTTATCACAACTAAGGTGTACCAAAAAGAGTACCTCTTGCTACTTTCTATAAAAGTAGCTTGCTGACATAACTCATCAACCAAGTTTAGTCCTTGACTTAAGTCCTTGACTTGTTCTCAAATTTCATCATCAGTAAACAACCCCACCCTAACGAGTGTTCAAGATTGAGAACTTGACTTATACATGAAGAGGCTACCTAGTCGCAACATGCGTTAACTGATAGTAAGTAAACTCCAAGAAGAGCAATAAATGCTTATTAATTATATTGCTTGGTGCTAATGTACGCACTTTGCATATCCTTTAGCCCAAGATTACACTTTGTAATCTGCCTATCCCCTTGGATATTGATAGTACTGAGGTGTGTGTCCCCCACGGTTTATAGAGAGTCTTCCCAGACGACTAGTAAACGGCAAATCACAATAGCATATAACACTGTGTTGAGGAATCAACAATGTCCGGAATAACCATCGTGGTTAACTTCAAAAAATCCACAAACACCCAAACCGAGCCATGACCTGTATTGGTGATTAGTAGACCCAAAAGTAATCTCATAGAGATAGTGCACATAGAGTGCAAAATGTTTCATAAGCAACAACTTGAAGAATATGCATGCCGTTCCAAATCATCCTTTGCTAAACACTAGGGCCCATAACACCTAGTGTGCATGCATTTTGCAGAAAACAGATCCGAACCTGTATATCCATGGTAATCCTTGCCAATACTTATGGCAAATGTGATGCGCCTAGCACACATTAAAAGGAATTCAATTGCAATCTTTGCAAGCCTTGGTGAAACATCTGAACCATAATAGAAGGTGAAACCGGGATCACCTCTAGGTACAAACAATGAAACTTTTTCATCAAAACTTAGAGCCTTGCTATATGTATAAGCAACCATCTGTAATGTTGTTTAGCAATACTTGTAGCTGAACAAGTCATTCTAAGTATCCGACAATTTCTGGCCACTAAAATTGCTCCTGATACATCGTGTTGAAAATGGTCTAGAAAACAGATTTGACCAGCACCTAGGGACTTTGTCGTGACACATAATTGAAATAATGGCGTCAGTGTCAGTCCAGAGACTCATATTCTCCACATGTAGAATATGTCTCATGTAAGGATGTTTAAAAAAGAACATCCTTCAAGTACAAGATGTACTTGTGTGTGTAGGTATTTCTAAATACTCTGTGACAAGAGTGAGAGGGACCCTCATTCATTTCTCCACACTGGCTAAACCGAACTCCTTGAGTCCCTAGACCATGTTGTATCCCATGTGACAACATGTGCCAAATTGAATCCTACAAGTGGATTCATAACAGCATAATGTACATTGGACACTACGGCCCAAAATACTTGTTTCGACATGCCCTTGGCATGGCCCTGAAATATTCAAGCGTATTTAAACAACATGATAAAAACCAAGCAATGCATACTAAAAACTGGAATAACACCAAATCAATAGATGCGTACCTGGAGATTGAACGGCATGTTCTCCTACCCGTATTCAAGTACAGAGGAACACGTCATCCACGTGTGAAAAAACAAGCAACATTGCACTAGAAAACCTGGGTGTTGCCTTTGCAATCCAAACCCGTTGGGTAGAGTCTATGTAGTCAAACGCCTTAGTAAGACCCTTTGTAGAACTGTGCAACTAGCAAGAAACGGTAACCAACCAAGTTAACCATGTACAGAATGATGAGAATCAACTTGAAAAGTTGAATTTTTCTCCTATTGCATGGTAGATTTCGAAATTCTTTCCTTGAAAGTATAATGGAAATAGATCAGACTATGATCCTCAATGCATATGGGATGATTTAGTAAGCACCCACTGGGTCGTACCCCAAAATTGTGATGCCATAGACACTCATAGTGCTATATAGAGAGCAAGAAATCCACACAAGTGGGATGCCTAGCTCGTATCAACAGCCATGCTATCTCAATTGTTTGCTGCCTCTAGAGTCCATGGTATAGATCAGCTGATGTAAGTGCAAGAGTATCAAAACCTCAACTTGAGCGTCTCACTAAAAACATATAGTGCAAAAATGACACCCTAATCCTTCGAAATGACAAGACTCTTACTCGTCCATGAACGTCGATGTATTCGGTGTGTACTCCACTGGGCAGATCTGTTCGATCATAAGAACAATCACCCAAGGAATGCCAATAGTTGGGTCCTACCCAAAATCTGACAATGGCTCTTAGCCAGCCTGTGTGTGGATCCTAGCTCTTACGGCAATTAGTGTTCAATCGATAAGCCGATGACAACTAATGTGAATGGCATCTTGGCCAATTTCTAGCTGAGAGTTAGAGTACCTTGGCTCATGCTGACTCTCAAACATGTATCAAAAGCTTCTTAGAAAGTTTTCATTATTCTTGAGAGAAATAAGAAAAAGAGAGAGAAGAAGAGCATGCTGGGCCAAAGAACTTTCCCGAAATTTCTAGAGTGTGTGCCCAGAATGTGTGCACTTAGGCATCTTATACCTGAGTTGAAACTTATGCTATAAGCATACAACAATCTATCTGTATGACGCTCTCATCGAGAGAGGCAACAGAAAACACAAGTCAAATCTTGACCATCTATCGTGTATGGGTTGTGACTGTATGAGGATGACTTGAATAGGGCACTTTGCCGGTGAATTTAGTCGAAATTTAAGGTTCTTTGTAGTGTTGTTGTGCGTTGACAACAACCAAAAATTTAAGCAATCCAAAACTTAATTTGTCCGTGACAGGGTGTCTGGTGTGATAGCTGAAGCGTAACCTCTGAAGTGGTGAAATTAATGCCACCTAGTTAGCATGCCTTGCATACGGATTGTTAAGCCCTTGGCGAGAGTGATGGCCTCAAGCGTGAGAGCCAAAACTATTAGTGCCTTGCACAGTCTAAAAACTGGTGATATTCCCTACATTGCCAGTTTTTCAAACTTGTGTGCCACTGGCCGTGATTCCAAGTCATTGGGTAGTACTTTGGCACAAGGGAGAAGCCGTGCTTCGTATAAAACTGGTCGTTGCTATAACCAGTTGTCCCGAGAGTTCATAGGAGAAACTTGCTCACATATGGCTCATAGCCATATTTGGTTGTCAGACAGATGGCTCATAGCCATATCTGCTTCCCATAGATGGCTCATAGACATATCTGTTATGCTAGTGGGAGTGGTCGTATACACAATGAGTGGAAGTTGTCGTATACACAACTCGCCCTCTTGCACCATATATGCCCGTCGAGCACAAAATAAAATAACTTGCAATCCCATTGCCTAATCCCTCCTAAATCCGTATGCTCATAGCATACGAATGGGAGAAGGTGCCAAATGGTGTTGGGGTATAAAGCCCAATGTGGTCGCCCAGGTTAGTGGGCGGGCCGCCAGGTATGTACACATATTCTTTTGTAAAAACCTAATAAGAACTCACTATGCTCTACACATTACAGTAGAGCGAGTTCACCATATCATCGTGCTCTTCTTCTCGCACTCTCTCTCGCGTCTCACTTCCGCTCGTACTCCTTCAACTGGTATCAGAGCTCAGATCGAGGCTCGGGGTAGCACTGCAGGAGGCTAGAGTCACCAACTTAGATTGGAGTGAAATTCGACAGGCGAAGACACGGCCCCAAATCTCGTGGGCGAGCTCGAAGGGCTCGGTGTGCTCAGAATTTCATTCTGAGGTCATCTCGGCCACCGTTCGGCTTCGACAACGGTCTACGCAGGCCATTTTCGACTACGTGGTCTCGACGGGTGCAGATCCGACTTTGCAAATTTGGGGTTTTCGGCCTACGACTGCAGGTGCTGAGGATATCGACACTCCTAGAGTGTTGATTTGTGGCTGTCTACACATCGAAGGACGGCTCACAGTTCTTGGAGGCGTGTCACATATGACAAGGGCGCATCTACACACAAACTGTAGGCGACATCCACTAGTTCATCAGGTAGCTTGTGTTTGCTGCTTGATATTCCAGATTTCATCCTGACATTGCAGGTACTTCCACATGGGATGTATTGTCAGAGATGATGTATGTCTGTTGAGGGTTTGCTGGCTGTGAGTCACGCAGCAAACAACTGTCGCAGCGGTTACAACATACAGTGGGAAATTTGTGGATGTATGACTTTGTGGGAAGTCTATGTACTGTCAGATTTACTGTAGCCTTTGTTGAGGGTCGAGTGAGGTTTTATTGAGCTGGGGGATTCTCGAATGTTGAGATCCTTTCGGTGATACAGGTCTTGGAGCGATCCCTCGAGCACCCTTAGATAGGCAGCTAGGATGTATTGACTGTGAGTTAGACAGTTGGGATTGCATCTTTGCTTTACTTCCGTTGAGGCATTGTCGCAGTCTATGCTTACAGGACAGCGACAGGACAGTCAGAGACAGTACAGGTGCAGGACAGGTTTACCCACAGCTTACAGTGTCAGAGAGACGGTGTTTCTTGAGCTGTTTTTTGGTCTATTTTTTAGTACACCAGAGCCATTTTACAAAGGAGACTCTGCCAAAATTTATGCAGAATCTGAAGCTTTCTTGGTTCATTTGACAGGTTGATATTGGTTCAGAGTTCAGTTTACAGGGGAAACTCTGCCGAATTTTTCCCAGGAAAGTAAACTACTGTGAAGCGTAGCTATGGCTGGATCACAGGACACTGCTCTTTACAACATCAAGAAACTGGATGGAACCAATATCCCATTGTGGAAGAAGCAAATTTGGCACGTGTTGGTACAAAAGAAGCAGATAAAACCTATAAAGCTCAAGGGGATAAAACCAGAAGATATGGACGAAGATGAATGGAGCGAAATGGATGAATTGGCACTTTCTACCATTATGCTGACTTTGGCAGAAAGCGTTTACTTCAATGTAGCAGACGAGATGTCGGCTTATCAAGCATGGTTAAAGCTGAGTGATCTTTATGAGAAGCAGAGTGCAGCTTCACAGATATATTGGCTTAAGAAGCTTGTTGACTTGAAGATGAAAGAAGGGACACCTATGTCCAATCATCTGAATGAATTCAACACAATCTATAGTCAGTTGTCAGCTCAAGGTGTCAAGTTTGATGAACATGTTAGAGCTATGTTCCTGTTGATCACATTGCCGGAAAGTTGGGACACTTTTCGCACAGCTTTGAGTAATTCTGCACCTCCAGATGGTTTGAACATAGCAGGTGTAGAAGGAAGTATGCTTACTGAAGAAACCAATAGAAAGACAATGGACAAAGGCAAAGGAACAGCCTTAGTTGTCAAGGGAAGGACCAAAGAAAAGTACAAAGGTGGAAAGAGGAATCAGTCTCGTAGCAAGTCCCGCAGTGCTAAAGGCAAGAGTGACATAGAATGCTACCATTGTGGCAAGAAGGGTCACATGAAAAGAGACTGCAGAGAATGGAAAGCAGAAAAAGGCAAAGAGAAAGCTGAAGACCATGGTGAGAAGAACAAGTCCTCAGTGAAGATTCAAGAAATAAATGTGACAAACACGGTTGCAGAGGATGACAGTCTAGTGTCAGGAGACATCTACTTCTTGAAGAATACAATGGACTCAGCTCTTCTTACAGCATCTAATGGAAATGCACTCAGTGACTGGATTATAGACTCAGGGGCATCACTTCATGTGTCTCCAAACAAGGAGTGGTTTACTTCTTATGTGACCACTAAAGATCATGTTCGACTAGGCAATGGGTAGACATGTGAGATCTTAGGTGTTGGAGATGTTCAATTGAAGTTTCAAAATGGCTCTTCTTTCACGTTGAAGAATGTGAGACATGTTCCTGCAATTACAAAGAGCTTGATCAGCACAGGTTTACTTGATGATGCTTGCTACGTCACCACTTTTGGACAGAACATGTGGAAGATATCCAAGGGTTCTATGACAGTAGCACATGGAGTAAAGTCTGGAGGACTTTACATGATTTATGTATCAAATGTCTCTAAAAATGTAATCAATGTAACCGAGCAGCCGAACGTTTCTTTGTGGCATAGCCGGTTAGGACATATGTCCAAGAAGGGAATGGAAATCTTGTCTCGTTCTGGTTATTTGCCTGGCTTTTCATTTAATGATTTTGAATTCTGTGAACATTGTCTGTATGGTAAGCAAACACAGCAGCCACATAAGCATAGAAGCAGTAGAAGAGATACACAGTTGGCACTTGTTCATAGTGATTTGTGTGGACCTATGCCTAACCTATCTCTAGGGGGAGCTTCTTACTTTATGACATTTACAGATGATTACTCGAGGAAAGTATGGGTTTACTTTCTCAAGCACAAGGATGAAGCCTTTAGTGTTTTCAAAACGTTTGTGACACTTGTGGAGAATCAGAGTGGCAAGAAGCTTAAATGCTTACGCACTGACAATGGTGGAGAGTATGTTTCAAAGGCCTTTCAGGACTTTTGTAAGTCAAAAGGTATAAAACGTGAACGTATTGCTCCTTACAATCCTCCTCAAAATGGTGTTGCTGAGAGGATGAATAGGACCATACAAGAGAAGGTCAGAAGTATGTTGTCTAATGCACAACTGCCAAATGGGTTTTAGGTTGAAGCTGTATCAACAGCTGTTCATCTTGTAAATAGATCTCATAGCAAGGTTTTGCAGAAGGATTCAGTGCCAGAGATGGTATGGTCAGGCAAAATGCCCTCATACAAGCATCTCAGAGGCTTTGGCTGTGAGGCATATACTCACGTTCCAAAGGAATTTAGGAACAAACTTGAGCCAAAGAGTAGAAAGTGCATCTTTCTAGGCTATGGTAATTCTGGTGAGATGGGGTACAGACTTTGGGATCCCGAATCCAGAAAGGTTGTCCGCAGCAATGATGTTCACTTTAATGAATCCAAATATCATTGTAAACCAAAGAGGGTTGAGGAGATTAGAAGAGTTGTCTTCCAAGAAGATGGACCTGCACGTGCAAGACAAAATGTCAGGGCTCAAGAGGAGCAAGGACAGGATAGAGTGGAACCACAGGTTGTGGTTGAGCCTGAGCCACCTATTGTGCGTAGATCTGGACGTGTCACGCGACCTCCTGATAGGTTTGTTCCATCTATGAACTATGTCATGTTGACTGATTGCAATGAGCCTTCATGTTACAAGGAAGCAGTGCAAATGAAGGACTCCGGGAACTGTCAATTGGCCATGCAGTCAGAGATGACAGCTCTGCATAAAAACAAGACATGGAAGCTAGTTAAATTACCACAGGGAAAAAAGGCTCTACCTTGTAAATGGGTTTACAGGTATAAGATCACCGCTCATGATAGTCAGCCAAAGTACAAAGCAAGGATTGTTACCAAGGGCTTTAAGCAAGAACAAGGCATTGACTTTGATGAAGTCTTCTCTCCGGTGGTCAAGATGACTACATTGAGATGCTTTCTTGCATTGGTTGCCATATTAGATTTGGTGTTGCACCAAATGGATGTCAAGACAGCGTTCTTGCATGGTGATTTAGATGTGGAAATTTACATGCAGCAACCATAAGGGTTTGTTGAGAAAGGCAAGGAGGATTGGGTATGCCAGTTGTTAAAGAGTCTTTATGGCTTAAAACAATCACCGAGGGCATGGTACCATAAATTCCACAAGTTTATGCTTTCTCAAGGCTACAAACGTAGTGAGTTCGATCACTGTCTATATACAAAGAAGGCTAAGGATGGCAGTTGGCTGATCCTTATTTTGTATGTGGATGACATGTTGATTGCTGGCAAGCACTTGGAAGAAATTTCAGCTTTGAAGTCAAAGATGGAAAAATCGTTTGACATGAAAGACATGGGTGAGGCAAGTCATATACTTGGTATGCGCATTGAGAGAGACAAATCAAAGAAGTTGATTTGGTTATCTCAAACAGAGTATATTGACAAGGTTTTGCAACGTTTCAATATGGAGAAGGGAACGGCACTGAGTGTTCCATTGCCACCATATGTGAAACTTAGCAAACAAGATTGTCATGTGTCTGAGGAAGAAAAGGCTGAAATGGATAAGATTCCATATGCGTCTGCAGTGGGTAGTTTGATGTATGCAATGATTGCTACTCGCCTAGACATTGCATTTGCAGTGGGAGTAGTAAGTTGATACATGTCAAACCCAGGCAAGAAACATTGGGAGGCAGTGAAAGTAATATTGAGATACCTGAAAGCTACAAAGAGTATGCGTATATGCTATGGGAGTCAGGAGCTAAGTGTAAAGGGTTTTACAGACTCAGATTATGCAGGTGACTTAGACAACCGAAGGTCTACGTCAGGGTATGTCTTTACATTGGCTGGTGGAGCAATATCATGGCGTTCTAGATTACAAGATTGTGTTACTCAGTCTACTACAGAGGCTGAATATGTTGCAGCATCAGAGGGATGCAAAGAATCAATTTGGCTTAATCGACTAGTAACAGATTTGGGAATCAAAGAAGAGATGCCTGTGTTATATTGTGATAGTCAAAGTGCTATACAATTGGCTCGCAATCCAGTTTATCACTCAAAGACAAAGCATGTGGATGTGAAGTATCATTTCATCAGGGAAATGCTCGAGGATAAGCAACTTCAGCTTGTCAAAGTTCACACCACAGAAAATCCTGTTGATCTACTTACAAAAGGACTTCCCTCAGAGAGCTTTGCGCATTTTTGCAAGCAGTTAGGTGTAGGGTAGTACATCACTTCTCTACATCTCTTGTATATTAGCTTGTATAGTAGCTTCTCTCACACTTAAAGTACCACATTGGACTTTAAGTGGGAGGTTGTTGGGGTATAAATCCCAATGTGGTCGCCCAGGTAAGTGGGCGGGCCGCCAGGTATGTACACATATTCTTTTGTAAAAACCTAATAAGAACTCACTATGCTCTACACATTACAGTAGAGCGAGTTCACCATATCGTCGTGCTCTTCTTCTCGCACTCTCTCTCGCGTCGCACTTCCGCTCGTACTCCTTCAAATGGGAGAAGGTGCAATGCAAGATCCCAAAATGGAAGCCTTGCTTCACCAAAATCTGTTAGTTCTAATAGATTTTGACATATAGAGAGCATGAGACAAAGAATCGACCTTGTCGAGCAATTTCAATTGGGAAGAACTAATACTGTGTGGAAACCATTTGCTAAAAACTGCTAGAAATAGTGACAAGGAGTCGCCCATGCTGAGCAACTTGCCCCCTACATCAAGGCGAGCAGGAGGATGTGTCAATCTCCTTGAGCGTCCAAAAACACTGCAAATTGGCTATGCAGTTGCATCAAATTGAACTACTGACGAGTTGTGGTTCAAGTCAAGGCGATAGAGATTCAAGGCATGCGTGAGTCTAATCGCTATGTCAACAATGTATGCCAGTAGCATCATATTAAACGCATACATTCAACAAATACTTATCATTTGAAAAGTCAATACAAGTCTTGCTTGTCGGCAATCGTCAAAAAATTTTAATGCAGCATGGCATGCATTAAAAAAATGATGCAAATGATAAGGTTGCTGTAGATTTAGAAATCGTGCAAATTTGTAAATGAATGATCAAGCACACTCGCCAAACTATGTCGAGAAATAGAAGTGACTAACTTGAACAAAAACGTTTCCGTAAAATCATGCAAGCCTTGCTTGAGAAATTCTACCTATCTCTTGGGTCACAACCTTTGTACAAGTCGGAAGTCACAAAACCAAACAAAGTGCAGATGATTGCATTAAAAAAATTTCAAAAAGTAATGCCAAAGTACCTGGAACGTTAGCGGATGCACCTAGACCTTGTCGTGCATGGTGCTTGATCCCTCTCGTGGGCGCTGTAAATTCTCGAGTCTGGCGTCACTAAATCTATATCATACTTGGTACTGCTTGAATCTGAAAAACTGTGGGATGCCTTTCCAAATCAATTGGCGTCCGCTAGTGATGCCTTGCATGTGATTTCCAATCCATGTCGAAGTTAGAAACCTTGTTTCCCTAGTGTCCTGGCGAATTGAATCTCTTGCTATATCGTGTTAATGCAAGCTTTGTTGATAGGATTACTCTTCACCAAAACCCGCCAAAATCGAGCCTTGTTAGAGAGATGGGGAAGATTTCTTTAAGGTCAATACGCATGCCAAAAGCAATCTTCAAAAGCAGCGTGGCCCTTGCAAAAATTTCTGCAGAATCCGTGAAGGCATGTTCGTTGATGCAAATCGGTATCGGAGATGCTATGCAGGCCACAAGTCGAGGTTTAGGGGTGTGCATGAACCCCTAGGCAATTTAATAATTTTAATGGTGGGCACCTCTTGGAATTTTGGGTGCCCCAATATGAAATTAACGCCTGTTGCAGCAGCGATGGTGTACAGGTGATGCCGTCTGAGAGAGAACGTGAGAGGGCGAAAGCCCTCTCGTGCCATGGTCTTCAAGCCTGTGACGTCATATGTGCCCCTCGGCCTCGCGCTCACATCGAGCTCCTCAGCAGCCAATCAGCGTGGGTGCGCCAGTTGCTACTCCCCTGGTTAGGGACTATGCTCGCGGCCCATTAGCGGCTCGTGCTTCCACCTCTACTAAGCGGTCATGCCCGTACAGCCAAGCCTGGGCTTCTTCTTCTCCACCATGCAACATGAAAAACCCCTCCCCAATCTTGAGGACCATGCCCCTCCATAATCCAGAGAGAGAGAGAGAGAGAGAGAGAGAGAGAGAGAGAGAGAGAGAGAGAGAGAGAGAGAGAGAGCCCTTGAGAGGCCATGCCTCGGCTGAAATCGATCGATCAAGAGATAGAGAGAGAGAGAGAGAGAGAGTCTGGGAAGGCATGCAAAGCTATGCCTCTCCATGCTCTCCGTTGCTTCTCCTCCATCACTCCCCTCTCCCCTGAGCTCTGATACCAATGAAAGGGCAAGGGAACTGAACATGCTCATCACTACCCAGCCATGCCCTACATAGGCCCTTGGCCTTCTAAATATAGGGACCCCTTCATTGCATGTCCGTCCTGGCCCTTGGCCATGCCTGGTCTTACCATTGTCCTGACATCAATCCTAGATGGAGCGTTCCTAAATGAGAACTGGGAGTATGAACTACAAACAAAAACTCTAACTGACCTATACACAGGTTACACCTATCACGTGGGTTGGTTAGATGTCCTACAATCCACAATGGATGCTACTAGCATGGAGGATCAACAACAAAGAGTTTGTGAGGTCATCCATAGGGTTATTGAGCTAGAGAGACGGAACAAGGGGATCCATATGCCTTCAACGGGTCTCATGAGATTCTTGGATACAGGGAAGGCTAAACAACCAACCTTATCGCAATGGAGACTCCCTCGGTGAGTCCGATGGATCCTCCATATTTTGTTTTGCCAGGGGTCTGAGTGAAATCTGAGCCCACAAGTGATAGCTTTACTTTTCCAAGTCTAGCTCATCTTTCCCTTGATGATACCACGGCTACCATGCCTACCCCAATAATGGGCATGCCAAGAAACACGCCGTGGACCTCATTTGTTAGTAAAGCGCCGCTACATGGTAGCTCAATGCCTGCAACAATACGTACAAGTGTGTACCAATCGTATAAACCCATGGGTCCTTGTACTCATGTAGTTCCTACCCCTCCCATTGTTTCAACAACCTATGCTCCACAACCACAACACCCAAGCTCTTGTTTCCATGGGACCATACCGGCTAGCATTAGCATGTCACATACGACGTCTGCTATGCCTAGGGCCACACATATGAACTTTGGACCACCACATGACACAACACCCTACCAAATGTGGAACCCAAGGGCTTCCTATGTGCTAATCCCAATGCCAATACCTACTCCATATGTAGTCTGTGGAGCACCTCCACCCACGGTTCTTGCTCACTTAGGTGACTTGGCAACATTTTCTCAAGCTATCAATCGATCGATTGCTGAGAATATGAGTAACACGCCTGATAGAGAACCTAGAAGTAAGGTAGTACAAATAGCCAAGCTCACACAAAAATTTAGTGGAGATGGGGATGTGAGAAAGCATATCTAAGTGTTTGAACAAATATGAAATTCTCTAGGAGAACACAATGACCTGCATAAGAGTAATGCTTTAAGCCTAACCTTAAATGGGAAGGCTGGGGATTGGTATAGAACCCTAAGGGTGGAAGAAAAAATGATTTACCCTACTCTTAGGAAACTATTCTTAAAAGAATACATACGAGAGGGAGTGCTTTGGGGTGTAGCCTCTCAACTCCAGAAAGCCCAACAAGAGGAAGGAGAGTCGGTGAGAGACTTTATTAGTTGCTTGAAGCATTTGAATTCTCGTTGTAATCCAAATGAGTGCTTTAATAATAATCAATTGCTTGATAGATTCATTAGGGGATTACGACATGAGGATATCTACAATGGCCTAGTCAATTAGAGGTTGTTGGGGTTCAACAACACAAGGATTTCATTCTCACACATACTAGCACACAAAGAGAAGAACACCCAATTCATGATCAGAAATACTGTAGAAGTTGAACAAACATTTCAGACTTAACAAGAAGAGGAATCAAACAAGATCAGACATCAGAATTGTTCCTTATTCTCAAACTTCATACATCTCCTTCCATTTCTACACGTGATTACTTCCATCCCCAACAAGTTATAATTGATCTAACTGACATGAACATCCGACTTAACAAGTCCGAATATCCGATCAACTAAAATCCGACTGAGCAAAATCCGATTCAGATCCGATTTTCAGTCAAAATCCGATAATCGGATTGAACATTACTTCAACTAAATAAGTACCCTATCAACATATGGCACGCCCCGGTGGTGGATTATGTAGAAATCCGACCCGGATCCACATATCCCTTGATCAAAACATCATGACAAAATAAAGTTCAAAAACTACAAATACTGTTCAGCGTGAAAATACTAAATGCTGCATCACTTCTCCATAGTCTCAGAAACACTAACAACTTCAGCTTCAGAAGTTGAAACTTCTACTGGGTCAGAAGTCTCCCCGGCTGGAACTGTAAATCTTGCTAAAACATCTTCATCAATCTGTGATTATGGCTTAGCGTTTGGCTTATGCTCCAGTTCTGATTCCATGTTATGAACTGGTCTCTCTGAACACTCAGCCTACTCTTCACCCTTTGAATGCTCTTCAATGACTAGCTTCTCCTTGTTCTTTACTTTAAGCTCTTGCACCTGCTTAATCCAAAACTCTCTCTCCTTTTTCAGTTGAGCTATCTCCACCAGCAAATTTTCTTCATGTGCACTAACAAAGCCTATCTTCACCACTTCATATGGATGCTTCAAAACATTATTCAATCTAGCTCTCATGGATTTCCAGACTTCCTCCATGGTCTACTTGAGTTGCTGCCTAAGGACCTGCACATCTCCCTCTGACATCAGCACTCCAGTAACATCCAAATCCTCATGAGACAACACTTGTTTCTCTATGTCCAGAAAAGGCTGAAGTCTTTGCTCAAGCACCAAATTCTGAACCTGCAATTCCACATTTGTGTTAGCCAACTGCTATAACGCATTGCTGGCTTTACCTTCGAGAGTCATGGTCTACTCTTTGAATAGCCCTAAGGACAATTTGACCTTGGCCAATTCATCTTAATGTTTCCCCAAAATAGTCTTCATTTCCTCTTTTTGCTGAATCTTCAAATTGTCTATCTGCATAGTCAATTTTTTTACCATATCAACCTACTCCTGTAATAACACCTGAGCTGTCCCTGTTTTGGTCATTGCTTGCACTTGATTATCCACCTGTAATTGTTGTTTTTGAAAAAACTTCTTAACCTGTGCCAACATCTGCACATCCATGTGTCAACATCATCATTGTCCACCACTTCCTTAGCCTTAACATCAGAGCCAGGATCAAAATCTAACTGCCTAACTGCCTTGAACATTTCATTGTCCACTTTCCTTTTCTTTGAGAAAGTGAACAACTTTCCCAGCTTAGTGGTTGTCTGCACTTTATCCTTAGGACTCATGATAGGCATATCCAAATATGGAATAGAAGTAACCATTTCTGAATTTTGCACAGCCTTTAGAGCCTCCTCCTGTGAATATCCATCTTTGACCAAGAACTTAAAAGAAGCCAATTGCTGCTTGTTCTCCAAAATATCTGCTGGCAAGTCCAACTTCAAACCTCCAGTTTGATTTTCCTGCATATCCGACATTCTGCCCAAGTCACTAGTAAAATGCTGATCACCTGCATCCTTGATTGCACTAGGGGCTTTGTAAGGAAAACTAAACATTGCTGCCAAAAATGCCGAAAGTCTAGTACAGTCATGAGCTCTCCTTTTGTCTGACATATACACCTCAGCGGAAATCTTATGAAACAACCAATTAGCTTTGCCCCCCTGTTCTGCAAAGCACAGCGGTCCATAATTCTTTTTGGACATGTAGTTTAACTTAATCAAAAAGCACAACCTTTCAAGGTACCACTTTAGCTGCTCCCTTCTGATATAATGAACATTCCTAAGAATGTAATATTTTATGCCACCTTCAGTGGGACCAAACTCTTTCTTTAACAAAATTTCAGAACACTTAGGGATGGTGGTACTCCCTTTTGATGGCAATTGAAAAACATGAGCTACCAAATTAGGGGTAAGAGAGACAGTACTGGAAATCATACCCTTTGTTTTCCTGATGATGTCAAGCTGAGCCTTGGCATATTAGTTATTCCTCCAATCATCCCATGGTAGCATAGCAAATTCCTGCAATCCAATGGTCTGCAACCATGCAAGATTTGCTTCAACTGTCAAATCCAACCGCATCTTAAAATCCATGAAAGGCTCCATCAGAGACTGCTGGAGCTTGGCCGCACTTTGAGGAGTACCCATGGGTGTATCCGCATCTCCAGAAACTTCTTCTTCTTCCGGGTTGCTTGCATCCACAGTCACAGCTTGCCCCTTGTGTCACAAACATCGTGGTGGCTTGTCTTGCTCCAACTCGGGTTGCATGGTGCTACTTTGCTTCCCGTGTACCATCAATGCACGTGAACGCAGAGGTCATGTGTACTTGAAAAAATCAAGCATCCACATAAGGTAAGTATGAGAGCGATAGAAGTGATTGATGGTGCCTTCATTTAGCGCACCCTCCACTAAGAATACCCGCTACACAAGGGATTCACTTAAGGGGAAATGATTCCACAATTCAAATTCCTTTTGCAAATTACCCTCCTTAAAAATTTTGATCCAGGAACATCCGAGTTGAAAAATTCCAACACAAGAAACTCCAATCCAAGAAAATATGATCTGGCAGACACATCTAATGGAGAAAGTCCGACTATAGATGCTGCACTCAACCAACTCTAGAACCTTACACTCTGACCCTTGTAACCTATTGGTGCACCACTCTGGATGACATAGTGAGAATCAACATTCTTCAGAAGCACATTCTTTGGAAAAGTTTGAGAAGCCCCATACCATTTATCTACGCTGTAGTCTGAAAATTGTTCAGGTAGAATCAATCCTGCTAAAGGCCAATCCAAATGAGGTGGTTTCCCTTGAAACGCTTTTAGTATGAACCCATTAACAAGTTTTTCAACTCTTGTGCTAGAAACATCAGCAACTATAAATGTTCCCTGGCCCATCTCCTGAACAATTTTATAAGGACCAATATATCTCAAAGTGAGCTTGCCTGGATGTGGTCCCAATATGGAGTTATACAACATAACCCAATCTCCCACGTGAAAAGCTTTAAAATTAACATTCATGCTTACCCAAGCCTTACTCCTTCTTTGAATCACCTCAGAGATATATGAACTAATCAATTTTTCTTCTTCCAGCTGCATCAAATACTTGCTCCTATACTTGACTGACAACTTAGGACTCATTTTATCAACAGTGATTCGAACACTCAGAACTACAAATTCCATAGGAACCACAGCTTCCAACCCATAAACAAATCTAAAAGGAGTCATTCCTGTTGTGACCTTGAAAGTTGTCCTAAAAGACCATAGTGCTGAATCAAGCTTCTGATCCCAATCCTTCTTATTGTCGTGAACAATTTTCTTCAATATCCTCACCAGTGTCTTGTTTGTACTTTTAGCCTGTCCATTAGCTTGAGGATGATAAGTTGTGGACTTCTTGTGCATTATCATGTGAGTTTTGATTAACTTAGCAATCAACTCATTTAGAAAATGGCTGCCTCTATCACTAACCATCTCCACAGGACATCCAAATCGAGTCATAATGTTGTGATAGAGAAACCTAGCAACACTGTCAGCTTTATTGTCTTTCAGAGTCACTACTTCAACCCACTTGGTGCAATAATTAGTAGCTACCAAGATATACCTACATCCCCTACTAGTGGTAGGCTTCACAAGTCCCACAAAGTCCATACCCCACTTTTGAAAAGGTTCCAGAGGTAAAATAGGATGATCTGTCATTCTATCTCTGGCATCTGGTTGACCTAACTTCTAACAAATCACACAGCTTTTAGCATACTCATGAGCATCTTTTAACACAGAGGGCCACCATAATCCAGCTTGCAAAACTTTTTTGCATGTAATGTCACCAGAAAAATGTCCTCCAGCTGTTCCTGAATGAGCTTCCTGTAAAACAGCTCTCTTTGTTCAAAGTCTGGAATGCATCGTCGGATTACCTCATCAATCCCTTTTCTATACAATGCTCCTGCTATTACCAAAAACGGTCATCTCTTTAAATCAAACTTCCTTCTCTGATCTTCTGAAAATCCGATTGGCATTGTACCATCTGTAAAAAATGTGAGCATTTGATCATACCTGCTGTTAAGTATGGAGCCTGATTTACCCTTGTAATTTTCTGTGGTAAAAGTGCACATTTGTAAGGCCCCCATTATGAGGAGAAGCCATCGTGCATGAAAGAAAATCACTCGCCGAAAACCAAAATTTTCACAGCCAAAAATCAGGGGCAACTTTAGGGCCTCGGGGGCGGAAGCCCTCGAGGCTTTTTTTTTTTCCCTCGCCGGAATATTATGGCCAGACGGCGGCCGGAAAGTGTTCGGAAAACAACCGTCGGTTGGCCGGTGGCCGGTAGTTAATGGCCGATGGTTGGAAGTCAATGGCCGGTGGCCGGTGGCCGAATTCAAAAGCGGACTTGTCTTCTCAAGGGCGGCCACACATGGGCGGATTGGAGGGTCCGATTTGGACTTATTCACACAAGGGCGGCTACACATGGCTGCCTCTCATAAGAGAGGGCATCCCTTTTGGCCTATAAAAGAAGGCCATTTCTATACACATTTTATAGTGTGAAGTTGATGCAACAAGGTGAGTGTGAGGTGGTGAGAGTGAAGCAAGGCGGGAGCTCCATTAAGGGTATAATCCCTTTGTAAACTACTTCTTGTTTTGAAGTACTAAAGCCATTGAGTGGCTGCTTTCCGGTGGACGTAGCCCACATTGGGTGAACCACGTATATCGTGTGTACTCTCTCTCTCTCTCTCTCTCTCTCTCTCTCTCTCTCTCTCTCTCTCTCTCTCTCTCTCTCTCTCTCTCTCTCTCTCTCTACTCTATAATCTCGTGTATGTAAATCTATCTCTCTCCATTAAGTAATCTACTCAATTATCTATGTAGCTACGTCTTATTTCCTAACAACTGGTATCAGAGCAAGGTTTGCTCATAGCTAAACTATCTCAAGGAAAGGATTCCTTGAATTGAGTGGGAGTTATGGTGGAGGAAGGGAAGCTCAAGATTGAGAATTTCAACGGCAAAAACTACCAATATTGGAAGATGCAGATTGAAGACTATCTCTACCAAAAGGACCTTTATTTGCCACTAGGCGGTCTTGCAAAGAAGCCCGCAACGATGGTAGATGAAGCATGGATTGTCCTTGATCGAAAGGCACTAGGAACAATCCGGTTAAGCTTGGCATCAACGGTGGCTACATGCAGGCCTACCGCTTGACCTTTGGGCGGAAGCTATAAGTACGTCTGTGTACTTAATCAACCGGTCACCCTCAACGGCATTGGATGGTGGAGTTCCAGAAGAGGCATGGACAGGTAAACCGGTGAATTATAAATTCCTCAAAGTGTTTGGGTGTGAGGCTTTCATGCACATAGATAGAAGCCTAAGATCAAAGCTAGATGCAAAGTCTAAAAAGTGTTTCTTCATTGGCTATGGAGAAGGTGACTTTGGATATCGCCTATGGAATCCTGAAGATGGTAAAATCTTAAGGAGTAAGGATGTAATTTTTAACGAACAAAATATGTACAAAGATTACTTGGAAAGAAATCAAACAAAAGAAACAGATGATGAGTACATGGAGCTTGAGGACGAGGAAGACTCAAGGACTACAAACGGTGACAATGTGCAACAACGTCAACCAAATGAGGAGCCTCAACCTATTCCCCGAAGATCTCCAAGAGCAAGTAGACCTCCAAAAAGGTTTGTTCCTTCCTTCAACCATCTCTTGATCTCTGATTCTGGAGATCCGGAATCATACGAAGAAGCTATGCAACATGAATCCAAAGAAGAATGGACGAAGAGCATGCAAGTGGAGATGGACTCACTACATCGCAACCAAACATGGGAATTGGTTGAGTTTCCTAAAGGTAAGCCGGCACTTCAAAACAAATGGGTGTACAAGGTGAAGGAAGAAGAAGGTGGGAAGAAAATGTACAAGTCTAGGCTTGTGGTAAAAGGTTTTTCTCAAAAGAAAGGTATTGACTTCAATTGAATATTTTCTCCTGTTGTAAAAATGAACTCAATTAGGCTTGTCTTAAGCCTTGTGGCTGCTCATGATCTAAATCTCGAGCAAATGGGTGTAAATACGGCATTCCCTCACGGTGACTTAGAGGAGGAAATCTACATGCTTCAACCAAAGGGGTATGAAGTAAAAGGTAAGGAGAAAATGGTTTGCAAATTAAAGAAGAGCTTGTATGGTTTAAAGCAAGCATCAAGACAATGGTACTTGAAGTTTGATCGATGGATGTTGGATCATGGATTCACAAGATGCAACTCGGATCACTGCGTCTACACGAAGAATTTGGGAGATGGGAAATTCATCATCCTAACGTTATATGTTGATGACATGTTGATTGCAAGTGCTAACATGCAGGACATCAAAGACCTAAAAGAGGAGCTGTCTAAATCTTTTTCAATGAAAGATTTAGGTGCTGCAAAGAGGATACTTGGTATGAAAATATCAAGGGATAGGACGAAGAAGACAATAAAGCTATCTCAAGAATATTACATCAAGAAGGTACAAGAAAGGTTTGCAATGCAAAATGCAAAACCAGTTTCTACACCTTTGGCTGGTCACCTTAAACTAACGAAGGATATGTGTCCAAAGACACAAGAGGAGATAGCGTATATGTCTAAAGTTCCATATGATGCAGCGGTAGGTTCTCTAATGTATGCTATGGTCTGGACAAGGCCAGACATTGCACATGCAGTGGGAGTTGTGAGTAGGTTCATGGACAACCCAGGTAAAGAGCATTGGCAAGCTGTGAAGTGGATACTTAGGTATCTAAAAGGGACAACAACAAATGCTTTGTATTTTAGAGGAACTGATATTTTTCTAGAAGGGTATGCTGATGCAGATATGGCAAGTGACAAAGATACTCGAAGGAGCACTATTGGCTATGTGTTCACGGTTGGAGGCACAGCAGTAAGCTGGGCTTCAAAGCTGCAGAAAGTGGTTTCACTTTCTACCACGGAAGCAGAGTATGTAGCAATCACGGAGGCAAGCAAAGAAATTATGTGGCTTCACAGATTCTTAGAAGAGCTTGGATTCAAACAAGACAATTGTGTCTTGTACAGTGATAGCCAAAGCGCTATCCATCTTGCGAAGAACTCTTTCATTCAAGGACAAAGCACATTGAGGTGAGATATCACTTCATACGCACTCTTTTGGAAGAGGGACAACTAAAGCTAGGAAAGGTGCATACAAGTGAAAATCCTGCAGACATGTTTACAAAGGTGGTCAACAAGGAGAAGTTAAGCTTTTTCTCATCTTCAATCGGCATTCAAGGATAAGAAGCCAGAATGGAAAGCAGTCACAGGTTTGGTTTGGACATCAGTCTCCAAGTCGGAGATTGTTAAGTATGGAGCCTGATTTACCCTTGTAATCTTCTTTGGTAAAAGCGCACATTTGTAAGGCCCCCATTATGAGGAGAAGCCATCGTGCGTGAAGGATAATCACTCACCGAAAACCAAAATTTTCACGGCCAAAAATTAGGGGCAACTTTAGGGGCCTCGGGGGCGGAAGCCCCCGAGACGTTTTTTTTCCCTCGCCGGAATATTCCTTTTCGTCGGAATATTATGGCCGGACGCGGCCGAAAACTATTCGGAAAACAACCGTCGGTTGGCGGTGGCCGGTAGTTAATGGCCAGTGGCCGGTGGTCGGAAGTCAATGGCCGGTTTCCGGTGGCCGAATTCAAAAGCGGACTTGTCTTCTCAAGGGCGGACACACATGGGCGGATTGGAGGGTCCGATTTGGACTTATTCACACAAGGGGGGCTACACATGGCTGCCTCTCATAAGAGAGGGCAGCCCTTTTGGCCTATAAAAGAAGGCCATTTCTATACACATTTTATAGTGTGAAGTTGATGCAACAAGGTGAGTGCGAGGTGGTGAGAGTGAAGCAAGGCGGGAGCTCCATTAAGGGTATAATCCCTTTGTAAACTACTTCTTGTTTTGAAGTACTAAAGCCATTGAGTGGCTGCTTTCCGGTGGACGTAGCCCACATTGGGTGAACCACGTATATCGTGTGTACTCTCTCTCTCTCTCTCTCTCTCTCTCTCTCTCTCTCTCTCTCTCTCTCTCTCTCTCTCTCTCTCTCTCTACTCCATAATCTCGTGTATGTAAATTTGTCTCTCTCCATTAAATAATCTACTCAATTATCTATTTAGCTACGTCTTATTTCCTAACAATACCATGATTCAGGATTTTGAACTTCAAACGGATCAGCATCTAGTAAATCATCGAAAACCCCTGTTGGTTTATGTCCTGTATCAATTCTACTTAAATAATCAGCTATGGCATGCTCTTTGCCAAGAGTATGCACAATTACAAAATCAAACTCCTATAACAAGAACATCCATCTTGCTAATCTGCCTATTAGCAATGGCTTCTTAATCAAGTATAGCAATGCCTGATGGTCCACATGAAAAATAGCTATGTTGCTCAACAAGTAATGCCTGAATTTATTTAAAGCATAGACCATACCAAGAGCTTCCCTTTTTGTTAGAGCATAGTTCCGCTCAGCTAATGTTAACACCCTGCTAGCATAATAAACAGGTCGGAACCATCCCCTAACTTTTTCTTGCATAAGGACAGCACCAATGGCCATATCCGATGCATCAACAAAAACATGAAAAGGTAATGACCAATCTGGAGGTTGTAATATTGATGCTACAGAAAGCATCTTCTTTAACATCTGGAATGAATTCTCTTGAGGTTCAACCCACACAAAAGGTACATTCTTCTTTGTTAAATGAGTGAGAGGCATACAAACATTGGCTAAATATCTGACATATCTAGCATGCCATTTCACCTGACCAACAAACTTGCTAACTTCCTTAACATTCTCTGGAGCTTTTGCTGCTTTAATCATTTCAGTCTTCTTCTCATCAAGAGACATCCCTTCATAAGAAACCACATGACCTAAAAGTACTCCACTTCGAACAGCAATAACACTCTTGAAAGGTTTAAGACACATTCTGAATTGTCAACACCTTTCAAAACACAACTTCAGATGCTGCAAATGAAGGTCTTTCTTGCCAAAGACAAAAAATCATCCACAAAGACTCTCATGAAATCCTGCAAATATGGTTCAAATGTTTTATATGTTGTAAAGTTGAATGATGGTGGTCCATTTTTGAGGCCAAAATTCATCACTGTAGATGAAAAAGCATCCCACTGGGTTATAAAGGTTGTTTTGTGCTAATCCTCTTCAACCACCTTAATCTGATTATAGCCTGAAAATCCATCCAAAAACCTATACATGTCCTTCCATGCTACAACATCCAATATAGCATCACAAAATTGCATTGGGAAAGGATCAGTAGGCTGCATTCAACTTTCTATAATCAACACAAACTCGGATTTTTCCATTCTTCTTGGGAACCACAATGATTGGTGACAACCATGTAACCTCATGAATGGGTTTAATGAAGCCAACAGCTAACAACTTATCAATCTCCTGTTTAACCTGCTCTGAAAAATTTGGATTCATTCCGTATCTCTGTTGCAAAATCAGAATTGCATCCTCCTTCAGATTAATATGATGCTGATGGAAATCAGGATCTATACCTTTCACTTCAAAATAATCTCAGGGAAAAACATCTTTATACTGCTTTAACAGCCGAAACAACTCATGCAAAAACTGTCCATCCACATGAATACTGACCTTGACAATCTTACGATCCTCTTCAGTACCCAAATTAAGGTCCTTTAATTCATCTTGCTTGACTCTAGCTGATGCTCCAAATCTTTTATTATAAATCTTCTCAGCCAAATCCCTTGCTTCCTTTACCTCCTGCTGAGGGCCTCCCTGGAAGTAGGAACCAAAGTCCGATCCACGAAGTGCACCAAGTCGGATCCCTGAATTGTCTGTCCAGGTACCAAATCAAAATTTTCCAACTCTTTCTCTTCTTCTTTCTGCAAGATACCATCAACATCAACTTCAAAGACTGGTACAATGGTTGGATTGGCTCTTAAGAATGCTTCTTCTTCATCATCTGCCACTTCTTCTGCCAAGTTGATTGACTGAGCATACAATGATCGTTCCTTGAAAGGAATATTCTTTCTCCCCAACATAGGGATTGCAATTGCCTGCTTTCCCTTTTTGATAACAACTTCATTCTCTCCCCAATTGTGCTTAACTTTAGCCAATCTGAACCAAGGCCTTCCTAATAACATATCATAGGAGGTATTACCCTTCTCCATCTTCAACACGACAAAGTTCTCCTGAAATTTAATTCCTGCAATGTAAATAACTTGCTGCCTCAGAATCCCCAAGGGTTGAACTCTCCTCTAATCTCCATCTTTACCTGAAATGGTGCCGGCTCCAATTTACCTAACTTCATCTTATGATAAATAGACTCAGCCAATATGTTGACTCCAAATCCTCCATCTAGTAACACTTCTTCAAATAAAGTACTCTAAAGTACCACCTTAATCAGTGGAACCACAAAATCCACATCTGTTGGATCAACATTATTGACAACACTCTCTAGCATATGCTTTGTCGGATCTGAAGATTCTTTGGCTAACAATCTATTCAACAACTTGTCTTTGAAAGCTGGAACCAAACATAATAATTGATCCAAAGAAAGCTGTAAGGGAGAGTTTATTAATACCTCAAACCAATCCTTGTCATCCTTGGATACTAAAGGTTTCTCACAATGCTGCTGCAGTATATCCTCTTCAATATCGGAAGGAATGTCATCCACCTTCTGATGCTACTGGTCCTTATGAACTTGTTCCTGAACTCGATCCCGGATTCCTTTTTGCTCCTTCTAGTCAATAGGACCTTTGCCCTTTGACCTAGTAACTGCCATAACATCTATCTCCTGATGTTCCCTAGCTTGAGTACAATCACCAGCCTATTCATCACAATGCTCTTGAATTTGCTGCTTCTGATTTTCTTCCAATAAAGCCTCTGCTGGTTGCTGTTCAGCAATATCAATGATAATGACATTGGCTTGAGCGGGTGGTTGATTTTGTTGTTGAGGCTGTGGGTTAACTTGCTGATTATCCTGATTATCGGGTACCACTAGTATTCCCCTCTCCTCTCGATGTTTAACCCATAAAGCACAATTCAGACCAACCCAATGGTCTGGTGCACCACAATACACACATGGCATAATACCTGGTGGTCTTCTTTGATTATTATCCTGATTTCTTCAAGGTGGTCGTGGAGGTCAAGGAGGTCTCTAAAATGGTGGTCTCCCCTTGAAAGGAGCAACTTGATTGGTTTTAGCATCATTTCTCCCTCTTCCTGCATTAGGAGTAGGTCTACCTCTATTGTGGGGATTATACTAAAAGCTTTGAGATCAGAGGTAAAATACATCTTAATAAACCCGTGATAATTATCTTAACCTCAGATAATTAGTTTAACTAATTCTCTCAGTAGAATTACACTATTTTTAAGGGAAAATAAAAGAAGGAAAATAGCAAACTAATCCAAAAAGATTTGAGATAATTATCAGAGGTAAAATACATCTTAATAAACCCGTGATAATTATCTTAACTTCAGATAATTAGTTTAACTAATTCTCTCAGTAGAATTACATTGTTTTTAAGGGAAAATAAAAAAAGGATAATAGCAAACTAATCCAAAAAGATTTGAGATAATTATAAGAGGTAAAATAAATCTTATGAAACCCATGATAATAATATCAACCTCAGATAATTAGTTTAACTAATTATCTCAATAGAAAAACATTGTTTTCAAGGGAAAATAAAAAGCGGAAAATAGCAAACTAGTTCAAAAAGCTTTGAGATAATTATCAGATGTAAAATACATCTTACAAAACCCACAATAATTATCTTAGACTCAGATAATTAGTTCAACTAATTATCTCAATAGAAAAACACTATTTTTAAGGGAAAATACAAAGGGAAAAATAGCAAACTAATTCAAAAAGCTTTGAAATAATTATCAGAGGCAAAACACATGTTAAGAAATCTGTGATAATTATTTCAGCCTCACATAATTATTTTAACTAATTATCTCATCAGATAAACGTTGTTTTTAAAGGAAAATAAAAGGGAGAAAATAGTAAATTAATCCAAAAAGTATAAATTAATGATAATTATACTAATTAAAATTAGATTAAGATGAGATAATTATCAGAGCTGTGTTAAACTATCATTATGCTAGGAAAATTATCTTTTAATTTTTTGAGTATTTTCTGTAATTATTTAAGCAGAATTACACTGTTTTAAAGGGAAATGTAAAGGGAGAAATGATCAAATTAATACAAAAAGCTTTAAGATGATTGTCAAAGGCATGATAATTATCTTAACCTCAGATAATTAGTTTAACTAATTATCTCAGCGGAATTACACTGTTCTTGAGGGAAAATAAAAAGGAGAAAATAACAAACTAATGCAAAAATCTTTGACATAATTAAAAAGGGTAAAATACATCTTTAAAAACCCATGATAGTTATGTTAAACTCAGATGATTAGTTTAACTAATTATCTCATCAGAGAAACACTATTTTTAAAGGAAAATACAAGGGGGGAAATAGCAAACTAATCCAAAAAGCTTTGAAATAATAATCACAATTAAAACTCATCTTACTAAACTCGTGATAATTATCTTAACCTTAGATAATTAGTTTAACTAATTATCTCAGTAGAAAAATACTATTTTTAAGAGAAAATGAAAGGGGGAAATAGTAAATTAATCCAAAAATATTTGAGATAATTATCAAAGGTAAAAGACATCTTAATAAACCCATGATAAATATCTTAGCCTCAGATAATTAGTTTAGCTAATTATCTATGTATAAATTGGGAAAAAGAAATTAGTAAATGAATTTATATAATTGCCCAATAATTACCAGAGGTCAAAAATAACTTTTGAAGGTTGAGAAAATTACCTTAGCTCAATTAACTAGTATAGCAAATTACCGTCATCCAATATTGCTTAAATTAGACCATAAATATAGAAGGGAAAAGTTATAAATCAATTTTATGAGTTAGCCAAAAAATTCTTAGAGATATAACATATCAAATTCCATCTAGGGTAAATAACCCACTAGCAGATAGGTAACTCATAATTTACTAAGGCCAAAATAGGATATTTTTGGAATATAAACTAAGGAGAAATTTAGTAAAATAGCTCCAATAATTATACGATAATTATGGGAGAATACTAATAGTACAAAGAAGTTACAGAAGAAATATCTCATCCAATAGTTAACAAGGAAACTTATTTATTCCAAAAATCCTTATTTTTGGATAAAAGGAAGAAAAGAGATTATTCATTTAATTCTCTAATCGATTAAGTCCTTTTATAAAGGCTGCCAATATGGCTCCAAAAAGAACCAGAGGAAATCCTCTTTGCAATGAAGAGGATACTATCGACAAAAGAAATAAAGCAACTCATGACCATGAGGCTGGGCCTAGGCATAGGCGTACGGAGGAAAGTCTGCAAGCACTAGCGCAGCAGCGCATGGATCACAGGTGGATTTCCATTTTGTTCACTTGAGTCTTTAATTAGATTAAAGTTCATTTCTAAATTAACATTGCATATATAAGGATTAGGAAGGATTAATTGGCCGTAAACGGAAGGTGACTTCCAAGAAACCAACGAGCAATGGTTGTAAATAGGAAAGCAATGATAGGGTTACGAGTGATTGACCTAGGAAAGAAATGTTTGATCATCCTTAAGACAGCTTGTCTCAAGACAACTCTGATTTCTTGGAATATTTTACTCCAGGTAATGAGTAATGATGGAGATTCCGCCATGGATGAGTCCAGTGCACGTGGAGTCTTTACCTCGTACTTGTTTGTGCTTGTGGATATACTTAGGATATCGAGTTTATCCTAGAGGAACCGTCCGGTTGTATGGGCAACCGGTTGGCGTATGGGCGCCCAGACTATGGGTGATGGCTTTTTCCACCCCGATTTTTATAAATAAGGAATGGGTGTCATTTTTTCAACCCTGTATAGGTGGTCTTCAGACAAGCGAGTACTGGTCAGAGATACTCCAGAATGACAGTACCTTGTCTTAAGTCTAAAGATGTTTGTTTGCTAAAAGAATGTTTTCAATACTGTTTTCAAGGGCTGTCTTAATGAAATTCAGTTATAAAAGTTAAAAGAAATCATTGTTTTAATGTGACAAGAATGTGGTAGTAATTAAACAACAAAGAATCGTGTGTGAGTGCGGGGTGGTAAGTGGGGATTGACTAACGTTGTCAATCATGGACGGGTGGACCTGATTAGTCAGGTAACTATCCATTTCCGCGCACTGAAAGCGTCTAGAAACTTCTCCACTTGGAAGAGGAGTCCACCAGTGGCTGTGCCCTCACATATGTTAGGGGGGGAAAAGCGTTGGCTAAGGAAACCTTAATCCAAATGATGGAAGTCATAGGGCCAGAATAGTTTTTTTTTATTTTCAACAAGTTGTCTCGTTTCCACTGCAAGAGAGGACTAGGTCTCCTTCTAGGGTTGTAAACCTAAACCATTATTAATGGTAAGGGTGAATTACCTGGATTCTTTTTTTTTAGGACTCAGATTTTATTAGGCCTAGAGACCTGTCAAGGATCCCATTCCGCTTTTTGGTGTCGGCGGGTTTGGGGACCTCACAAAGCACAAGGGAAAGAGGAAAAAGAAAATGTGGAGGGAAGAATTACAACACCAACAGTACCTTCCCAAGACCTACCTCCCAATTGACAAGCCCAAAGCTCGTTACATCGTAACAAATAAGTTTGCCAAAGAAGGCATCGGAGGCTAGACCAACACCAAGAGACAAGGGAAATGATGACAAGAATACTTATGAAGACCTCCTTAATACTCGATATACAATAGAAGAGTCTTAGAAAGTTATTTATGGCACTCCAACCCCGCCATGGGTTGCAAATGAAAAGGAAGAAAGGGAGGAGAAGCCACAAGACCCACCATAGATGACAAAGAAAAAAGACGACCACAACATCAAGATACACAAAGAAGGGCACTAGAATTGCAGTTACCTCAATCTGAAGCGGGTACTGGTACAAATTCCTTCAGTGCCACAATGGAGACCTTTGGTGAGCCCTTGGAGACCGCCTTCAACAACTGTTTACTAAGTATGGGACACAAGATTCCACTCTCATGCCGACTCCCCAAATGATTGGTGAGGAACATAGTAGTTGCTAATGAATAATATGTGAGAGACACTCATCAGATACTATATAGAATTAGAGCACGATGTCTCACACTAGCTGAGGAAAATAGCATGCTTCGAACAAGGGGCGGGAATCTACAAGAAGATTATGACAACATCGCAAGAACTATGGTTGAGCTAAAAGAAAAACTAGAGCTCTAGGATCTGAACATACAAAGGCTCAGAGCTAGCCCAAAGGCTACAGAAATAAGTGCAAGAGCAAACAGCCAGGTTGTACAAGCCTTGGAAGCCCAGATCACGGCATTGCAGAAAAAATTGAGGCTAGAACAAAGACAAAGAGTACATATGGCAGAAAGATCCCTAGAAGCTAAAGAAAGACAAATGGCACAACAGCAAGAGCTTCAAAACAAGAATGAGCAGCTAAAGCTTGAATTAGAAGCTACAAGAGTTGTTAGTCAATCAGGTTGAGGAAGCCACAGAAAGAGACAAACTTGTACAGCAACAGCTAATAGCTCTTAGGGAAGAAGTTGAGGAGTTGAGGTCACAAGAAAGAGAGCCAAATCCTAGCCACCTTGGCATCAACGCACAGAATAATCCCATGGAACTTCTTGAAGGTGCGAAAGATCCACAACACCTGGAGGAGCTATCACAAACCCAAGAAAAGAAGGAACAATCCATGATGGCGGAAGAGGAGGCACGCCTCCAAGAATAAATTGAAAAAACCACAACGAAAGACCACAAGGTAGCCTTGGAATGGGAAAAGTGGATGATACACTCAATTGGAGTTCAAGGGCTAGCCACAAATGTGTTGAGGGAAGAGTGGATGCATCCATCACTACCCTACCCTCTTCTAAAGTATGAAGTCTTTTCAATAAAGAAGAGAATTGAAGTTGAAGGAATGGTGCTTGTGTATGAAGGTGATATCGAAGATCCAGAAGCTACATGCAGGATCGTGGATTCCCAGCCAAAATGGAAAAAAGGCTGGCTCCTCAAGTATCCAAAATTTTTGAAATTCTTGGTGGATGCCCCCAAAAACATAAGGGACGAGATTTTATTTTGTCGAGTACCTCATGTACGCTCATGGGCAAACCACTCCAGGCTCTTGCAAAGGCATCCAACATAGTTGAATTACCCATCAATGCCACCACCTAAGGAGGGAGAGAGAATGAGTGTTTCTTATATGGTGAAAACCCTAAAGGGCACCATGAATATTTTCATTGGCTCTCCTGACTTAATGTGTGTGATGATCAAGAAGATATGAAAGACTCTTTTGGCTTGCCTTGAGGTGTTCGCGTCGTCCGAAGGAACAAACTTAACATTATTATCAATGGGCGATATTTTCACCAAAATGACCTATGATATTTCAAAGCAGCCATCACCGGAGGTGCTGCACTTATTTTGTCAAAGATTGATGTTCTTGCCAAGCTACCACATGTAGGCATTTGAGGAAAATCTTTGGCCCTACAATCATTATGAGCAATATCAGATATGAGTCTTATTTGAAGTTTTTAAAGCCACTAGGTTTCCAATGATGGAGACAAAAGACTATTACAAACTCAGAAGACAAGGGGCAGAAGTACTACACAGACAAGGTCTCGACACATGGAAATATCATGTCAAGGACGACATGAACTCGGAGGGGGGGGGGGGGATATTGAATGGAAGACACTCTACAACTAAAAAGACCATTCTTGTATTATTTAATTTGACAGACTTAGTTGTAATTATTTTTCTTAACGCAATCCAATTTTTAGATCGTAAATCATTAAATATGCGGATAAGCAAAACCCATGGTAGAAAGTAGGAGTTACTTTTGATGAGCTAATACCTCCAAGGCTAAGGTATATAAGCCAACTTTTCTAACCCTAAGTGGTAATTTCAATCAATCATCTTTATGAGCTCTACTAAGTGTACCATGACTGCGTGCTTTGTGTGAAAGAGTGAGTGAGGTCTTCTTCTCCTTTCTATGCATACTACAGAAGCTACATTGTAGAGGTGACTACCCATTGCATTAGCAATGGTGAGAGCTACACTTTGACACCAAGCTTGCATGATTTCGATCTCCTCCTCGTGAAGAGTTCTCCTACAAGCTTTGGAGTGAGTTTTATCTCTAGATATGTATTCGTTTTGTGATTTCTTTATGTCATTACGTTCACAACAAGTTTAACTACACATTAGACGTAAGTATGTTGAGAGTAGATGACCTGTAATTTCTTGTATATCTTCATATGTGATTTTTGCACCAAGTGTTTGCTAGTAGTAGATTGGGTTAGAGACCTTAGGGTAGTGTCATCTAGGTGTGTAGAGGTTACCTCTTGAGTTTCATAATGATTCGACAACGTTAGGTCGTGTTCCAATGAGCATAAGCATCATAGGTAAGATAGCGGTTGTGTACACATAATGTGCTCTGAGTTGATTTCCCTTGGTAGTGATTGTCTCTAGAAGGTTGAGTAGGTGATTGACATCCATCTATTTGTTTCCATGCACCTACAGTCAAGCTCCATCCTTGGTTGACATCTTGTTTGTTGTTCTAGTTCTCACTTTGCTAGCAACTATGAGAAGTGTATCTTCCCACCAACAGTGATCCCATTATTTAGTTTGTCTTTTAGGTATTTATTTTACTTATTTGTTAAATTTTGGGTAGACCAATTCACTATGGTTTCTATATAAAGAACGCTCGGCCCCCATTGTATTATCATTAGTTCATTGCCAAGGTTGGGTTCATAATCTCTCTCTCTCTCTCTCTCTCTCTCTCTCTCTCTCTCTCTCTCTCTCTCTCTCTCTCTCTCTCTCTCTCTCTCTCTCTCTTGTATTTTCTCCCCTTGGTTCATACGCCTCCACATTGTTGGCTTTGACATGGTATTAGAGTTGTGTGCTCCTTGACCTTGGGCGATCAAGGTGGACCGGAGAAGAGCCCGTGAGAAGAGAAATTGGCATTATTGAGAAGAGGATTGGAGTTTGGCGGTTGGGGATCTGTGAGCACCTTCCCTTTGCTTGTGGCGCCCATCTCCAGTGTTGTGGTAGCATCTCAAAATTTTGGGTGTTAGTGCCCTTGCCGTCGGTGCCATCCACTACCCAAATCTTCAAGTATCATTTTAAAATGTTGGCCCCCGGGGGATTCACTGTATATACAAACGGGACGCCACCTGCGAGCGGACAACTTCGATAAAACCCCTATATACGACTCATATTAGGGAATATGACCTCCCTTTCTACGCTTATACGACAATCAATGAAGAAAACTATCATAACCCTATCTTACATATAAAATTTAGGTCTCACATGATCTAACTGAGTAAAACTAGTTAAAGAGTGTGTAGCATAGTGATTTGCAACAAATTAAGGAACCACTTCTATTGATAACTAGATGTACCCTCAATGTGTCTTAGTTTGCCTTTCAATCTATGTGCTCAATCAGCCTATACCCATCCAAAGCTGGTGTAAATCAACCTTTGACTTGCTCCAAATCAACCCTTATCTATGACCGACTTGATGCGAAATTTGATGTGTAACATGAAAAAAAAATTCCCTTTCATCTGAATTATAGGGCACACTGGTGACCAATCATTATAAGTAATCCACCCGGTTCAATTCCCCCCCTCCCCTCCCCCTAAATATGATACCTCTCTCCCTTATTTTTAAGCTTGGGAGATAAATTATTGGGGGCCTGCCCCTAACTTATACGCTTATGTAACTTGTAAAAGAACCCCCCTCCCCTGCACTTACGTGGTGCAATAAGTTTTCGATGGTGAATCCCCCAGCTATTGGCCCAAGCGGCATCGAAAGGTGATGTCGCAGTGCAGTGGAAGCCATCCAACATTTTGAACACTTGCAGGAAAATGCTTTGTTGAAGGAAAGCATGAAGCATTTTGGAACGCTGAAGCATTTTGGAGCCCCCCCCCCCCCCCCCCCCCCCCCACCCAATGAGCGTTCTGAAACGATATACTTTGCGGGGCTTGTTGAATATCTCCCTAGCGAGCCCTTAAGCGTTTCAAAACATTGTGGGCAGCTTTGCCTTGGTAAATTGGAGCCCAAGAGGGCATCACAAGTGGGTTATTGAGCTAGCTTGGGAGAGCTATGAGAAGAACCCTTAGCTTGGGAGTAGGAGTCAAGAGAGGGTATTGAGCATCTTGGGAGTACCAGATTGGAGTAGAATTGCTTGGCGATTTTGTGTGGCTTGGAGGAATTTTGTGGCCCTTGGATTCCGAGAAGGAGTACAATTTTCTAGGTCTTGCAACTTCAAAACGGTCTCCCCTTGCTTGAGTGCCCACAGCGACATCGACCAAAACCAACTATCAGCTATGGAGAGCTGATCAACCGCTGACTTAGCAACCTATGCATTGACACAGTTCTCAAGGAAATCAGCAAATTGTTTGGCTTGAGATTGTGAAGTCAAAAGAAAATTCCAGAGTTCACAAGATCACAAAGTCAAATGTCATCCTAACACAGATGGTAGTACTAGTACTTAGTTAGCGGCTTTGGTACCCGTGAGGTACGACCACATTTGTTCTAATTGTGACATCGTTCTTTGTTTGCCTCGAGAGTTTGAAGCCAAAGACAAAAGGAAGTCAGATGTAGACAAAGATAAAGGCAAGCTAGACAGAGATTACGATAATAAAGATTTGACAGAGGATATCGGCATGGCACACATGGTAGAGGCAAACGTTGCCTCAAAGTCAAATTTCTAGTTGAAGTGCAGGTGTCACCACTAGCTTCAACCAAAGATAGGCTTCCGAGTGGTGGCAGAGAGGGGCAAGTAGTTCCTCGTATAATCAATTTGGACCCTTGTGCGTTGGAGCTCAAGTTATCGGTGTTTAGACCCGTCAGTTGAAGTTCAATGCACATGCATCTGGCAAGGAACCACTCAAACATATCTAAAACACTATGGATGAATGCACCAATCCATTTTTGTTGGTTGGATTATGGACAAGATGTGTTTCAAAGTTCATTATCTAGAAAGTATTTTCATACGTGATGTGTTCACAGTTCACGAAGGGGGATTCTTGGACGTAGGGTGGTCTATAGTTCAATTTTCTAAAAGATAACCGATGCTCAAGATGGCATTCTTCTAAGGAGCAAAGTTGAGGAAAGCAAATCCGAGGTGTATCTAGGGGAGTGTACAATTGATGGGGTGTCCATGGTAGCTTCTTCATTGACTTGGTCTTTCTATTGATGTCCACTATGAGTTGCAGAGAGGGTGTTTGGAGTTTTGGTATCTCAAATAAATTTCCCAACGTGATCCCATTATTTAGTTTGGCTTCTAGGTATTTATTTTACTTATTTTTCAAAGTCTGGGTGGGGCAATTCACTCAGGTTTCTATATAAGCAACCCTCAATCCCCATTGTATCATCATCAATTCATTGCCAAGTTTGGTTGGTTTGAAATCTCTCTCTCTCTCTCTCTCTCTCTCTCTCTCTCTCTCTCTCTCTCTCTCTCTCTCTCTCTCTCTCTCTCTCTCTCTCTCTCTCTCATGCTTTCTCCCCTTGGTCTATACGATTTTGTCCCTGACATAGTCATTTTCTCCCATGAGTATCAAATACTACAGTTTGCTCTTTAAAAGAGGCATAGGCTTTCCTTGCATGTACTTTTGTTTTGTAATTTATTTGGCTTGATATTGTTCCTATATCTTTGTTTTTTGGTTAGATAAATCATAAACTATTACCTCTCCTTCGTTTGGTTTTGTTTCATTTTTTGAGCTACTTGATAGTTGGTCCTCGGAACTGATCTCTAGAACATTATCTCATCAATATAGGAATTCTTCTTTGCTTTTGTATCTCAGATCTCTTATGGAAACCTCGTCAAATATGCATTTGCACTCCACTATTTCGTGAGAATCTGGATCATCGGTCCTTGATCCTGATTACAAAGGTTCAAATAAATCTTCTGGAAATGGTTCTCAAAAGTAATTTTCATCCTCCATTGATCTCTCTAGAATGCAGTCTTCTCTACTCAAGCTCTCACATTCGTACTTTTCACACATCCAAATATATGCCATGTTGTGCAACCATGCATGTATTTGTTTTTGTAGACTAGTATTGTTGAGTCAAACTCCTCTATAAGAGTTCAATTAACATCTCTATAACTATATATTGTAGAATATTTTTGTTGTAAGAAGATATGGTCATAGCCCCACTCTTGCACCATCTTAAGTTGGTGCATGAATGGTCATCCCAAAGCTCTCTCCATGTATCCATTTGCAAGTCGTAGTCTCATGCGTGTTTTTTTAAGAGCTGGCCTCCTCCATTTCTCCCATATTTATTTTGTAGCAATGGCCACTTCAGCCCACTATTGAGTATAGAAATGGTTTTCACTCCTTTGTGTTCTAGCGGCAAGGTGGTGTTTCCTTCTTCAACCTCACAGTAATTTCCCAACTTGTTTATAGGCACATTGATCTCTATGATGGGTGTAGACTTAAAAGTTTTACTACCATATTTTATATTCCTTATCGTCTCCCATAAATCTTGTTTCCATGGCTCTTCCACTTTTGGATGGGCATCATCCCTTGGCACTTAGCATCATTAGTGGTATCAGCCACTATCCTTGTATCCACTAGTCTCTCAATTTCAGGTTTTGTTCGATCAATCAATTCATTTCCATTGTGCTCAGCTTCCTTGTTCCTTTAGTGAATTAACACTTCTTGTCTAGGGATGTTTGGTGTTTCTGGCTTTAATAAAGCTTGAGCTGTCTCTATGAGCCATTTGTACATTTCTAATCTCTGTTTCTCAACATCAAGATGCAGATATGTCAACCATTTTTGTCCCAAGGTCTAGTTGGTCTTCAATCTAGCCTCATAAGCCTCTAATAGAGCCTTTCAGGGTTCTAAAACTTTTTCCACTAAGACTAATCCACCCAATGATATTCTGGAAGATGCTACTACTTCCACGTATTCTTTGTTTATGCTTTCATGTTTGAGCTTCATCCTAGTTTGTTGCAGCTTTGTTTCCAAGGCACTCTTTTCTTTTAGTCTTGTTGCTTTTATTTTATCTCTTCTTGCTTTCTAAGATTTTTTATGAGTCCTAACTATCAAAATCTCAAACTCTATTTGAACTACTATTTTTTGTTCATCCTCAACCATTGTGTTTTTTCCAGCTTCCTGAGCTTGAGCTTTAGTCACAACATTGATTGGAATTGTTGGATCAAATTTTCGATCCACTTGAGCTTGCCAAAACTCCAATGACATTGATCGTATCTTTTCCACTTTTTTTAGGATTTTAGGGACAGTTTGGAAGTAAATGCTCTATCCCACAACCATCAGAGTGGTTGAGCCCCATTGGTTGTTATGTCCTGGGAGGATAAGCTCTAGGTTTGTAATTTTCATTTTCTATAAAAATGAGTGTATTCTTGTCCATCGTGTAATGATTCTTTGTTGGTTTCAATGTATGATGGTTGTGCAACCTCATATGTGCTTAGTCAAGAAAGATAACCTTCAGTGACGTATGATAGACCCTCGGGTTCTTTCTCGTAGTTTTCAATTGGTTCTTCATAAATTTGAGTCGGTGGAAACATCTTTTGACTTGTGAGTGTTTCTACCAAGTTGCATATATCTAATTAATGCCTTGATCTCTTGTGGACCAGGAGGCTATTGGTCCATACGATCACATAATTCTTAGTCCTCTCATGATTTGTATACTTCTACTTGATAGCACACCACTTCAATACTCACGGTATATTTTTTTCTATTGGTGGTTGTTGTATGACCTTTCCCTCATGTATTCTTGTTGTAAAAACATTCACTTGTCTCATGATCCGTATACTTTTCCTTAATAGCATTCCACTTGAATACTCATGGTATTTTTTTTGCTATTGGTGGTTGTTGTAGATTTATATTTTGTTGATAGCTCTTGTTCATTCTTTTGATCACTTCCTCAACAATTTGATCAACATTTGGCACATTTGGAGCCTGAACACTTTGCTTTTTTGTGGGTTTGCTTGTGGTATTGGTCGTGTTGTCTACATCTTCCGATATTACTACACCCAATGCTTCCAAAGAATTATGTTGAGCTTATGAAAAGAAACATGGCCACAAAGCACTTATCTTCTTTGAACTTGAAGCCACTAAAAATTTCAAAATTTCTCAAGAAAATGGACGTTGAGTATGACTAATTTTCTAGAGGCATGGAGGTAGAGTTGGCCATAGAAGATAGCAGTAAAGTTGTCCCACCTATTGGTGCCCTTCCTGTCACCATTCAAGGTACCCTCATAAGGTCTACTTTCACGCCATGAATCTGAGGCATTGTGACACGTTTTTGGAAGTCCCTTGGCATCATAAAAATGAGACTACTATTCATATTCAGAACAGAACCGTGATCTAGCTTGAACCAAGATGTCAATTATCAACTAGATACAATGCTTCTCTAGTGACGTGCTCAAAGGTGGTGCATCCTTTTAAGTGCATATCCTTTTTGAGAGTCTTGTTTCTTAAGCCTTCTATAAAGAGAACACATAACCTTTCATCTTGCAATAGATCTCTAACAAGATACCTCTCTATATATTGCTTGAAGCAAAGTGAAGCTTCCTTCACCTTTTTGTTCTCTTTCTGCTTAAAAGCATAGATTTGGGACACTGTGTTGTCCTCCCGTTGTCCTTGATCCCCCTTTTCCCAAACTCCTTAGAAAACTCTCGCAAAAAAATACTCTATGTTTGGGAAATATATTCTATTTAATGATTTGAACCGTGTAAATGTTGTTCCCTCCAAAGTCAATAGAAATCCTTCATACTGAGTATGAAAATCCACCACTTGTTCAGCTCTCGAGACTTTTTTAAAGAGTGAAACATGTGAGCATGGATCCCCTAACCCATTGTACTTCTTTGCAACACACTTCACCACTTGAGATGGTTGCAATCAACATGTTTCAGCAACCATTCTCACAACTCTAGGTTCTCTTGCAAGAATGTCTCTAGCCTTGTAACCCCCACTAAGAACTCTAGTCGGAGGTTTTTTGTGGCCCTCTCATGAGGCTGCACATGTAATGGAATTGATATTTTATTGTTTAGTGTAGCTGACAGGTGGAAAAGGCTAAGGGTTATGCGAAAGGATAATATATTTTATCATTTAAGTGCTCTTTATGAGCCACGGCCAATTATTGCCCGGTCGGTCAATATGTATTCATTTGAGCATTCATTAATCTATAAATAAATACGTGCAACAGGAAAATGCTCCCTCTTACAAATCAACGGGCACCCGGTCGCTGCTTCTGCTTGCACCCCCACCCCCTGTCACCATCGTTGCCTCCCTACCCCCCCCCCCCCCCATTGCCCTCGTGCTGCCCCCCTGCCTACCCTCTCCGCGCAGCAACCCTGCCCGCCCCCTGCGCGTTCTCCCAGCCCGCTGCCACACCCCACCGCTTGCTCGCTGCCTTTGCCAGTCCGATCCACTGCCCACCCCTTCACCGCTGCCCATTGCCAGCCCCCCCTTCCTACTCGACCCACTGACCGCCCGCTGTCCCCCACCGCCGTAACCCTTTCCGCCCGCCGCGCCCGCCTTCCTGTTCTTTTGCCTTTAGCCATCGCCCCCCCCCCGCTTCATTTTATTTTATTTTTTACCTCTCCTGCTTGTCAGGCCTCGCCAATATCCTTGATGTGCTCGTCCTGTAGCAGCTTCCCTCTTCATCGATGTTTCTCCACCTTTTCTTCACAGCAGCAGACACAGATGGAGGCTCATGCTCCACCACAGAGGAACTCCAACAAAGTCCCCTCGCCAGACCCCGCTGAGTCCACCATTCGACTTTCTCTTTCACCGACAAAGCAAGCGAGCCTAGCCGCAGAGGTAGAGCGCCTGCAGGCAACTTCTATCATCTGCAAGATTCTCAGCACCAGACCCAGTAGAGGAGAGCTGTGTGATCTTCTCTAGGCCAACCTTCTTGCGGAGGTGGGCAAGATCTTGGACGTTCAGATTCTCGGACAAGGCTTCTACCAAATTGAGTTTGAGACCTTCGAGATGGCGTCCAAGGTCATTGCCATGAGCCCTTTGACCATCAGAGCAGTTCGAGCCCACTTTCGACAGTGGAGACATGGTTTTGACCCTGCTTCAGATGTTTTGGTAGAGGAGACAGACATTCCCATCTCCGTTTGCTTTCCTGGTTTGCGACGAGAGTACCTACCACTTTTATCTAGGATAGGCTCAGTGATTGGGACTATCCTGGAGACACCTTGTACGACAGCCTTAGTAGCTGCTAAGGCGGCCGGCATTCCCTTAGCTCGCATTCTGGTTAGGGATACTCACACTCTCCCAAAGGTCATCCTTCTTCCTTGGGTGAGTGGGGGTTGGTTTAGATAGAGAGTGAAGTATTCGGTCCTCCCAAATCATTGCTTCATTTGTCTACAAATGGGCCATCTCGTGAAGGCCTATCCACGGAGGAGACCCCGACCTACACCATAGGCCCAACCCGAACCTACAAGGGCTGGCCAGCAGCCACAGGCAGAGACACAGAGCACACAGACAGAGCCACCCTCCGAGCCTGGGGCTCCAGCGGAGGAGGGATGGCAGCAGGTCCACGATCGATGACAGTAGGGGCCACAACGAGGACAGCCTGGCACCCAGGGTGGTCCAGCGGCACCTGCCCAACAGAAGTGGGTTCCCATGGGGAACCGATACGGTCCTCTTGAGCACCAAGAGGTCCCTGCTCTAGCCCCTACCTCAGCTTCACCCTCAACAGCCCCCCCGAGTTCCCCCCCTCCTCATCATCCCCTCCCCCCCCGCCTCTTGCTCCCGCCGCCTCTCCTCCTCGCCCCTCTACCTCTGCCAATCCCCCTTGCCCCTCGTCTCCCCCACTCCCCCCTCCCCCCCTCCCTCTGCTCCTACACCCCCTCCTCCCGTTCCAGTTCCTCAATTGACCCAGGGGGCAGGTCCATCCCCGGCTGCTAGGAGATCTCTTGGCAACACATTTTCTACGAGTCGCTTGGCGAGAGAGGGATAGCCTTTCTTGCGACCCCCTCTACAAGTACAAACGTCTCCATTTGCAGGAGTCCCTCAAGGTCTGATGAGCTTCGACATTAGGCGCCGATGGGACTTCTTTGACTATGAATTTACACGCTTTCTCGGCGATTCCTCTGCAGATCATGAGGTAACCTGCTTCAGGGTTCATGTTATGTTCCTTGCAGCTAGGGGGATAGAGGCCTTGGACTCAGTGGTTGGCTTCTCTTTCCCACTTTGCGGCAGGGACCAGAGTGAGTGGACTCTCGACTCAGTGTTGGAGTGGCTACAGACACAGGCCCTAGAGTTCTTTCGCCACATGGGAGACCTAGGAGTTACAGACATGCTGCAGACTCCGTGGCCATTGGCCAAGTTTGTTGTGACCCCTCCAGATGCAGCAGGATGTAGACACATTGTGGTTCACTTCTTTGCTGACACACAGTGCCCGCCATGCTATGTACACATTCATGAGGACTCCTAGACAGAGGAGGTTCTTTACCCACGGCTCGGTCTACCTGGGCTTGGGCTAGGCACTTCTTTGCTGACACACAGTGCCTGCCATGCTATGTACACATTCATGAGGACTCCTAGACAGAGGAGGTTCTTTACCCACGGCTCGGTCTGGGCTTGGGCTAGGCACTCTTTGTAGTCACATTTATCTAGAGGATGCTCGGATGCGGATTACTCCCCATCCAAGCCAGTCTCGAAGATAGCACATCTAGCTGCTGCGGGCAGCATCTATTCTCTCTTGCTCCCCATGAGGATCATCTCATGGAACGTGCAGGGGCTAGGTGGTCCCAGTTTCAGCGTCATAGGGGTCGATTGCATTGGGATCTTTAGCGTTGCCTTGTGGGAGGAGAGATTGGCCTCCTTATGCTATAGGAGCATCATCTGTGTGAGAGTCGCATTAGATGATGTGGTCAGCTCTTGCGTGGGCGATATGATACTTTCTGGTCAATTGATTTTGGACCTCAAGGCATCTAGCGTGGGGCATGTATGACTATTGCGGAGTCTCTACAGCAGGCCACTGTGGGCAGAGGGATTATTGTGTCAGGCAAGGCTTAGTGTATCACTATGCAGGTTCAGGGTTGCCTTGTGGGCTTCCTGAACATATATGCGCCCAATGTGGCAGGTGCACGAGCAGAGTTTTGGTCACAGATGTTTGAGTCTGTGCCGCAAGTAGAGCACTAGTGCATTGGGGGTGACTTCAACATGTTGGAGGACCCTTCTGACAAGATTGGTGGTAGCCACGCTACTATGCAGGGAGTTGAGCTGGCAACTTGGGAGAGGTTTTGTATGACTCAGAGGGTTTCGGATGTGTGGGAGCACGCTAGCTTTGTGAGGCCCCTAGACAGCCTGGCCTTCTCTCGTTTGAACAGTAGAGTGGGAGAAGTGAATGTATCGCGGATAGATCACTTCTACACTAGTGAATTTTTCTGTGACTTGGGTGGGACAGTCGGTATTCCGACAGGGACTTACTTCTCGGACCATGCATCAGTGATCCTCACAGTGGGGACAGATAGGCAGAGGTGGGGGAGCACAATGCTTCACATCCCTAAGAGGGTCTTCCTGGACTCTGCACTCAGAGAGCAAGTGGAGGCTCTTTGAACAGAGAGCTTGGACATGCACAATTCTCCTGCTGACAGAGTGGCCTGAGGACTAGCTCAGCTTAGTTGTTTCTTTCTCCAGGAGTCCTTGGCTCACCTGATTGCAGCGAGAAAGGAGGATGAGCATCTCAGACGGGGTGTTGCTTCCTTGTAGAGGATGCAAGAGCAGCATCCAAACAGTCCTTGGTTGGAGAAGCAGTTACAGCAGGCTCGCCAGGAGCTTGTTAGCACAGAGGAGTGGCACCATGAGTTTGCTTTCCATCGACAGGTATCTCAGTGGATGCAGTTGGGTGACAGATTTATTGGTGCTTTCTTCGAGGCAGTGGGACCTCGGCATACGCATGCCAAGTTCAGTCAGTTGAGGAGGCCCAACGGGTCAGTTGCTTCTAAGCCTGAGGACATGCTTGCAGTTGCTACTGACTTTTACCGTGAGTTACTATCTGCAGAGCCTCAGTCAGAGTGTCAAGATGCATGTAGAGAGCAGGTGTGGGCACAAATGGCTTGCCTTGTGATTGAGGAGATGCGTCAAAGACTTGAGCTGCCACTTCAGCTTGAGGAGTTGCACATAGCTCATAGTGCACTCCCCCGTGGTAGTTGTCCAAGTGAGGATGGCTTGACTCTCCAGTTTTTTCTTGGAGTACTAGGACGTGCCTAGCCCAGATCTCTGTAGTGCTTTTTAGTACATCTTGCACATAGGAGAGATGCCTGACAGCATGAGTGAGGGTCTGATCTACCTCATTCCCAAGGAGGATGGCTCCTTGGGATGAGATTCGACAGTGGCACCCGATCACCATCCTCAACTCAGACTACAAAATTCTAGCCAAGGCTCTGAGTTTGAGGATCCAGCCACTACTAGAGAGCCTTATACATGGGACTTAGACTGGTTTTGTCAAGGAGCGTAGTATCCTTGACAACATCTTTACTTTTTGGGAGGCTTCTACCCTTGCGAGGCTCCACGGTGAGGATCTGGTGATTCTTCTTCTTGATTTTGAGAAGGCCTACAATAGAGTTGACTGGGACTTTCTGGAGGGCACTCTATGCAGGATGGGCTTTTCAGATGCTTGGATCAGAGGGGTGTCAGCTTTGTATAGACGTGCACACAGTCTGGTACTTTTGTTAGGAGGTAGAGGTGATCGTTTCATGCTCACATGTTTGGTCAGACAGGGTTGCCCTCTTGTCCCCTTCCTCTTTTTGTTCTATGCTGAGGTGATGAGCAGGTTTTTGGTGTCGCAGCAGCAGCAGGTTGGTTTGCGAGGCTTAGCACTTCTTATTTGGGGAGATGAGCTACTGGACGCTAAGTTTGCTGACAAATTAGCCTTGTACTTGGATGGCCAGGAGGCCAACCTTCACAGGTGTGAGCAAGCTCTTGAGACCTTTTGTTGTGCATCTAGTGTATTGATCAACTGGAGAAAGACAGTGGCTTTCTCGGTTGGTAGTGCTCCTGTGCCCGGTTGGATGCCAGGTGAGGGTTTCAGATGGATTCCCCCAGGGACTACAGTTTGGTACTTGGGCTGTCAGGTTGGTCTGGACTTGTCTCCTGAGGAGCAGATTTCTCCCCTCCTGTCTATTAGGAGGAAGTTGCTACATTGGAGCTCAGCACGACTTTCTTTGGCTGGCAGAGTTGTAGTGTCCAACCAGGTGTTGTTGGTGACTATGTGGTACATCACTTCTTGCTAGAGCTTCTCGAGTTCTTGTATTAGCCAGGTAGAGAGGCAGATCAGAAACTTCCTTTGGTCAGGATGTGACACTCAGATAGCCCGGGCCAAAGTGGCTTGGGAGGTCATCACTCTTCCTTGTTCACAGGGAGGGCTTGGGATCATTGACCCAGCACAGTAGAGCAGAGCCCTTCTTGGGAAGTTCATAGTCAGAGGAATTCTTCTAGGTAAGGAGCCTTGCAAGGAGTCCTTGCTATAGTGGCTTCGTGCTAAGGTGCCTCAGGCGGGAGGCCCCTAGCGACCTTGGACCAGATGGGTCTTCACAGAGATGTGCAGAGTTCGTTTGAGCAGGAGACTGGACGACTGCTTTTCTGTGAGTTTTCTTCGATCTTGGGAAAATTTGTGGTGAGGCCTAGAGCAGCGACAGCCTACTTGCACAGAGGAGCACCTACGACAATCCCTTGTTTGGAACCCCATGGTTAGCACTCAGAGAGGCCACTTGGTTGGTAGTTGGCCTCATGTTTCTTGGGGTCCCATGGTAGCGGGTCCAGCATGCTCTTTAGGTGACTTGTTAGAGTTTTCAAGCTTGTTAGAGGAGTTGCAAGGTTTCCAGCTACATGGCATGAGAGGGGTGCAGAGCATGTGCCAGGACATCTCAGAGACAGTTCGAGCTGAGTGGCTCACTCCTCTCGAGCCAGTAGAACCAAGGTGGATGGGATCCTTCACACGACTTGAGGTTCTCATCTCACTTTGGGACTGCTCAGAGACTGTTCCCTCCCTTTTTCTCAAGTTACAGGGTGAGGGACACTTACAACGACTTGCAGTAGAGGCCTCATAGGTGGCAGTGTGCTATTTTCAGAGGATCCGAGTGGTGGGCATCTGTGGGAGGACTTGTGTCATCGTTCTTGACTCATCGTTCCTGACCCAGCAGCTCTTGAGACTGGACACTGGAGACTGTGGGCTTGGGAGTGCAGTCCACAGGCACGAGTACAGTGGGATCCTCGAGAGTGTCTTTGGAGGGACCCTTTCTCTTCTGTAGACCACCCATGCATCCCTTTCTTTCAGTACATTGTTCGACTGGGACGTCACATACTGGCATCACTCAGAGAGGCTCACCCCACTGAAGCACCTCATTGGCAGGAGGAGGGTCTCACAGCTGAGTTCTTGGCAGCCTTTTGGGAGAGGTTGTGGGACTCCAGACAGCCAAGGCGAGTCACCTTGTTTCAGTGGGCTGGTCGCACACAGCTACAACAGTTGGGAGCTGGCTAGTGCATAGTGGTCTCTCGGCCGCATGTGCAGCCTATGACCATCTTGTGGAGAGTCAGTGTCACTGTCTTTGGGACTGTCCTTTGGCACAGCAGGTGTGGCTTCATGTTCTTTGGTTGATGCCTGCTCTTTCCACGGCTCGACAGTACACTTGGGGAGCAGCTTCTTGGTCCACCCTCACGGCCCGGCACTTGAGTTTGATCTATCTTCCACCAGTAGGATGATAGTGATTCAGGGGGGGTGACCTACACTCCAGCTTGCTACAGAGCTTACTCCACAAGAATGGTGCAGTGAGAGAGAGGAGTGTTGGGAGCTTATTAGTCGCCTAACACTCTCGTTCATCTGGCGGGCCTGTTGCTTCCACATCTTTGAGGCTCCCCCTGTGCCACCAGCAGAGATTGTTTGTGATCTTTGGCTAGAGCTGATCCACACTCTCAGAGGACAGCTTGAGAGACTCCAGGGCAGCTCCAACCGCATGAGGGAGCGCAGAGAGGCTTTCCTTCAACTCTGGCGTCCTGGGCCTTTTTACACCATGGTCCAAGGTGTGCTCAGATGGAACTACCGTCCACTTGTGTGGCTTTTCTCTCCTCCCATCTCTTGATTTAGCCTCTTTGTACATTTGGTGTTTTTTCATTGGGAGAGTCTCCCCACCATGGTTGTTTTAGCCCTCTCTCGCAGAGGTGGTTGTAGATCTATGGGAAGTTTCATTAACTAATAGAAGGATCTTTTTCTCGAAAAAAAAAATGCTCACTCTTGCACGAGGGGGGATTGCACCCAGCATCGTATTATTCTTCTCCTCTCCTCTCTTCTCTCTCACCATGCTAGGCATAGAACTCCGCTCTAGGAGGTGCACGTGCGCATGTTCACTTCCTCTCTCTCGCTCGTTATCTCTCTCTATTCGCGTACATCGTTGATTATGTGCTATGCGAGACGTCAGGTATGCGGATTCGTTCATTTATGATTAGCAGTATGTTGTTTTGGGTATTTTGCAGGGCAGCCACGCGTCCGTTTGTAGCAGTGGTATCAGAGCCAACAATACGCTCCTATGAGCACAACAAACATGGCCTTGAAGCAATTCATGATGACCAAATATTGAAGCTAAGTTTTTGTGTTTACTCTATGTGTTTTATTAACCTGATTCTTGATCAAAAGTTATATGTTTGTTTTGTATTTCCCAACCACTTGGATCATGATGTAATATAGAATTAGAACATGGTTAACTTAATTAAGATCTTGACTAAGGTAAATTAAAACAAAGCAGAGACAGAGATTGTAGAAACAGGAGAATGCAAAAAAGAGGATATGTTTTTTGTCATAGGGATCACCCGAAAGGATATTGCGAGAATCGTATTAGAAGGAGACAAAGAAGAAGAAAAAGTAAAGAAGTTTTGACCCTGGAGGTTTTTAAGATTAATTAGATGAGCTTTCAACTGACAACCTCTCATCCAAGAAGAGGAAATCGAGATCCTCAACAGAAGGGTGAAATATAGAAATCTTCATGTTCAAAAAGATAAAGCCATCAAACTTTTTTATTTTTTACATCCTCCAAACTACCGCGGGAGCCGCCTTGGCATGGAGATCAGTACTACCTTATCTATTCTTTTCTTGGCGCTCAGTACAACTTCGCGCATGCAGGGTCGGGCTCGACCTCAGCTTTGTTAAGTGCTGAACCAGCACGAGACGGTCACAACATGCACCCCCAACAATGCCCATCACTGCTCCAGCAACAGTTGGAATCTACCTGTCGGCCATCGCATGCAGCTGTAGCATCACCGCCAACTGCACGTCACCCACCATCCCCCTTTTCTGTGAGCGGTCAAGAATTACCCTACTTGCATGCAGTGGTAAACCCACTCTCTCATCTCTCTCTCTCTCTCTCTCTCTCTCTCTCTCTCTCTGCCAGCTACTACCACTAGTTGTGCATGTGTGCTCTCAATCTTCTCTCTCTCAATCCACCCGTTCATCCCTCTCTCATCCTCTGTCACTCGTCGGCAACTCATAACGACCACACCTTTTTCACCCATGAACTGCCCATATCTGGAGACCTTTAGCAAGCGAGACTCGCATGATAACTAACTCCGGACGTGGCCCTTGTAGTGTAGCACTACCAACCACACCAGTCAACATCACCCTCTCTCCTATTAGAGCCGCCCAGCACCTGCTACACCACAGTTGCGACTCCTAGAGGTTCCATGCACCAAATTCACCAACTCGATCAGAATTGGCTACACCAAACCCGCTTGAAAACTCTTAACCAGTCGTCCGAGCCTTCATCTGTTTTTCCCTCTCCACCCCTCGTTTGGTGCATGCAAAACAGCAGGACAAACTCTCTCTCTATCTATGCCTGAGTCTCTCTCTCTCTCTCTCTCTCTCTCTCTCTCTCTCTCTCTCTCTCTCTCTCTCTCTCTCTCTCTCTCTCTCTCTCTCTCTCTCTCTCTCTCTCTCTCTCTCTCTCTCTATATATATATATATATATATATATATATATATATATATATATATATATATATACATACATACATATATATATACATATACACACGCACACACAACCTAACATCCTCACCTACTTTGGAGCGCTACGTGGCACTGCATAGGCTAGAAAACTTCACCCACTCGAGCCGCTCTCTGTCTCTCTTCCCCAGTACAACTGAGTATAGTGGCAAGTTGGAGGTTTACCAACGAGCTACAAAGCTTAGTCAACGTGCGGTGGTTGGTCAGCCTCATGTTTCAAGCCTCAAGGTCTTTCACCACCTACAATCTCTTTTACTTGCACCTTGAAGACCTATACCTTACGGGAGACAACATCGATGAGATATAGACATGTCTGAGCAGAGGGGCATCGGTAGCATCAAAACGATGCTAATGCTGTCTATTCTAAAGCCTTGACAAGGGCTTGTTGAGGTGGCGGTGGACATCTTGCACTTCCTTGGCTTGCTAAACGGTAGAAGACATGCATGTGCATCACTCATTTCAACTTTGAGAGACAGAGAAAGAAAAATACATGTGTCTTTATTCGTGCCTGCAGAAATCAGAGAGAGGAATGGTATGTTCTATGGGGTTTGAGTTCCTTGAAAGCATCATTCTTCACTTTACTTCATTTTATTTGTATCCAAACATTGTATTAGCTTCATAAGGATTGTATCGATTTGGTCCCATATCCCATTGGACGACGAGGAATATAACATTTCATTTCATTTCGCTCTCTCCCTTCCCACTCCCAGTATGGCTACTTACAGAAGCGAACATCGGCGAAGGTCTTCAACAACTTGTGGAATACTTTCTCCGACAACGCCTGCTGCCTAGCATCTTCCGGCATTGACAACGATAAAGATGATGATTTTAGGCTTTTAGGTTTAGTTTCACACTTTACTTCATTCTATTTTGTACCCAGACACTGTGTTCGATCCATAAGAATTGTATGAGTTTGGTCCATAGGCCTTTTGCAGACTGTTAATATCATTTCATTTCTATTTCTCTTTCCCCCCTCGTCTGCTGCATTTGATACACACGCAAATATGGCTTATCACTACCTACAGAGTGAGATACATTTTTAAGGTCTTTTGGAATAGTTTCCCACAGCAAGCATTGACGGAGCTCTTCCGCACAGCCAATCTTATTATATTTATATAATTAGAGTTAGAAACAAAACTAGAGTCTACTATATTTTAACCGACTAAAATTCTAAAACTCTAGTTTGATTTTGAGCTTGCTTTAAGAAAAGAAAAAGGGAGGAAAAATTTACACATTTTTTAGAGTAACTCTAGACTCAAAGCTTCAACTTTTGACTTGAAACAACCAAGAGAATTTCCAATTTTTCCTTATTAGGGAAATGTAATTTTCTAGCCCTCTATGTATAGTTTATGTTGGTCTTGTCTTTGACTGTTTACCATTGTTTTTATTGGGTCATTACACGGTAGTGTTATGCTAGCCATAAAAACAACTTGTACTTTTCGACTCGCATCAGTTCAATAACTACGGTCTTGATGTTTTGTAGCATCACAACTAAATTTTTAAACATTAATTTCCTTCGGAATACCTCGTACTGGTAAGAAGTTTCATAAAATGTAACTCGTTATCACATACCTGCATAAAGTTTTGCACATCAATGCACAGAATATAGCATTACATTTATCCATTTCTATGACATACCATGCCACTCACTTTCCTCGAAGAACTGACCAATCTCAAAACTCCTCTAAAGATGGAATTCTCTTGTCATGGTACATAGTTTCTAGCATGTAGCCTTAATATTCTAGCAATGATGTCCATATGCGAACTCTAACCAATACACTTGTGGCTACTTACATCCAAACCTGACCTGCTTTTGACTTATATTCATATCTATACATTTAGTGTGGCATCACTTTATCAGAAGACCAATATCTACTCATTAGCTATCGTCGACCTCCCCCGCACGCAGGCGCGCGCGCCACTAGCGCCACCCCACACCGGCCGCTGCTACCAAAATCGACCGGTTCAACCCCCTCGCGCCATTGCGTGCAGCTACCGGCACCACCAATGCAGTGCCTTCACAGTACGTCACGGGACTCAATACCACTGCTCCAGACGGATACATGAGTGCCCTGTAAACTACCCAAAACAATATACTGCTAAGCATAAATGAACGAATCTGCATACTTGACGCCTCATATAGCACATAATCAACGATGTATGCGAACAGAGAGAGACAGCGAGCGAGAGAGAGGAAGAGAACATGTGCCGGCGCACTTCCTAGAGCGGAGTGCTACACGGGCACGACGAGAGAGAAGAGAAGAGGGGAGAGAAGAATACACAGGCAGTGGGTGCAGTCTCTCCCCGTGCAAGAGTGAGCATTTCCCTCTTGCACGTATTTATTTATAGATTTCTTGAATGCCCAAAAATGAGTACAAACTGGTCGTAGAAACTGACTGGTCGGACATAAATGGCTTAAGCTCATAAAGAGCACTTGAATAACCAAATATACATAAAATGTAATATCCTTCTACATAATCCATTATATGCTGATGCATTTGCCACTTGCCAGCTGCAATAAATGGATAAATATCAATTCCATAACATCAATTTCACCGCTCCTTCCTGAGCACTTTGCTGATGCTCAGAATTATTGGAAGGTGTAGGAGCGTCTCATGCACCCCCTCAAGTCAGTGCCCTCTATAGCCAACTTGTAGCCCTGTTTTCTGCGGTGTCAAGGCCACCCTCTTCAACTGGCACTCCCCACTCTTCTGCAGCATTCATCTCTTGTGCAACCTGCAACCGGCCAACCTCTTGAGCCTGCAAAGGCTTGTCCGGAAATGCTCTCACTCCTCCCTCACCATGAAGAACAGTCATGTCATCAAGTGCACTGTAAGATACCTCAAGGAGAACTTCCGGGAGAGTGTATCACATATGTGCAATGACCTAAGGGCAAACTCGATGAGCCTCCAGCTAGTCAGCGAAGTGGTTGATAAGTTTAGGAAAGGTGAGCGTAGTGTCGAAGCTTCCAGCCTGGGGACGAGAAGGGGAGAAGGTATGAATGAACCTTGGCGTGGGTGCTCAATAGAGAGAAAAGGTGAAGGATCTAGAGTGTGCTCGTCATGGAGAGAGATTTAGATGATGTAGGTCGACTCAAGAAAGATTGGAGCATAGGTGGGATGAATCAGGTCGACTCCGAGAAAGGTGGGAGAGAGAGTTTGATTGCGTGTGTGTGTGTGTGTGTGTGTGTGTGTGTGTGTGAGAGAGAGAGAGAGAGAGAGAGAGAGTAGGAAACTAGAGGGCAAGCTCCATTATAAGTGTGCATGGTGGCTGGGGCTGTTGCAGTGAGAGAATGAAAGAGGTTGTGACTGGTGGGTTGGGGAGAAGGTGGGTAGCGATTTCATGGCTGCTGCATGGTGCTTTGAAGTGAGTGGTCTGGGGCTATTGCAAGGTAGCAAGAGTGGTAGTTACGAGTTGAAAAAAAACCAAGCGTAGTGTGCTCGTGTGCAGTCATGGGCGGCACAACTGAGAGAAGGAGAGACATGCTGTGGTTGGCAGTGATTGATAGCAGACTGGAACGACCATGCGAGAGAGAGAGAGAGAGAGAGAGAGAGAGAGAGAGAGAGAGAGTGAGTGATCGATCGATTGGCTAGTGAAGAGAGAGTGTGAAAGTCCATGCAGTTGTTGCAAGAAAGCAATGATAATATTTTAAAAAAAATAAAAAAATAACCCCACCATGCAACACAGAGAGAAAAAGTATAGTGGGCGCCGCCGAGCAACAAGCGATAGAGAGTGAGATAGTTGTCTGTTGACAAGGGAGAGGGAGAGTGAAATATATTATGGCCAGTGTGTGGTGGCTACGCCAGACGTAGAGTGTGTTGAGTTTGAAAAAATAAAAACAAATATGGGCGCTAATGTTTTGTTCATTGGGTGGTGGTCGTTGCCCTCATGACCACTGGCTACAACAACGTCGAACGGTAGCTAGAAGCAATGATCATCTAGTCTGATGTTGGCACTTTATGTTGACATGATGACAATGATGATGTGTACAGTGAAGGGAGGTTGGGGCAAGCTGCTGATTTCAAGCACATGTAGCAAAGCCATGATATCTTCTGTTGTCGAGAGCAGTAGAGATAATTGATTAATGTATTTATTTATTTCTTCTCCAGGTTTGAATTGTTGACCCTTTGTCGGGGTTAGTTCCCACTATGACTTGATACCAAAGTCAGCTCAAAAGTCTCCAATCTAAGTGTTCATCAGACCACTCTCTCGAACTTCCTCAAGCCCTTGAACTCAATTCCCTTAAGGTCTCTTTGGATTACTTTTATTCTACTAATATCTCTCTTCTACCTTCTTTTTCTTCTACAAATCCCAAAACAAAGCGTATGTACATCCTCCTTTCTATATTGTATATCTTCACCTGATTAATTTACTCTATAATTCTTAAAAATTATAATACGCGCTACTTTAAACATCAGATGCTTCATATGGTTGATTAACACAGATATTCTAATTTTCATACTTGCTTTAATCAATCAAAAATAAAGTTAAAAGTGAGCAAGTACAATCATAGCTCAATCAATTAAAAACATATTCAAGTAGAATAAAGACATAATTGTAAAAATAAAAATAAAAAATTTTGTTGTACTTAGCTTTTGATTACCGAGATCCTTAATCTTTAGAGCGTAACATACGCTCTGATACCATTGCTACAGACGGATGTGTGGCTGCTCTCCAAAATACCTAAAACAACATACTGCTAATCATAAATGAACGAATCAACATACCTGACGCCTCGCATAGCACATAATCAACGATGTACGTGAACAGAGAGAGACAGCAAACGAGAAAGAGGAAGAGAACATGTGCAAGCGCACCTTCTAGAGCGGAGTGCTAGGCCTAGCATGGCAAGAGAGAGGAGAGGAGAGGAGAGAAGAATAAGACGACGTTGGGTGCAATCTCCCCCCATGCAAGAGTGACCATTTCCCTTTTGTACGTATTTCATTTATAGATTTCTTGAATGGTCAAATTGAGTACAAACTGGCCGACCGGTCATAAATGGCCAAAGATCATAAAAGAGCACTTGAATAATAAAATATACATGATATACATATCCATTTGCATAGGCCTAGGTCGGTCAAGCCTTTTCCACCTGTCAGCTACAAAAATAGTAAAATATCAATTCCATAACATACCTCTCATTGGGAAGCAACTGTCCTCAGTTGCAAAGATAAAATCCCAGGATGCTGACAATCATGTGGGTTACTTTGAGACTAGGTGGCCTGCAAGTGGGTATGATGTGCTATACAATGATGCAATTAAAAAGGAACATTTTGCAGCAGCTTTACAGGGGAAGGCTATTGCCTGGTTTATGCAGTATGGCAATGCATTCTTTGTAAACTATGACAATTTGAAAAGTAGATTTTTTGCGAGATTCAGGGCAGAGAAAACACTTGAAGGTGTTCTGAAGAAAATCAAGAGAATCAAACAAAAAGATTCATTGGTGGAGGATTATGCGCAACAATGTAGGAATCTGATGGAACAAATTACAAGCTAACCAAAGACCGTCCTGAGAGAAATTGGGGATACTTGTGTAAAGGGCTCAAGAAGAAACTTAAAAGTGCAGTTTGCAGGGCATGTGCCTCTCATCCAACCATAGGACTTTGGGAATTTGGTAGATGCAGCAATGAGAGATGAAAGAAGGTATGGGACAAGTTAGCAGAAGAAGGGAAAGAAGAAGAAGTCCAAACAAGATTCAGATTTTGAAGAGGAAGATGATGATGAAGATGATGATGAAGATTCAGATGAAGAATCAAAAACTGATGACGATGAGGATGATGAGGTATGGACTGAAAAGAAGAGAAAGAAGTCAAAGAAAAGGAAGGAATCCAAGGTGAGGAAGTCAAAGAGTAAAGGAAAGAAGAAGAATGGGAAATGATATCTTGAAGAATCTTCAAACATTAACAAACTGATTTTGGAGAAGTCGAAAGAGCTTCAACCCTCAGTACTTCCAAATTCCTCCAAGTCACCATTTTCTCACGTATGTCAAAGACCTGGACATGATTATGATAATTGTTATTATAATCCCAACTTCAAGGGAAGGAGGCCAGCACATATCCTTGAATTGGAGTCAGGGACAAATGTAGTATCACCACAACCTTTCAGACCCAAATTTCAGAATTCAGGTCAATTGAGAGCATTTCAGCAGGGGAACTGCCAAAACATGCAGAGGTACCCACAATAAAGTAACCCATCTCAACCTTGCACATATTGTGGAACATTGGGGCATAGGCAGGGACCTGCATGTGACTTATGGTGTAAGCACAAAAATGAGAGAGACATTCCAATAGTGAATTATCATGAGGTGGTGCATCTATTGATGGCAGGATGAAAGCACCTACTCAAGTTAATGCAGTACTCTTAGAAGATATTATCTAAGGAGTGGAGCATGACTAGATTCAGTTAGTGGAAGAAAGTTCCAAGCACTACCCTCAAAAAGTCCATCCAATAATACCAAAAGGAGAACGTAACAATTTACATTGTTTTCAGTGTGATTATCCTACATGTATTAAAATTTAGGAAGTGTTGGAGAAACCTCAAGAGGTTGAGAGTTTAGCAATCACTAGATCAAAGGGAAAGTTCAAGGAAAATCAGGAAGACCAGGAGAAAGAGATTAAAGGACCTATTGATTGAAAGTCCAGGATGCAATCAGGGGAGGAATGTTGAAAGAAATACAATCAAATAAAAAAATTGAATCCAAGTTCATGGTCAGGAGGGAAAATGCGGGTACTATGGGAAACATAGGCAAGAGGAATTTAGAACCTAAAAGATTGGACTCTCAAGAGAGAGCAGTCAGGTCCAAGAATGCAGCTAATAAGGGGTTATCAAATGATCTATTTGATGCCTTGCTCGAAGCACCAATTTCATTGAAGGTGAGGCAACTATTGAAGTTAGTCCTTGATTTCAGTCAGAATTTTTTTTGGAAACTGTCAAACCAAACCAAAGATGAGGAGGAGAAACAGAAGGGAGAAAACAGTTCCATTGATTTAGCTCAAATTAATTGTGGAGATGTAGCTCTAGTGGATGTGGATTACAAAGTACCTGTGATAAATATTAGCATTGGGAGGGTGTACCTTCCTAATGTGTTGGTGGATGGGGGTTCAGGAGTGAATATTCTTCCTGAATTAGTTTTCAAGAAATTGAACCTCACAAAATGGGAACCAGCACCTTTTCAAGTAAATATGGAAGATCAAAGAAGGGTACAACCTTTGGGGATTCTCAGAAATCAAACAATCAGTGTGGCAAGATTACCTTTTGTAGTCAATTTTGTGGTACTTAAACTAGAAGAATCATCATGCTCTTACCCAATGATTTTGAGAAGACCAAGGCTTAGGGTAGCTAAGGTGAAGTAGTTATGGGGAGCAGGCACAATTGTGATCAAGCATAAGAAGAAAAAGTTGAGGATGCAGATGGTACAAAAGAAGACTATTCCACCTGGTTTCAAACCTCTGTATGCAGAAGGTATCAATATGGGTCAAGCCATTGAGGAAGATGAAGAAGAAGAATTTCTTCAAAGAAACAAAACAATAGTTTTAATTATTGAAGTTAATGTGCAAAAAATTACAGATACAACTGAAAACCAGAAACGGTTACCTGAATTGAAACTGAAAGAAATTGGGAAGAAAACAAGAAAACAGCCAAAGAGCAGAGATTGGAGGAGAAGAAAGAAGTCACTGAGGCAATCAAATATGTAAAGAAGATTTTTGAAGAACACATGTTTAAGAGTTTAAGAGTTAGAGAAGATGAATTGGAGGATATGAATTTGGGAACTGAACATGACCCAAAAGTGGTGAAGGTATCCACTAAATTGGATAATGAGTTCAAAGAAGCATTGACAGTTTTGTTATGGGAATTTAAAGATGTCTTTGCTTGGTCATTTTGATATGAAAGGAGTAGATCGAGTTGTATGTCAACACACTATAAACTTGAAGATAGATGTAGTGCCAGTGAAGCAACAGAGGTATAGGATGAACCCCAATTATGACAAACACGTCAACGATGAAATAGATAAATTTTTGGAAGTTGGTTTCATTTACCATGTGGATAAAGTGACTTGGTTATCACCAATAATGGTAGTTCCAAAGAAGAATGGAAAAATCAGGGTGTGTGTTAACTACAGGAAACTGAATGCTACAACAATTACTGATCCATTTCCTTTGCCATATTGTGACACTATGTTGGATACAGTGGCTGGAGCAGAAATATACAGTTTTTTGGATGGTTTCAGTGGATACAACCAAGTTAGAATGGCCCTCAAGGACAAAGATAAAACAGCTTTCATAATTGAATGGGGAGTGTATGCTTCCACTTTTATGAACTTTGGATTGAAGAATGCACCACCTACTTTTCAAAAGTGGGTTATGTAAATCTTTGGTCCTTACTTGACTACTTTCATGAGGTATTTTTGGATAATTTCAGTGTGTCAGGCAACAAGGAGGATCATCTCAACCATTTGAGATTATAATTTTGAGAAATGCAAAGAAGTAAGGCTTTCATTGAACCCTACTAAGTGTGCTTTTGTTGTCAAAAGTGGTATCTTATTGCGCCATATCATCAGTAAAGAGGGAATACAAATAGATCCAAGGAAGGTGGAAGCGATCCTAAAAGCTTTACCACCAAAGACAATGAAGCAGCTGATGAGATTTATTGGACAAGTAAAGTGGCATGGAAGATTTTTGAGAATTTTGGCTCATGCTTGTGTTCCCCTTACTCAACTGACAAGAAAGGATGTAGACTTTGTGTGGAAAGAAGAACAAGAAGCTACACTTAACTAGCTTAAAAAAATGCTGGTGACTGCACCAATCCTTATTTCTCCTTATTGGAAGTTACCTTTTCATTTGTTTGTAGATGCATCCCTTTCAGTTGTGGGTGCAGTTCTGATGCAGGAACCTGAAAAAGTGTGGTTTAAACCTATTTATTATGCCAATAGAGTGCTCTCATCTGCAAAAAGAAACTACAGACTTACTAAAAGAGAATGTCTAGGGATGATTTTTGGATTGTAAAAATTCAGCCATTACTTGTTGACAAACAAAGTAGTGATCCATGTGGATCATCAGGCTCTAGTGTATTTAGTCAATAAACCACATCTTTCAGGAAGACTGGCTAGATGGGTACTATTGATGCAATAATTTGACTCTTCAGTTATTCACAGGCCAGGTCGGGAGCAAGTGATACCTGACTATTTGAGCATATTAGCTACAAGAGAGCCATCTACTGAAGTAGTAGTAGATGAGTTACCTGATGCAAATCTATTTCCAGTGGATTTTGTGGATAATGAGGATTCTTGGTATGAAGATATGTTATATTTTCTACTGCATGGAATCTTTCCAAAAGAATTGTCAGTGGTCAAAAGAAGGAAATTGGCATGGAGAAGTAGAACATTTACAGTGATTATGGGTGTTCTTCAAAAAAGGGAAATAGATCAGGTTTTCAGGAGGTGTGTTCAAAATTTGAACAGAAATTGATCTTAAATGAAGCACATGCAGGTGATGATGATGGCTATTTCTCAGAAGACATTACAACAAAGAAGATTTTTCAGGCAGGTTTGTGGTGGCCATCAGTTTTTAAAGATGCTCATGAGTTTATTAAAACTTGTTTAACTTGTCAAAGAGATACCATACCAATGGATTTGGACAAGATGCCTTTACAACCAATTCTCCCTTTAGAACCTTTTCAAAAGTGGGGTCTTGACTTTGTGGGTCCTGTCAAGACAACTGCAAAGTTTACAGGTAACCAATATATTTTAGTGGCAACTGACTATTGCACTAAATGGGCGGAGGCACAAGCAATGAAGGATAATAAGGTAGAGAGTGTGGAAAAGTTCTTGTACAAGAATATAATGACCAAGCTTGGGTGTCCAGTGGAATTGGTCTTTGATCAAGGAGTTCACTTTATTAACAAACTAATCAAGAGGTTGACTGAATATCATTTGATTATTCACAAGAAGTCCACAGTAAATTATCCATAGGCAAATGGTCAAGAAGAATCCACAAACAAAACTTTGGTTAGGATCTTGCGAAGGATGACCTTACAGAAAACAGGACAGATTGGGATACAAAGTTAGATTCTGCATTGTGGGCTTTTAGGGCAGCTTTCAAGGTAAACAGGCATGACTCCATTTAAAATAATCTATGGGTTAGAAGCTATTGTACCAATGGAATATGTGGTGCCTAGCCTGAGAGTTGCAGTGAAATATAGATTGTCAGGAGATCCTGCAACAATTCTTAGACAGGAGCAACTTTTGAAATTAGAAGAAAACAGATTTCAGGCAGCTTACATCACTGAGGATAACAAATTGGGGAAAAGACCAGGAAAATTGAAGCTTAGATACTTGGGACCTGTTCAGGTGGCTGAAGAAGTGGGGCCCTCAACTTATTTGTTAGCAGATGAGCAAGGAAGGATTTCTCCAAAGGTAGTAAATGGATTTTGTTTGAAACCTTATGTAAGTGGAGGTGATCATTTTAAGGGCCATGGGACAAAGTCCTTAAATCATGGAGAATTTGTGGGAGAAATTTGTGCGGTTAGTGGGGAGATGTCACATTCCATCCATTCAAATTTGTAAAAGCATAAGGGTTTAAATGTACGCTTCCTCCCTCAACTCTCATTGACCTTACTCATGCGTTTGTACTGCCCAGATCTCTGTGCACATTTTCTTCTTGTAGACATGTCTAAACAACCACTAGCCATTGAGGTTGTAGAGTCAGCCATACCCTCTCCTAAGCAGGAACAACCCGAAGTCATGAAGATCAGAAGATCTTCAAGGCACTCTAAACTGAGTGCTCAAGCAATGCCATCATCACCAAAAGTGTTGATTGATTAGGAGATGCCCACACCATTGGAAGAATCTCCTTTGGTTATGGAGATGGGGCCAGTGGAGTACAATCTTTTGGAGATGAGGCAACACATTGACTTCAATGTTCATGTACACAAGGAGCTTTAGGAAATCTGCCTTTTGGATTATGCCATGCTTCCATGGAAGCATTGGAAGAGTAATCCAACCTTGATGAGCATTTTGACCCATGTGCAAGATACCAAGGGGAACATTTTTGGAAGCTACTGGCTCAGCCCTGAGCTGGTGGGAACTGTGTTTAATCTGCATGTGGAGGAAGACAATCGGGTTATTAAGGCTTATGATGACTTGATGGAAATAGAGTTTGGTCCTGCACAAGGTAATGGAGGTTATTACCCTATTGCTAAGATGCAAAACCCTTTCAAATTTCAGCAAATCAAGTGGTACTTGGAGAGGGTCTGTATGCTAGTGAAGCTCGAGTACATCTCAAAGGAGAATTATGCAATATTGCATTTTGATGAGTTGGGGCAGCCTATTGGATGGGAAAATTTATTGTTCAATAGGTTAAACACTGAGATTCACCAGAAAAGAAAGAGAAGGGACATGTCTACAAAGATTGAAGCCTTTTTTATAGCCTTACAAATTCATGCCATGAGCATGACCTCTTTGGGGGGAGGTACTCCAGGGAAGATGGAATTTCTATCATTGATAGGTGGAACTGAGCCAAGCAAGGGTACACCGGTGAGAAAGGTGGAGAAGGAAGTCAGGAAAAAGAATCTGAAGGACCCAAGTCAAAGCCAAGCCACATCTTCAGTCAATCTGTAGGACCAAGATGATATCTGGAAAAGTTTAGGGGAGGAGTTTGATACTGACATGGATATACTTTTCACAACTCCTAAAGCAACCCCAAAGTAGGAAACAGTAAGTAGGTTCTCCACTAAACCCTCTTTGAAGTTAAAAAGAAGAAAGATTGATATTCAGGACAGTGATGACAGAGGAGAGCAGCTGTCGAGCAAATTTGATAATCAAATTGGCATTGCTGATGCTTATAAGGCCTTGAAATTGGTCAACAAGTTTGTGGGACAAGAAGAGATTAATCACAATGTTCTCCAAAGGAAAAAAAATTAGTTGCAGGTTCAGGTTTCTGAATTGCAAAAGATATCAAAGAGGTCAGAGGAGGATGCAAAACTAATTGAGAATCTAGAGGAGTGCATTCAAGGTTTAAAATCATATTTGGAGAATGCAAAGGAGAGTGACATCTTCTACAAATTTCACTTGGATAGAAGACACAATATTGCAAAAGAGCTTAAAGGCTATAAGGAAAAGTGGGATGCCAACATGTCTGATAAAATGGAGTTACTGAAGTATATAACTACTCCAAGATTCAGTCAAAAAATAGTATTCTTCTAAGCAGAGTTCAAGCATGTAAGGAACTGGATGGCAAATTGAGAGATATGTCAGAGGATGACCTTGACTTGGATGGTTGGTATGTGTCAAGCCAAGATGTGGATGTTTTAAAGTCTGAAATCAAAAAACAGGGATAACATATATGGTTGGAATTAAGGAAGAAGATGTTTTCATTGGCAAGCATTCCTTATCGAGCATTTGCCAAGGAGGACCAAAGTGTGGAACATGTACTGTTGCAAAGAAAATATGAGGAATTAGAGAAGGAGGTGGCTAAATTAAAGAAGAGAATGTCTACAAAAAAAATTCAAGTTGGAATTCAGAAAATGGAATCGACTATAAGAGTTGATCAGGGGGTTAACACACAGGAAGACTTGTTTACATTGTCCAAGGCAGTAGAAACATAGGAAAGCATGGAGAAAGAAGACTAAGTGCAGGAAATTGGAGATGATGGTGCAGGTTTGCATGATAAGGATATTGAGTTCAGTGGCATTATTATAGAAGTGGTTGAAGAGGTACGTGGAGTCACAGTAACATGGAAATCTACTGATGATACTGAGAAGGAGAGCAAAATCAGGAAATGGAAACAAACAGAGTACAAGGCAAGGATGAAGAAGAGGACGAAAAAATATTTGAACCAGTGAATACTTTGGAGTTTCCCTTAGGGGAGTTACCAAAGTCTTCAACATTGGAGATGACTGACTGAAAAGTGTTTTTGAACACTAAATTAGGGAATGGGAAGTGATCATAGTTTTTGTGATGTATTTGTGTATCTTGGTTTAAGTACTAGGCACTGCACTTTATGTCATTTAAATCTATGAGCACTAAATTTTGTTAACAAGGGATTTTGTGGGTCCAAGTCAAAAGTTTTTTGGGAAAAACTTTCTACCACCGAGTTGTGCCAGGTGTTACAGCCATATTTAGTAATTTTCTTACCTTTAGTCAAGTGTTTGTAGATTCGGGCATTATTCAATCATTTTGTAATGAAAAAGTGTGGAGCCTCTTCAAATCAAGGATCGGGGGTCATCCCGAGACGAGTTGTAACGTTTTGGAGAGTCATATGAATGAAGAAGAAGAGGTTGAATCCCTGTGCAGTGTGTTTTCATGGTATTCTTGAGTTAACATTTTTCAGTTATGGTGCACTAACTTGTGTATTTTCTGATTCTATTTTGGTGCCTAAATAGTATGAATTCCTTAATATTGTGTGTAATGTACTTAAGGTTGAAGTATGTAACTTGATTTGTACATTTCCATGACCCCAATAGCATAGCCCTAGGAACGTGAGGTGGATCCTCAGTATGTTGCCAGACATTAGAAACCACAAAAAATTGGCCATTAAGGAACGGGGGATTGTGATTTACCTGAAGTGGTTTTTGCAAGGTGAAAGGGTGAATAGGAGCATTGTATTCTTGACCAAGTGAGGTCCTTCAACAGGTCATGTGGATGCCAATCAAGCGGTGTCGGTGACCCCTTCTGTTTGGGCATTGACCCCCGTTTTTTATTGTGCCAATGATGCCCGCCCCCACCTTCAATTGCCTCCTCGCTCTGTTGTCAAAGCAAGTAGTTGCTTTAATCACTTGCACAAATGCAAATATAATGGCTAAATGCTAAATATTGAGTGCTCCATGCTAGCGATCTACAAAAATGCTAGATAATGATGATGATGCAAAAATGCTAGTTAATCTGATGTAAAAATGCTAGTTGATTTGGTACAAAAGTGCTGGTGGATTTGATGCAAAAAAGTTGGCTGATCTAATGCTTCATACATTATTTTAGATTGGGTATTAAGATCATTTTCCAAATATGTCGAAAGTCAGTTTGAGTACATGGACAAACATTTATATTAGTACACAAAACTCCTAGTACTATGCATAAGAATAGATGTAATGTATCATCAATCATAATTTACATCCATTTTATCTCTCCAGTTCAAGGCATATACATCAATTATATAGAGTATGCATAAGCAATTACACCAGTAATGACCTCAACTCTTGACATATGCACAATGCATTAACACCACGTATGCATGGAGGACTTGAAGTCAAAATTTTCACAATAGTCACTCAAGGGATGAAGGAGGGTTGCCCCCGCCCCAACCCTCCCCCCCCCCCCCCCCCCCCCCCAAAACGCGGTAGAAAGCCTTAGAGGTTTGAAAAATATTTGCAAAAGAAAGATGTTGTTGATAGAATAAGACCTCCAAAGCAAGGACACCTTTGGGTTGGCTCTACTCTATTTTTTTAATACTCAAGTGTCATGATACGGTTAGCATGGTATTTGAGGAGATTTTGAGAAAGTTTCTTTTTATGTAAGTTGCACTCAAAATCATTACTTGAAGTAGAAGATTGAATTACCCCAAATTGAATTTCCCTATAATGGCCCCTACTTTTTGAAAGTTGAAGTTTTACCCTGTCATTTTTGAAGCATCACATTCACAAAGAGGTCTCAATGGCAAGTTAAGGCTACCTGACATCGCACATTGGTCTAGGTAAAAAGCTATTCTGCAAAATAAGTGTTTGAATCTTTGGGCCTTCTTTCACTCCATCAAATTTATGCTTCCAAAATCTCCTTCTCTACCTTCAAATCTCTCTCAGCTCACCATGATTTGGTGGCAAAACAAAGCGGCTTTTGTTGTGCATAGCCAAATTGTCTGGATCGTTTTTTTTTCAAATCTCACATTTTATGAGAGGTTATATTAAAACAAAGACTACATTAGCTCCATGCTCAAAATGAGCGGACTTAATTTTTTGGCGAATAATTTTCAATGAGCTCTTTTTTGGAATCCAGAAAGCAGATTCTAAAAAGATTCTCTCTCTCTCTATATATATTTATTTATTTATTTATTTATTTATTCTCTCTCTCTCTCTCTCTCTCTCTTCCTTCCTCTTAGGTGTGTGTGTGCTATGCCACTGGGTATATGTGTGCTAAAAAAAGAGAAAAATTGTATAACCTTTATATCACCCAAGTGTGATAGATTTGTTATGCCATTTCCCTCTTGAACAACTGGTATAAAGTTCAACTCTCCTCGTCAAATAGATCTTTAACATCTCTTGTGATAGTTTCCTACGACATCAGAATTCTCCTCCCTCTTCTTCTTCTTCTTCTTCAAACACACCTCGATCAAGCATCTATCATTTACAAATCTCTCTCTCTAACTAGAACTCTGACTAGACTCTCGAGAACTGTCTCTCAATGTTGTCCACATGCGGCTATTATATATCTACAAGACCAAGACATCGCACGACCACCACATATATCTGATGCTATTGGAAATATCGAGGCAAGGAAACCCCTGACAACTGTAAATATCTGCCAGTGGTGGCCTAGTAAAGCCATTGGTAAGTCGGGTCCGTAGTCACATGGTTGGCCACTGGGCGACCTAGCCAGACCCTGGTTCACTATCACACCGACTACTAAAGGAGTGATTTCTGGTTGCTCCTAGATGCTCTGAAAGAGGTGTCCATAGATGGGCTTCATTCTGGATGGTGAAAGCTACCTCTCAGGCCAGGGTAGTCTCAGTCCCCACCTGGGCCGCCTGGACCTGTCTACACTAGGCACTTGTTGGTGGGCAATAGAGTTCTTGGGCACCCGGACCAAGTATAGTCCAATTCCACCCAAGCCGCCATGAGTTCTACCCTAGAGATATACAATGCCTATATAGTGATGTAGGAACGGAAGTATCAATAGAGAGTAAATGAAAACATTGAAAACTTTGCCATCTTACATAGGAGAGCATGAAACAAAATCAAAGGTTAAGGTTGTGCCTTCTCACTAGAAGCCAGTTCCAAAGATGATGGACACCAAGAGCCTTCATGAACTAATGTCGACTCCTATACAATGTACAATAACTCTCTCACAAGTGCTACATATTAGACCGCATCTATGGGAAGAAGTTTTCAAGAACCAGTGTGTTCAGAGGGTAGGTTTTACCCTAGGAACATGTTGACTTGAGTGTTTTCCCATGTTTTTGATGTCCAAAAGTCAAAAGGCAAAGTCAGAAAGCGAAAAATTCATAAATTGCTTGTTTGGACTGATTTTGATATTCAAATGAAATTCTGAGCATACCAAGGTGTGCTAAACTCAAGGGGAACCTTTGAACCATATCTTGCTTCATTCTGAGCAAAAAAAAAAATTGGGCGTAGGATGTCTCCAAGGGGTTTTTGGGCAGGAATTTGGGAATTCTGAGACCACTAGTGTGTTCAGAGGGTAGGTTTTACCCTCGGAACATGTTGACTTGAGTGTTTTCCCATGTTTTTTATGTCCAAAAGTCAAAAGGCGGACTGAGAAAGCGAAAAATTCATAAATTGCTTGTTTGGAGTGATTTTGACATTCAAATAAAATTCTGAGCATACCAAGGTGTTGCTAGACTCAAGGGGAACCTTTGAACCAAATCTTGCTTCATTCTGAGCACAAAAAAATTTGGGCATAGGATGTCTCAAGGGGGTTTTTGGGCAGGAACTTGGGAATTCTGAGACCACCAGTATGTTCAGAGGGTAGGTTTTACCCTAGAAACATGTTGACTTGAGTGTTTTCCCATGTTTTTGATGTCCAAAAGTCAAAAGGCGAAGTCAGAAAGCGAAAAATTCATAAATTGCTTGTTTGGAGTGATTTTGACATTCAAATGAAATTCTGAGCATACCAAGGTGTTGCTACACTCAAGGGGAACCTTTGAACCAAATCTTGCTTCATTCTGAGTAGAAAAAAATTTGGGCGTAGAATGTCTCCAGGGGGTTTTTGGGCAAGAATTTGGGAATTCTGAGACCACCAGTGTGTTCAAAGGGTAAACCCTAGGAACATGTTGACTTGAGTGTTTTCCCATGTTTTTGATATCCAAAAGTCAAAAGGCGAAGTCAGAAAGCGAAAAATTCGTAAATTGCTTGTTTGGAGTGATTTTGACATTCAAATGAAATTCTGAGCATACCAAGGTGTTGCTACACTCAAGGGGAACCTTTGAACCAAATCTTGCTTCATTCTGAGTAGAAAAAAATTTGGGCGTAGAATGTCTCCAGGGGGTTTTTGGGCAAGAATTTGAGAATTCTGAGACCACCAGTGTGTTCAAAGGGTAAACCCTAGGAACATGTTGACTTGAGTGTTTTCCCATGTTTTTGATGTCCAAAAGTCAAAAGGCGAAGTCAGAAAGGGAAAAATTCATAAATTGCTTGTTTGGAGTGATTTTGACATTCAAATGAAATTCTGAGCATACCAAGGTGTTGCTAGACTCAAGGGGAACCTTTGAACCAAATCTTGCTTCATTCTGAGCAGGAAAAAATTTGGGCGTAGGATGTCTCCAGGCCAGTTTTAGGATCCAACTATAATTTTGACCATACAGGGGTGTTCACAGTGTCACAGAGATCCCAAATCTTCTTTTAAAATTGAATTTGGACTCATTTTGACCATTCTAAAGTGCATTTCACTATTTTGGCCATAACTTTCACAAACGGTATTGGATTGGAAAAGTTTTTATATCAAAACATAGCCTAAGAGCGACACTACAGATCTTAGAGCAAAACTTGAACTAAATGTATGACTTTGGCAACCATTTAGGTCAACTTTGAAAAAAACGTCGTTTAAGGCCTCAAAATGCATCCGAAAGTCACGAGTGTCTAAAACCGACAGTTCGAAAGAATTGTGAGAAAACGGTCATGGTTTTGAACATAGTTTTGATTTTTCCCTAGGAGAGGGGCTAGTGAGCCATAAGCGAGGTCATCGGCTAGAGTCAACCCAGGCTCTGGAACAGACCGCTCAAATCGACCTATAGCGGACAAGAGTGCATGTGAGATTTTCATTATTGAGAAGCTGAAATTTGAAACCAGATTTGGTCTCTATGCCTTCTAATTGACCATTAAAGACTGCTAAGTTAGCATATTGAAATTATCTTTTGGGAAAACCATTGGTCGCCCGCGGGAAGGTGTAAAAGTTAACTACGGCCTAGTGTAAAATTTGAGCATCCATACACAAATCTAGTAGCAGTAAGACCATACAAGGACTCTTGATTTTGCAACAACAGTCGCAAGTTTTGGAGAACTTTAACACAAGATTTTTGCTAGCAAATCACTACAACTTGTGCATAATTCTCTTGTGCTAGCTTAAGTTTAGTTTAGCTAAAAGTGAACTTGAAAGTTACTTCCGAGCCCACGGAACAGGTGTAGCCGTCAAAGACACATCAAGAATTTTTGCATTCATTGTGAAAAAGTTTGCCAGCTAAATAGAATTTTGCAGATTGTGTTCTAAAGTGAACACAGGTTAGCTCGACTCAAGAATCGCTACGAAGGGAGCAGTTGTTGCAGTATAGTGGTAAGTTACATAACTTATCATAGTGCTTCCAATATATCGAGGCCTGCTAAAAAGCTATAGGCAAAGCAAGCAGCCAAACAAGTCAGTATCAGCCTTGGCAAGCAAGGGAGCTAAGAAGTTCAAGTAGAGCAAGCAAAGCCCAATTCAAAAAACTCAGAAATTAAGGCATCCACAAAAGCTGAAGGACCTCAAGCGAAAAAGACCGACACAAGGGTGCTAATAATTTTTATTAGCATTGAGGCAAGCAATTAGAGCTATCACTGAACAGGTACAACAAGGGAGTCAAGACGGAAGCAATGGCGTCTCAAAAGAATCAGACCAGCCGAGATGAAGCTTCAAGTACATCCACAGAAATTACAAGAGAGCAAAATTGGATCTATCTGATTGACCACTACAAAGGACTGCCACGCTATGAGGATGTCAATCGGAATTTGTACATCAAGACAAAGAAAAATACAAAGGAAACTCGGACATCTCAATATGTGGAAGTTGAAACAGCGAAGAATGTACTACACCCACATCCAAATTTCATGGAAGACTGTCTGGGATCAATTTACATGAGGCACGGAAAATACATCGACAATGAGATAGAAGACACGAAATAGCAAAGCTTTGACGGCAGCTATGTACCTTGCCGGTGATGCCATTAACCACGATTGGCAAGAGGCACAGTTAGCCGCGCACCTAGAGGAAGCCGACAAATTCATGCCCCTTTCCTTCAATTGGGTTGATTTCCAAGACAAGCTCAAGGTGCGGTTTATGCCACCTCAGTACCTTGCACAATTGAAGGACGATTGGTGCGCTCTCAAGCAAAATGGTATGCCGGTTATGTCTTTTTCTAATTGTGTTTTGCAGCTAGGTACTCAATTTGGAGGAGTATATCAAGTACGATGTCGAGGTGCTCGATCCAATCGATCTCAACAAGGCGGTAGCCATTGCTCTCGCACAGGAGATAAAGCACAACAAGGGAAAGCCTAAGGAGAACAAGACTTCCACAAGTACCTCGCAAACTTCTCAGAACCCTCAGAACGGTAAGAACAATAAGAATGGTAAGAATGGTAACTCTTCTAACTTGTACAAAGATCAACTTACAGATATCTACACATATCCTCCAAGTAGTTTTCTGTACAAAGCACAAGATGGAAAATGGAAAATTGGTACCCTCTATGGAGACGAAGACGGTCGATACTACAGGGCTGTCACAAGTCATGAAGTTCCTGTAGAAAAAAATCATTCTTTTGCAGCAGAAGCGTTTGGCTCAAGAGGAGAAGACTACATGTCTAAAGGTGGTAATGTATACCATCTCGTCATGGGTTTACCTCTAACTATGCACCTAGAACAATTGACACCTACAGCTGTCACTACACAAATGAGTGACACACCACATGACACACAACAAGGCACAACATGGAAAGACACGGCACAAGTCTCGTGCACCACACCAGCACAAGACAAAGCACAAACACAACAAATTGCACAAACAGAGAATACGTCGGAAGTACCAGCTATGAAGATAGCACAACTTCAAAAAGAACTAGCTCGGTCTCTAGAGCTACTTAACAAAGCATAAGAAGTCATATCATCAGGAATTAAACAGATGCCAACATCAGATATGGAACCCTCTCGGATGGGGGGAGTTCAAACTCAACAAAGAGACCCTATCTCTTCAACAGTGGGATTAAGAAGTCTAGTTTTACAAGAAACAGTGTCCTTTTCAGGAGCCCAAGTGGAATTTCAAGAAGCATTGGAAGATGCCGAGCCGGAGGAGGAGAGACCACTGGAAATTCACAATGCCAAATGTAGAAGTTCAGGTCAAGATGTCATTGTGGTCGACAAATACGGTAGGCACTATGAAATAGCCGATGTGAAAAATATGGATGATTTTAGCATTTGTGGGCAACCTGTAAGTCACATACTTGGACCCCGTCCAAAAGCACCATCCAGGGAAACGGAAAACACAGATTCGGTTCGATCTTCACCCTCGGTGCAAACCTCGCCAAAATCAACTTAGAAACATAGCCCTAAGGCTATGCAAAAGCCCCATGTCAAAGACCATATGTTGATGGAAGAATTAGCATTACGACTGCTAGAAAGCATGGATAGTGATTTGATCTTGTTTGCAAGCAATAATGGAAGCTATTTTCAGCTCCTCAAGGACAAGACGATGGAGGATAAAGAGACGAAGCTAGTGGATACACCAAAGAAAATATTTCAACTGAAATATCCTACACAACGAGATCACCGTCGACAAAAGTCTTCAAAGGTCTACATTAAAGCTGAAGAAATCAAAGTCAAGGACCCAATATGGATCACTGATCCAAGCCAATTGATGAACGGTAAACACATGGGATGGATATCCTCCCAGTACAACTTAGCAGAGCAAGACTACTATGAAGGTCAAAAGCAAATATGGTTACCAACACCAAAGATCTCAATTTATGTAGTGGATAACGGCTTTGACAAGCACTCCCAAAAGCAACAAAGCTCATATTTATATCGCCAAAAGAGATCAACCAACAAGGCTCGCCAAAGGTACACAGGAAATTTCAAATCCAGCTCGCCTTCATACCAACATAGCACTTCATCGGTAAATAATCCCAAAAATGGCACTCTTGTACATCTCAATACGACATCAAAAACATCATGGGAAGTGCCATCTACAATTCTTCAAGCACAAGGTTACTATCAAGGAAATCGAAGAATCTGGCTACCAAAGATGCCAGGTAAAAATTCTTCAATCAAACAACTTCAGCTTGAAAATAATCGCAATTTCACGGAAGGAAAAATCAAGGACAATGTCACAGTCAAGGCAAAGGATATCTACAAAGACACACTAATCACACGATGCAGATACAAATGGATGCCAAAAGAACAACACATACCCAAGAAGATTGAAGTCATCTCTAGCTCTCAAGAAATGTCAAGACATGATAAACAAAGTGTTATGGAGAATGGAGCGAGCCAATCTTCTCAACCAAGGGACCAACAACAACAAAAATAAATTTTGACAACCAAGGTCACCCAAGTATGGCAAAAGAAACCAATATTGCCAGTATGGTCCTTTACAAATCCTCTCTTCGAGGATGGGAGTTTTGAATTTCAAAACCTATTCTTGGTCAAAATCTCCCGAGAGTAAGTCAAGTCGCCATATAAATCATGGCATAAGAGTCAAGAGTCGGGCAGCTGAGCCACTAAATGAGCAAGTGTCAGACCCAAGCTTCATCTCTTAATATTGTGGTCTATGAGTCTAGATATTTAGATTATAGCCCAAGCTGGAAGAGTTGAGCATATTGTAAAATTGAGTCGCTCATGCTGGATAGGTGAGCAGAAGCGTCAAAGTCTAACAATTTTATTTGGTGGAGAGGCGGAGTAATCCACAAAACACTCACGCACATATACACAGTGAGGAGAGTGAAAAACCTCGAGCATCAACGGCCCTTCTTGTGAGTAACGGCAGCTCTTGAAGTCAAATATATGTTTGCTTCTCTAGCTACGTTTACTCCTGGAGCACCCATTCAAACTCTTCTCGTACAACATATTGTTTCCCATGCATCTGTCTGTGCAAGCATATATAGTTTCCCATCATTGGACATTTGCATTTGACACAATTTGTGTTACACCCATGCACTTACACAACAAAATGACGATGACGAAACGGTAACAGGTTTCATAAGCATTTGCTCAACAACAATGACTCTGTCCTATCCAGGTATCCAAGACCTTCATTTTGTAATATACGCCACATTTTATTTTTTATATAACCATAGAAAAGCAGACCAACGACATCCCCAAACAACTACATGCGCATCAACTAGAAAACCAAAAGGAAGCAGCCCAGAAAAAATTCAAAAAGGCTTCAAGTTTACAGGTACACGTGCAGGATGACACCCAAAGAACAAACAATATAGAGCTGCCAAGATAAAGACTTGCTGCAACAACAAACCTCACTCGACTTATTCACGATACAACAACCAATCGGAGGGGGAGAGCTATGGCTTCAACTACACTACATGTACAAGAAAAAGGTAACTCTACAACATACAAAGCATTGAGTAGAAGCAACTGCAACAACAAAAGCTTCAACCAACACCAAAACATGAAGCACTCATCAAGGCCACTACAGACATAGGGTCTTTGTCGGGGACGACAAGAATTCGGAGGGGGAGAGTGTTGACAGGTCAACCTTTCAACAACACTTCCACAAAGATTCCCTGAAGATTCCTCAAAGATTCTCTAAAGATTCCATATGAAGATGCTGATGAAGTGATGAAGATGACGATGGATGCTGTAATGTGAAGATACAAGCTCATGGACATCATCAATATCCCGTTATTATCATTTTGAGCCATTACGGCCACTTTTGTAATGTTTACAAGAACTTCATATTTTAAGTCGGCAATTGTATTTTGGCCACAGATGCTTGTTGGATGAGCAAAGCCAGCTCACGGTGTTGTAATTAAGCTCTATAGAAACCTAGGGACAAATCAGGTCATTTGGGCCGGACATTAGGTTTTCTAAGGTTTAGTATATAAACCAAAACCTAAAGCTTTGTAAAGGGACTTCTAATAATCTTATCTACTGTGTCGATTGGGAGACTGCGAGAGAGTGAGAGAGTGTATGTGTGTGTGTGTGTGTGATACAAGAGCTACGGTGGTCGGAATCGCAAACAGAGAGCAGCTGTGTGTTGCCTACGAGGAGAGCTACGCGTTGATGCTCACATCACGTGCGTTCGTATGTGTTTTGACAGATTCACCCGCGAGCTACTTTTGGAGTTTCGGTGAGTAAATGTTGCCCGTTTTTGCATTTCAGCATATCCACTTGATCAGAGCGAGTAGAGCTACGCATTAGGCATCTTAGCTTTCAGAAATGACCAACCTACAAAAATCTGTCAGCCTACCTACGCGATTCTACACCGAGTGTTTTTGGGTAGGGTTTTGGGTCACGGACCCTAAGGAGAGTGGCCTATTGGTGTTGATAGAATATCCCTCAATTTTCGTAACGTTTCGAGAACGTCTAATGGGCTTTTGGCTTGCGGTAGCATCATAGGAGACTCTCACATTCATAGAACCGATGGCATGTAGATTTGATATCTCTGTAGGAAGTAGTCATTAGTCGGTCGAGTAGAGGTTGACACCCTTTTCTTGCTTCCACGCGCCTACGAGTCGAGCTCCGTCCTCAGTTGACATTATATGTTAGGTGAGTTCTCGCTATGCTGACGTCTGTCGTGGAGTATCCGCCAACAGTGAGTCTGTAATGGGCAGAACTATAAAGGAGAAGCTGATGAAGCCACAATTTGGCTAGGTGGTATAGGTGGTAGAGAGGTAGGGATGGAATCTATAGGAGTGGGTGGTAGTGTAGAAATGGAGGAAGATGCAGGTACCGGAGTCGATGAGAGGGGAAGGGAGGCCCCCTACCAACCACCCCACGAGACTAACTGGTGTTGCAACTGCATTGACCTATGTTGCCGATGGTGAGGAGACTGTAGCCCCTAGTAGAGATGGAAGGGAGAGCAACTCTCCAAGTTCTTACACGTTGTCCATAGTTGCTGGTGGTGATATGGGAGGGAAAAAAACTGTTGCATGAGATGGAGATGGTGAAGATGGAAAAGAGAGTGAGTGTGCATGTGAGAGAGTGGGGGAAGAAGTGAGTGTTGTGGTTGTGAAAGTGGTGTGAGAAGGGGAAGTATAGTGTGTAGTGGGGGCGGAAAGTGTGGCATACAAAGAGGGTAAAGTGCAATGCCAAGCCACAGGTGGGGAAGCTAGGGGTGAGTAAGATGGTGAAGGTGGTTGTGTGGTAAGAGATGGCATACCTCAGGTGAAAGTCAAGACTAAAGAAATCAATTTCTCCAAGGATTTCATCAAGGCAAGCGTCGTGAAGGTAGCCAAAGCACGCTCCGTCATGGTCGCTCGACAAAGCAAAGTGCTATAGCACTTAGCTAAGCAATTAATAGCAAGCATCTTGAGCAACAATGGTAGAAGCTTGACAATTCACCATCCAACAAAGATCAAGGTTCTCCATCACAAAGCGCTTTATCTTCGAGGTCTGAGAATAGTGGATCTATTGCAACTATGAGTGTAGAGACAACAAGGTGCATGTATGCCCCCATAACTTCATGGTGATGGTATGAGAGTCCGAGAGAACCCTACCAGTGGATTGAGAGGTCAAGGTGGAGGTAGGGTGCTCAAGGCAGGCTGGCAGGCTGGTGGACTGAGAGACTGAGGCGGAGAATGCAATTGTGAATGGTAACATAGCAGCAGGAGGTGTCTGAAATGGTGCGTCATGAGCTAGCTCAATAGGAAGTTTAGGGTGACAATCTGTAGCGGTGAGATGGATTCTAGTGATCATGGAGTGCACAAAAAATAGCAAGAGATGCTGTGTGTAGAGGTAGCCGATGTGGTGCTGAAAATTGGTTTCGATGAGTGAGTTGGCGAGGTGTTATGACAAAGATCAATGTGGGTGGGTGATGGACAAGCATGAGTAGTAGAGGGTGGATGTGTGGTGTGAGAGGTGGGTGGTGCAAGTGAAAGTGAGGCTATGTGTTGTGACTCAGAGAAGAGGATGACTCCAAGAGAAGCCGACGAGTCTCGAAGAACCTTCACACCCGAAGTCGTGTAGTCAGTGGGCGATGGGGAGGCAAAGCAGCTTTTTGTTTGACCTTTTTGGGGGTAGTTGAAGCCGATGTCGAAGGTGATGTTGTCAATGTTGAGGTGTATGTGGAAGGGAAGATGCATGTGTATGTGCAATGTGCCTAGACCTAGATGCAGACTCAAGCTATTCTATGTACCAAAGAAGTAAGGGAGTGGAGTAGCAACAAAAACATTAACTGTATATTTTTTGCCTATATCGCTTTGCTCGATGGTGCAAGTGATTTGAAATGAGATTGTGAAAGAAGAAAGGAGTGTGTGTGACTAGGCAGCAAAATGCATCACAAACAGTGTGTGCTCGTTGAGGTTTGGGGTTGCTATCGGGCTCTTACTATGCTCCAAACAAAAAGTAGTAAGAGAGGATGTTGAAGATTTCTTTTGTTTTTAACAAAGTTGTTATGTGAAGGTGACAGCAGATCATTGGTGGTGGATACTACATCCTCGCCTAGGGCGTACTAGTGAGGACCATGATAGGCGCGGACAGTATTAAAGAATGATGCAAATGCACTGGCTAGCCCGATGGTATCCCCAAGCATCTCTAAAGTGACACTATGGCTAGACAAAGTGGTAAAAAATTTGGTGCATTTTTTAAGCTCGAAATGTGTACCTCCAAGTGGAGTCATCGCTAATGTAGAGATGCCGAGTGTGGACACATCAGCTGCACTGAAAATGGCGTTGAGGGAGTGGTAAGGGAGAGTAGTGTCGAAGATGAGAAGCGGGTCCAGCTCGGCGGTAGGGTCATTGAAAGCTTGCCCTCAAAGATAGAAGCCAAGGCCCAAGCTGCAGGAGAGTCATAATCTGTCTCCGCACGACTCCTCTTCCGTTGATGTTGTATGAGCTTCATCTTCTTACTATGGTAGGCCTTGAAAAGCAGCCTCCTTAAGAGTGTGCAGGCGCATGATAGTGATGTTGTCTAAATCTTCACTGTAATTGATGTCATCCGAGTCCACATGAGAATTGATTGGGGATCTTGGCAAGTATATTTCATCTGAGGAATATTCCTTGCTAAGAGATTCCATGGCAAGAGGAAATGAGTAGTTGTAGCAAAAAAGAGGCACTAAGATTAGGGCAGGCAAGAGGTAGGGAAGGTAGGATGATGACATTGGGCAGCGTGGCCAAGGGGATGTATGGGCGAATACAAGGGTAAAGAAGGTGGACAGGTATCCAAGGCGAGATGTGGGCAATCATTGGTAAAGGCGAGAGGGGGTTGGCCAACCGGGGCGGGGAGCGAGGGCAAGCGAGGGGGGGCGAGGGTGAGTAGTGACGGCAAGGCGGCGGTTATGTTTGATTGGGGCAAGCATGACAAATTTTTTTCCAATTCAGATTGAACCTTGTGTAAATAATTCACCAAAATAGGGTATCTTTCTAGCAGCAAAAAGTCTTCTTGTGGTCCCCTTAGCTTAGACTTCCACATAGTTCCAATGGACACCTCATGCAATCTGAAAACATGACAATGCTCCTTGACAAAGGTTTGTAAGCATCCTCTTAATAATGCATTAAAATGAGTGCATCTTTGAAAATCGTGCAAGCTAGTGTCCCACTAGGATTTGATTCCTTCCTAGTAGCTATTAAAAAGAAATATAATAAATATATGAAAAATACATAGAATATGTTTATGTTAGAAGTTACCCTAGATATAGGATCCAGCTAGGATGTGAGATGATAATGAGACAGTAGAAAGAAAGAACCAATGCTTTTTACCCCCAAGTTAAAGAGGTGGAGCTATTGACGTTTTTTTCCATAGTACTTTCTAAAGGTAAAGTAAGAATATGTTACCCTTCAGATAAATAATAGGATGAGATAGAAAGCTTACTATTATACTTAGATATGCATATGTACATTATAGGAAGTATACTTATGTATCTAAAATGTTGCAAGATAGATCTTGTAGCATTCGTTCCCACTACGTACATGTCATAGCAGGACAATTGTTCTTCTGCTATCATTGTAGCCTCATGCACATGGGATTTTGCCAATTTTTTGGTCCTATATCCACTTAATAGTTGCATGGACAGTGGAAACTCAATGGATATAGGTCTACTTAGCTACGAAAAAAATACAAAATAGCAGCGGTAGTGGGTGCAAGTCTGGGAGGCTAACATCGAGATGAAAGAGTGTTCCTCATGCGGCCAAGCCATGGTTCCTCGACCTCTGCCAAGTCCTGCTATAGGGCTGCATGGTCAACAACCTCGACCATCTGTCACTAGCCAACGTCATCGATATAGTTTTGGCAAGCCAATAGCCACCATACAACAACGCATGCACAGAGTTGCTAACCCCTTTCCACCTATAGCATCCAATGAGATGGAGTGCATGAGTCTGATGATCAATATTGACGACTTAAGGGAAAAAAAAGTCCATCATTGGGGTGGACGCTGCCCTTTGCTATCCGATGTCAAGTGTAGTTTCCCAATGATCTGCAAATGTGATGCTGCATGGGCAAATAGGGTTGTTTTTTACCGCCGTTGACATGGAGCCAAGCCAACACTCAAGGGGCCAAGAGCATAGCTTGGCTCTGATACCACTGCAGCAGCTAGGAGAGAAAGGCATGCCTACAAAATACATAAAACTATATACTACAATGAATAGATCAACAAATACACATACCTGGCAAGTCGCACATATATCGATCAATAATAGTACATGATCTGAGAAAGATAGAAAGCGAGAGGGAGAGGAGAAGAGCACTTGCAAGTGTACCTTCTAGAGCGGAGTGCTACATAGGCACATAGAGAAGATGTGAGCGAGGAGAAGAAAGACACAAACACTAGGTGCAATATCCCCACGTGGAAGAGTGAGTATTTTCCTCTTGCACGTATTTATTTATAAATTTCTTGAAAGTTCAAAAATGATTACAGATTTTCCGCCCCGAACATAAAGTGGTCATGGCTCATAAAGATCACTTTAATTATAAAATATTCATGAATGTGCTATCCTTCTGCATAGTCCCTTGACTGATTATGCTTTTGCCACCTGTCAGCTACAATAAATAAATATATTTTCATTTCCATTACAACATCCTTTACTTGAGTATCCCACACCTCAACATCATGGCCGTCAATCATTGTTACCTTGTAACGGTGGAACCTAGGAGTCTGAGGCAAATTGAGTCATTTCACTAACTTATAGTTATTGAAATTGTGTGAAGCACCATTGTCTACCAAGATTCTCACCTTGTGACCTTGAATAAACCCATGCATATGCACCAGCTCATGTGTACCAAAAGTCGACTGCCACATTGAGGTTGTGGTACATCAATCGTGCATTGCTTCTTCCACGTTGAAAAAACAAGAGCACTCAAGAAGCAGCAATTGCACCATGTGCACCACTTTCTCCTTACATCGGGCATCAGATTTATCCTTGAGACAATCCTTTTTGTTGTGTCTACTCCCTAAACATGTTACACATAGCTTTTCTTTCTTAGCCTTCTCAAACTCTTCATTAGTAGATAGGTGGCCCCTAGGCCCCTTGAGCTTCTTGGACGCATTAGATACAGCTACTATAACTTTTCTCTTATTATGCCCCTGCTCTGTTTGTGCATTTGCATGTGCAATGTCAGACACGTGAGTGTTATGCAAATTTTTTTCATCGGGATCGTCGTGTATATGTGCTTGCAATTTAGCCTCCTCAAACATCTTGGGGTCATTGGTTTTAACATGTTTCTAAAGCTCTGGTGTTAATCCATAGATGAACCCCCACACTTGCGAAAATGTTTTTAGACCCTTCAGCTTGAGAATAGATCTTAACAATGCAAGACATACTCCAACATTGTCTTATGCTAACGCATAGAGCACTTGTGCCATGCATACCAATTTCTATCCGCTTCATTTGTGGGTAGAAATTTCTTTCTCAACATATCCTCAAAAGTTACCCAAGTCTATGGTATGATTCCCTTCTCCTTGAGAGACATCCACCATTTGTGGGCCTTACCCTCTAGTTCTAGACTTGTTTGCAGTGCCTTGATTGCATCTGGAGTGCGTCTAAGATCGTGAATCGCATCCCATTTACTAAGGAACATATTCATAGTATCTTTATTGCACTTCCTTTTCTCTCCACTAAAAACAGATGGTTTGGTATTCTTTAATAAGTCATCCATCTCTTTTTGAGAGAGAAGGTGCAACTTGAAGCCTTGCTCCTGCAGACCAAGGGTGCTCCAACCAAGCACGAGTGTCATAGAAACCCTAGTTGCTTAGCCCTTGGCCGACTGTTGCATGAGTTGTACAAGCATATCAAACATTTTACTGACATTCGCATTCAATTGTGCAAATTTAGACTCTAAAACAGTTATACATGTTTGCATTGCTCGAAACTCTTGGATGTCAATCAATTCAATGCTATCAATGCAATTCAAGCTCTAAACATTCATACATGTTTGCAACACTCTAATCTTAGATATCAAGCAATTCAATGCTATCATCCAACCTCGTTGCCATGTGGGCACTCCATGAGAGTGGCTGACCACGGGACACTAGTAGGTGGAACCGGTGCAAGACCCTCAAAATCAAACGTATGTTGCATATCAATATCTGAATCCATGCGGTAACGTGATATGCTAGCGAGAGAGAAGAAGTACCTTGTATTAAAAGTTGCCTGCGAATCAAAATTGTGACCGACCATGAGCCCGCAAACAAAATCGACTAGCCTTGCTAAATTGATATTGTCAATTCGTAATCAAATGTCGTCCACCGTGAACTTCGAAAGTCACCATGCAGTCATGAAATTTGCCGATACTTGAAAGCCCGTCGAAAAAGACATAAAATTCAAGGAAGATAAAAACGGTGGGCTTTACTTGCCACAACACTTTGTTGATTTTGTTTGCTAATAGAAATCTTTGCCGAGAAAAAGAAGATCAAAGATGTAAACTTATCCTCAAAAGTTCTGAATTTTTTTGAAATTGCAGAGTTTTTGCAGCGTTATGTTGGTGTAGATCTCTGCCCTCACAAATTCTTTCTAAAGCCCTCGGTTTTCTATTGTATTCAACGGCTGGTAAAGGGGGGTGTGCATGTATTCACATGCACCCTAGCTTGAACATTAGGGTTAGAAATAAGTCCGAACCCCAAACGGCCACCCAATATGACATAAAGCTCAAGAAAAACTATTGATGGAGTCGTTTGTAGCTCTGTCGAGATCGAAGGGACATAAGGAGTCAAGGCTTGCATTTTGCAGATTCCATAGAGTTGAAACCTTCTTCCCTTGGCCTTGCACACGTAACGAGAGAGAGAGAGAGAGAGAGAGAGAGAGAGAGAGAAGATTTTAATGTATGTTGTTTGACCTTCCTTCCCCTTTTCACTATTTGACACCCTCAATTTTAAGAGGGGATCTGAGGCTGGGAAGGCTCTTTGAACGCAGGCCGTTGATTGGGTCCAGTGGCTCATAAAGAGAGAATATTTTGCAAGTTAATAAGGGTGACGGCGGTATTTTAATGTGCAAGTTGGAAAGGGAGAAAAGGTAGGACCAGTTTACATCGGAATGCATACGCTCATAAATCAAGGGGGCCTTGTGCAGGGACGGGCCTGCACCATGTCTCTACAAAGTTGAAGCTTTGTTCAAGGAAGGAAGCCGTTCTACGAGAGGGAAAGGTGTGTAGAATACGCATCTAAAGCTGCTTTGTGTGTTTGTGTGTGTGTGTGTGTGTGTGTGTGTGTGTGTGTGTGTGTGTGTGTGTGTGTGTGTGTGTGTGTGTGTGTGTGTGTGTGTGTGTGTGTGTGTGTCATAATCTCCCTCAACAATCAACAAACAATAATATGCAAAGGGTCGTTGAAAAAATACTTGAATCTGGCTTCATCTTTAGAGTATGCACATCCTGGTTGATAGAAGGCATTTCTGGCAGACTAGCCATGGAAGTGTACGAAGGTAGAGGAGCCCTGTGGAATACTATCCATTTTAGTTCAAAGAGCCAAGGGAGGTATCAATCCAAAATGGGACCCTCATTTACTCATCAAAGTCGATTTAAATGCTGAAATCTCTTGCCTAATGCTTGTTTTCATTGCTTTAAGCAGGGACATTTCATGAAGGATTGTCTTGATCTTAAACCTCTTCCACCACACAGGATCCTCAACCCTCCCCTGACAAGAAAGAGTTTCATACTGTCCCAAAGAAAAACAGTGCCAAAAATAACGGAAACCCCAAACCTTCCTCTTCTACGAACAAAAACAGCTTTAGCCCTCTTCTAGTGGATGTCTTTGATCCTTTCAGTTATGATCTACAAGTACCGGAGCACAATCAGCCTGATCAGGAGCCTGTTGGAGATTTGCAGAATGAGGATGTTTCTCTGGGTCAAGTCCCTCTAAAAACTTCAAGTCTTAACCCGGCTCATAACCTCTCCTCCCCCCTGACAGCCTGATAAATGATTTAGGAAGTCTGTCCTCTTCTTCATCTAACTCTGAGGATGGTGCTATTCCAAATACTCAAGATAAGGGGAAACAGATTATGGAAGATTCTATTTTTGCTTCTCAACTTCAAGCTCAAGACAACTTGGTTAAAGCCCAGCTCAGTATGGATGCAGACAAAGAGGTGGACATATACATGACCCAAGCTGAGGAAGAAAGACTACCCTTGCCTCTCTCTTCTTCAACTAAGAGGAAAAAAGAGCTTTCTAAAGACCCCACAAGAGTCTCTGTAACCTTAGCTAAGCCTTCCAAGAACAGTAAAAAGTGAAGTGTCCTAATATCAAAGCTATCTCTTTTAACTGTAAGGGACTGACAGACCCTAACAGAGCTCAAATTATAAAGAATTGGATGATTGAAGAGCATGTCAAACCAGACCTTATTTGTCTTCAGGAGATCAAATCTTCCAGACAAGTGCTAACCTCTAATCTTCAAAGACTTAGTGCAGGTCATAAATGGTAAAAAACTTCTCACTGCAATGGCAAAGGAGGTGCTGCTTTAGGAATTGTTGAAAATTATGCCAGTCTTGTCATCAAAGTTCAGTCCTCTGTTGATGGCCATTGGATTGTTGTAACTCTAGACAAACCTTTTGATTTTACTCGTCTCTCTGTATGCTTCTAACTCTTCAGGAGCAAGAACTGCTACATGGGAAGAACTGGCATGCCTCTCTAGTCCTTGTATATGTGTAGGAGATTTCAACATGGTAGAATTTGTCCAAGACAGATGGAACCAGCTTGGGCAAGCCCTGGGAGGCAGATAAAAAGTGCAGTGGGACAATGTAGTATCAAAACTGAAACTGGTGGACATTTCTAAGGAAACTGAAATGACTTGGTCCAACAAGCAAAATGGGTCATGCTACAGAGCTGCCAGACTAGGTAGAATCTATATGTGCAATGATTTGCTCAACAATTGTTGGCAGGTAAGTTCTACTAAGGAGAAATCTATAGTGATGTCTGATCATGCTCCTCTCATCTTAGATATTCAAAAGGATGATTGTAGCTTCAGAGCAGGATGGTCTCACCTGGACCAGTCCCTTCTGTCTCTTGCAATGGTCAAAGAGAAAATAAAAGACATCTTTGATACCTCTTTCTCAGGTAATACCTTTGCTTTTAAAGCTTGGGACTGTGCTATCAAAAAAACTCAAAAATCTTTATCTGAGTTTAAATCTAAGGCCAAAGAAATTAGGAGTAGCAGAAGAGTGATGATAAGGAGACAGATTGATATTTTAGAACAAGGCCTCTCTCCTAATGATCCTCCTAGCCCCCAATTAGGTGAGCTGAAAGCTAAGCTTAGAGATGAAGAGCTCTTATTTGCTAAGCCCTCAATCCTATGGACGAGATTTTTGGGCTAGTGAAATTGACAAACCTGATAAACATATGTTTACTCTTCTTAAAAAAAAGAAGGCCAAAGATTTTGTACCTTTCTTGAAAAACAAAGAAGGCCTTATTGTGAGTTCTCATGATCAGAACTTGAAGTTTGCTGAGCATTTTTTCAGGGACATCTTTTCTTCCCCTCCTAAAAGAGGAGCTATCCATACCAAAGCTAGAGCTGATATTGCCAGGATAAGGAAACAAACAGTTCATGTGCAAATAGCTCATTGGATGGATCAGCCCCTTACAGAGGGGGAGTTAAAAGATGCCATAGATTCTATGAAGGATGGTAAATCTCCTGGCCTTGATGGTATTCCTAATTAGTTCTTTAAACTGTATAAAGATTTTCTTGTCCCACATCTGATGTCCATATGGATTGAGGCTGTAAGACTAGGAGCTCTTTCCACCTCTATGAATATTGGTGTGATTAGGCTCATTCATAAAAGGGGACCTAAGGAGGACCTAGGTAATTGGAGGCCTATCTCCTGTCTCACTTCTATCTATAAAGTCTTCTCCTTGTCTTTAGCTAGAAGACTGAGTCCTCTGATGAATCAGATCATTTTGCCTGAGCAGAAAGGCTTTATAAAGGGCAGATTCATATTAGATGCCATTATTGCTTTGTGGGAGGTATTTGATTTCCTCCAGGACAGTGAGTTGGACTTCATCTTTTTCAAGATAGACTTTGACAAGGCTTATGAGAGGATGGAATGGGATTTTATCTTTCAATCTCTGCATGACATTGGCTTTGGCAGGATGTTTATTAAATACATTCAAGTTCTTTTTTGCAATGCTTTCACAGGGGTAGCTATTAATGGTGAGTTATATGCTACCTTCCATTACAAAGGTCTATAAGACAAGGCTGCCCTATAGCCCCTCTGCTATATGCTCTGATTCTCTGGGATGGCTAGTTCAGGATAATTTAGAAAAAGGTCAGATGAAAGGGATAAAAATCCCAGGAGCTACCAAAGACCTTGTTCTTCAACAATTTGCAGATGATACTAACTCTATTATGTCCAATGATACAGATACAATGGAATGCTTTTGGAAATGCTTAGACACTTTTTGTTTGGCCAGTGGTTCTATCATTAATCACAGCAAGACTGGCCATAAGGCTAACCGTGCACAGATCCCTCAAGTCATATCTGAAACTGGTTGCCATGAAATCAGAGAGGGTCAAGTCTTCAGGTTGTTAGGAATACCAATGGGTTTCAAGATCTCCTAGGCTCAGAGATGGGAGTGGGTCATGGATAAGTTCAAACTTAAAATAAGGAAATGGCAGTTTCATCAGTCCTCTATTTCTTCAAGAGCCTTTATTCTTGATCATTATCTGCTTCCCTCCTTAATATTTTTCTTGTCTTGCTGGTGTCCAGCTAAATATCAATTGAATCAGGTATTTACTCTGGACAGATCTTTTCTATGGGGAGGTGACTTGGACAATCCAAAGATCTCCAAGGTTCCACTGGATATTTGTTGTTTACCTAAAGAGAATGGAGGCCTTGGCATCCTCAACCTATCTCTTATCTCTACTAAAATGGCTGTCAAATGGATATTCAGAGCAGCAGACTCAGAAGACTACTGGGCTCTACTCCTCAAAAGGAATGTACATAAATTTAAATTGCAGAAATATAAAGCTTGGATTAATCTTCAGCTCAGAGATGTTCTTTTGTCTCCAGCAACATGCATCCCTTATGGCTCCAAACTTGTTTGCAGAATGTGGAACTCATGGAATACTGTCAAAGCCAGATGAAAACCTACCAAAGAGTTTTTAACTAATCATGTTAACTTTCTACTAGATTCTTTCTGGTTTGGCTATTTTGCAGACAAGGTCAAAGTGGGTATCAACAGAAAAGCTCATAAATGCTATAAGGCTGGAATCAGGCATTGGAAGGATTTAATGATCAATGGACAACTCAAAACTGTTGATTCTCTTTAAAATGAGTTCTCCATTTCACCTACAGATGTCAGGTGGTGTATTCAAAGAGCAAAACAGTGTATGGCCAAGCTAAGGATACCAGCAAAAGCAATGCAAGCCACTTGTGGGACTTTTTACATTGCAAAGCAGGTATATGCTCAGTTCAAACCTACAGGATCAGTGTGGATAACTCCCTCAAGCAAAAACTCAATAGAAAATGGAAGGTGGATTGGAGCCGCAAACAATGGACTTATAGATTTAAATGTTTATGGGCCTATCCATATGCCAATAAACAGAGCACCCTCATGTGGCTCATCATTCATCAGGGCATTTGGACTGCAGAAAGAGCTCTCAAAGCTGGCATGGGAAGTGGTATTTGTAGCAGATGTAATCTGTCTTCAAAAAATTGTACACACATCTGGTTTCAATGTAGCAAGAATAGAGATGTGTTACAGTTTATTCATAAAGTGCTCTCTCAGGTTACTATGAAACCTCTGGAGTGTAAGGATCTACTGTTGGGTAATTGTAAAGGGATGGATATCCCTCTATCGAACATATGGAGAGGCTATATACTATGGTTTATATGGCTCAGAAGAAATGCTTCTGTTTTTAAGAATGATTCAGCCCCTCCTATGTCCCTTCTGCATAGAGATCTTCTACACTCTGTAGTTCAGCTATGCAGGCAAGTCAAAGATGTACTTTCCCAAAATGAATCTGTCTCTCTCATTCAAAAAGGATGTAGATGACAACAATGGAGGAAAATAGTCCCTCAGTATTACAACTCATGTAGACTTAAGATGAGAAAGGCCCTCTCTTTGTAACCCTTTGTTATGGGGATACCCACCCCCTCCCTGTGGGTACTTTGTATCTTTTCTCACTATTTTAATACAATTCTACTTTCTTCAAAAAAAAAATACTTGAAAATTTTCACACATTGTTTTCCGTGTATGGTAGTTTTTGATGTAGCTACTTGCAAAAGTACAGCATGCATGTCGTTTTCTGTGAGTTAAAAGGTTTTCAAAGTTTCCTGTAGGACAGTGAGAATTGAACTTTGAAGCAAAAAAACATTGCATATTGTTTTCTTAAAGTGTCTTTTCACAGTTTCATGGACATGGAGTCAATTTTATGCAAACAAATGCATGAGAATGAGAGTTTAGAGTTGTGAAAGTAAAGACAAGTCTTACAATACTTGTGTACAAGTGCCTCCCTTTTCATTTCTTCATTGGCTTAGCTAATAGAAAGAGCTTGATAGTTTTTCATTTAGAATGTTTGGAGTAGCATTTGTTCTCGCTCTGCAACGGCGACAAATGGACAAGAACTCTTTGTTGAGATTTTACTCGAGGATGGATGCAAAGCTCGTGCATGTGTTGCTAGTGATGCTTGTTGTGATCAACGCATCCGGTATCTCAAGCGTGGTGACATGATGAACCATTTATTACTTGTTCATAATGTTGCAATCAACATTCCCATGCATAAGTCTGGCCGCCCTCCTGGAGGCCGTAGCTCCATTTCCTCAAGGCCCCAATATGAGAAACAATCATGCATCCGGTTTATGAATCTAGAGTACAAATTTGCCAAAAACGTAGCAACAAAAAAAAACCCGCAAAGTGAAAAAGGCGGAAAAGGCATGGGATGAGATGGACGATGAAGAGAGAGAGAGAGAGAGAGAGAGAGAGAGAGAGAGAGAGAGCTGGTCCGAAGGATACTTATGTCCATGACAAGGTAGCAAGGGCAATGGAGAACTATTTAAGTGATAAGGACGCTCGCATGGACCTGATCTAAAGGCGTATTGTGGAAGGTTATGACATGCATGTAAGTCTTGGATATGGTGATTCAATGGCTTCTCTTTGTATTGTAGGTGCTCACAATTTATTTTGATCTCCATATACTCTTCTTTGTGTACAAATCTTATGCTTTCAGCTGTTGTTTGTTAGAAACATCCACCTTTGAAGGAAAGAGGACATATTGGGGATCATAATGAAGATGATGCATCAGGTGGTGAGGGTGACAATGGATCTTCTCCTCCGGTTTTTCTTGAACCGAAGCCACCCTTGGAGCTTAAATGTGTTTTTTTTTTGTTCAACACGCTTTTCCCCTGGTGTATGTCGATGCATTTCATTTCCTTTCAGGAAAACCTACAAGCCTCTGATGATAGAGGGCTCTTGTTGGCGCCTACAAAGGTGGGAGGAACATGCGAATTTTTGGATCAAAGCCCTATAGGGTTGGTTTGCTATGGTGTCTGGCATGAGAAAATCACTCCACTCCTCAAAGTGGGAACTCTCCCCAAAGGTAATACAATAAATTCTTTGTTTGCATCCACAATTTCACTTACATATATGGGCTAGTGCTCGTGATATGCTTCCATTTTTGGCTTTTTGTGCGTTTGCTTCTAGGTAAAAAATCTCCAAACATTGTTAGTGACTCACCCTTGCCAATTAGTAGTTTGCCACTGACTATATTGATTGCCAACCGATCTATTAAAAACAAGTTTGGATCATCTTCGGGTGGAACAAAAAAGGTTTTGAAAGCAAGGTTTGAGGCTTGGGATTTCCTTTTCTCTTTGCATGAGGGTCTAGGCTTTTGGGTGTATACATTTCTACATAATAGCGCAAAGAGATTTATGTAGATTTGAAGGTGGGGGGATGTACAACTAAATTCTCAGTGATTCAACTTGGTTGTGGACATCGACATGGAGCTTGTGGACTCAATTGCAACACACAAAGCTTCCACTAGAACTATGAATTTGTTTTACATGTTAGTTGTCTTCGATTGCACGTTTGTGACATTGAACTTGATTGCTATGATCATAGGTCTCATGGAGAACTTGTTGCATAAAACTGTACGTGGTTAGAGAATACTTTAGACAATGATACTTTGGAGAGATTTTGGTTCATTGTGTCATAAAAACTAATATCTAATTCTCCTAAATGATTTTTTCATGTTAAACTGATCATTCAATATGGGGAAGTGAAAGGGGAGAAAAAGCTAGAATATTGGTTACACTGGCAAACCCGCCACAATAGGGATCCAAAGGGGGGGCCATCTGCAAAAGAGCAATGTGCAACAATGGGCTTAAAATACCCTAAGGTTCAACCCATTAAGACTTCCAAAATGCTAAGGTTCCAAAATTCAAAGGTTGTGTCCAAAGGTCAAACATTAGGGAAATTAGATGCTTTGTCTGTCTCCCAAAAGTCTTCATGCATCCCTACATGTGAGGGAGCGAGCCCTAGTTGTAGGAGATGAGAGAGAAACTTACACACACACACACACACACACACACACAAGCTCCCTTTACACAAAGGGAATGAGGGACACATGTCAGCTCCCTAGCCCAGATGCCCACAAGGTGTACTCAAATCTTATTGGATGACCTTGGAGGTGGACCAATGAGAATTAGGCTAGAGTAAATCTAGTTTAATCAATTTAAAAACACTTAATAAAAGAACCAATAAGAACTAAGCTATCTAGAAGACTATTGGACAGTCTCCCAAGGGGTCCAATGAGCATTCAGCAGCCCAATGTCTTACATGAGTCCTATTGGCAAGGAGGCAAAGGGGTCCAATGAGAGTTTAGTTGCATTTATCAATTACCTAAAGCTCTCACAAAAGGGGAAAGGGGGACACATGTCAAAAGGATATCACTTATGCTGCTTAATTTCCATTGGCTAGGCCTAGGGAGGTCCAATAGGGCTGTAGCATGAGCAATTAGCAAGGGGGGTCAAGCAAGAGAAGAGGGGGCTAGTTTTCTCAAGGCATTATTCACTTGCACACTCACACAATCAATGTGTGAAGCAAGAAGACTCTCTCTCTCCTTCTCAAGCCATAATGGAAAGCTTACCGCCTACTCCAAGCTTGTGAGAAGGGAGGCCTACACCAACAACTCTTGGCTTTGTGATGCAAATCCAACCAAGAGCCAAGCTTCAATGCATGCTCATCTCCTCTACCATGCTAATTACTAAGCTAAGCTATGCTAATATGAGTGATTATGTGAGGAGATGTATATCTTTCTCGTAAGAATACTCCTTTTTCTTCTCAATCTACTCTCATACCCCGCTAGCTCTCACCATAATCTTCGAAGGTGTGTGAGGTCTTGGGTCTGTGACCGTGAGGGAATTGATGTCGTGTTTAATAAGTGTTGTGCTTAGTGCTTGAAGTTTCCACCTTCATAGCACTAGCTAGTATTGAAGGAACACAAAGAATTGTATTGTAAAATGTCTCTCTTGATGGGAGAAACCATAATACAAAGCCTTTTGGAGGGGGGACCGGCTCCATGCAAATCCGTTCCTCAACTGTTGTCAACTGCTTAATTTCTCTCTCTTTTGAAGTATTTTTCATGCTATCTAACTAGGTGTTATGCTTTTTATTGCTCTCTCCACCCAAGCAGTCTTGTTATTATCATTAGGAATCTACTCTAATGAAATGCCCACTATGTTCATACTCATTTCCGCTACACACAAGTTATTAGGCCATTCAATGTTACATTGGTATCAGAGCACAAGGTTTCTCTTTTCTTGCTCAAGAAGGGAGGTCCTCAAGCTAGCTACAAATTGTTGGTATTATTAATTGCCTGTGAGTAAGTAGAATAGGGATTTTTCAGCCTTGCAGTGCGCCTGCCTTTGTGCACTTAATGGGGCATCACCATCGAGAGCTATGGTCTTAATAGTGGAGTCCTACGGGGCTTGCCTACGGCTTAACCACTATTGAGCTATTAGAAGCTTGACAGGAGCCGGTGCTATTTTGGTATTGAATGACCCTCTCTTCTATTCCTTGCAATTAATGGTATTCGAGCCACGGGTACAGTAGCTTGAGTGCTTTTTCTAAAGGGGTAAAGAGGAGTAGCAACTAGGGCTTGAAGTGCCAAAGTTGCTACTAAAAAGTTTACACCTAAAAGTTGTTAGAATGGCTGACAGTAGTAAAGAGAGTGAAATTAATGTTGATAACTTTGATTTTGCTAATGATCAAGCTACTAATGATGCCCCGATGCTTGTTAACTATCTTGGTTCTAGGCTTCAACAAGCCATGGGCAATCCATCCCTCCAAAGTGTAGTGCAACGGTAGCTTCGTGCTCATAGGATTCTCCAAGCTCCCCACCATGACGAGAGAGCACCTAAGAAGCCTCCTTGCGAGACTTCCAAAAGAGGCCTCTCTCTGATTCGGGAAGAAGAAGAGGATCCATATGAAGGGCTCAGAAATTTTCTCCTTGATGATGCCTCTCCTTCTCAAAGGAGAATTCAAGAGCCTCCACCAAAGGAACGAGAAAGAAGTGAGTCTCTTGCCACCTCGGTGAAGATGGCTCCACAAAGACGGCGGGCTAAACACTCTCCATCACCTCCAACACGGAGAAGACCATCGCATAGTTCTCCACACCATACTTCAAAGAGGGATGACAAAAAGCAAGAGAAGAAAAAGGCAAGAAAGAGGACATCCTCTTCTCCATCTTCTTCATCCTCTTCCTCTTATGAAAGTGATGGTGAAGAAAGCAAAGATCAAGGCGAGAAAGAGGTCACCCTCTTCCCCATCTTCCTCAAATTCTTCATCTCCTGAAGAAAGTGATGGTGCCACTTTTGAACCATCAAAAAGAAGAGTCCATAGGAAATCCTATGCCGCATGAAAGAGGTCATCCAAGCTCAAGTAGTTCAAAGAGGGAGGGAAGAGCATCTCTTTCCTTACCTATGATGGCACATTTGGTGCTATGGACAAAGTCTTGGCCTTTATCCAACAATTCAATGCGGCGTTTGGAGATGAGGGCTTCACCGAGTCCTGTAAGCTACACCATGTAGCTATACACTTTCAAAAGTCCGTCAGGAAATGGTGGTCTAGCCTACGGGCCAACGGTGAAGCTCCACAAACATGGAAAGCTTCAAGAGCTTCCATTATGAAGCAGGTTTTGGCCACAGATGCCAAAGACAAGTACTCACAGAATGGCGAAACTTGAAGCTCTCTCCCTAGAATCCATTCACAAATATGTAGACAAGTTTTGGGACTTAGAACTCAAAGCCAATGTCTTCAAGAAGTTGGATTTTGGAGAGCAAAAGCAACAATTTTGTGCGGGCTTAACTGAAGAAATGGCGGAGTATGTCAACTCCCAAAGGCCACACACCATATCGGCGATTATACACCATACTATGGTGGCTTCTCAAATTAATTTCCAAACGGGGGCTAAAAGAAATTCTAAGCCCACGGAAAACAAGGGTTCCAATGAGCCTAAGGGGAAGGACAATGTCCAAATGTCTCCTAAGGGCAACTTCAACAAAGCTAAAGATAAGAGAGTTTACAAAGGAAAAAATAAACTCCCTCCTGAAGAGCTTCAACGTTATCGCAAGGTGTTAGCAACGTCTAACACAGGCTACACCAATTATGCACCAAGTTGTGGATGTGCTATAGTGCACAATATTTCCTTTTCATTGTATAGGGCCTTGGGCTCATGTAGGAGTTCCAAAGTTGTATGAGTCTAGGCTAGAGAGCTCAACTTTATCCCATAGCTGAAAGGTTTGAGGCCCAAAGCTATAAAAGAGCCCTATGCTTAATGAGAAGTCATTCTTGGGTGAGTTCTCCTCTTTGTAGAGTGGACGGTCATGAGACTCATGGGCTTTCCATGCCCATGTAGTTCTTGATTTCTAATAATCAATTACACTTTCTTTCTTATTAGTCTTCTTTGTTTGATTATGTGGAGTGAGATTGTATTAGTGTGATGGTAGATCTCGTAATCCCTTTTTGAGTTAATATATTCTATCCACACCATTGGCCATGGTGTGTGAGGGCTATGCCTTCCTTCTCTTCATCTCTTTCTACAAGGTGTGCGATTAGTGTGTGTGCATACGTAGTCGCATTGAGGAGTTGTGCCGGAATGGACACACTAATGCGGAGTAGGTATGTTAATTGCATGCTTGTGTAGTTGTGTGATTAAGATTTGTGAATAGAGTGATTGATGTGAGAGGTTAATTTCAACCACATGATTGTGTGCAAGTGATTAGTAAGTAGGAATATGTTGTTGATTAGAGGAAGCCCTTTCCATGGCTTCTCTCTATGATGAGTAGAAGGATCCCTTGAATCCTCTATGTCTGTACATCTAGGCTCATGATTCCATGCCCTAGTCGGGTTGCCAATCCACGATTTGACAATTTTGTGGGTTGCGATTGGGTCGTGCTACAACGCCTCCCAACATTTGGTGCCGTTGTCGGGGATCGATAACCTAGGCTAGTGAGTTTAAGATGTGTAGAACAGAGTAATTTCACTACTAATTTTGTTGGTTTTTAAGTGTGTGACTCAAATTTTGGTTTGATTTGATGATGTTTGTGTAAGAAATTGATACTAATGTTGAGTTATGAATACCCCAAACCCCCAATTCCACTCCCAATTTCACTAATTTCATGCTAACCCTTACTAATTTCGCTTCTTTCCATGCTAATTTTACTAATTTCATGCTAATTTTTACTAACCTTGCTAACCTAACCACTAACATGTGAAGTGTAAAGTATGTGAAATCCCCTTGCAAGAGGTGGAATCATCACTCTCAAGTTAATTGTGCTAATTCATGCCTAATTTGATGATTTGAGTTGTGATTTTTTGACCTACAAATGGTCAATTTTGGAGCCGATTTGATGGTGCACACACTTGTGTGTGCAATGATACGACTTTGCGTGGAGCAAAGGAATATCTTGGAGTGTAATTACGATGTAAGTGCACTCACTTGTTATGTCAATTCTTGATTGATTAATGAGGTTCAATGTTGCTAATTATTTTCTAAAATTAGGTGTGTAACACAAATTGACCTACACTTTGCACCTAATTTGATACACATGGAATGAGATTGATAGTCAAATTGTGACTAATGAACTTTGTGTGTATCCAAATAATGTTTAGTTCTCATCAAGAATTCATGTGTGTGCATAAAATCGTTGTGTGTGCATACACCAAAGAGGGAAAAAACTGTCAAAAATTTCAAGCGTGTGTGCACCTAATCTCAAATGTGTGCATACATAAAAATTGATGATACATGAGTATGAAATCATGTAAATGATGTGTATGTTAGGCTAATTCAATCATTGGATAAGCCTAATTGCCAAAAAATTGGGCCAAAATTAAGTGTGTGTACCTATCCAAGACCACCTGATTTTCTATGATTGATGGTCAATTAGGGTACCTAAATGATTTTTGATTGTGAAATGATCATAAAAAGTGTGTGCAATCATTAGGTTTAATCCTAAATGCATTGCCAATTGAGAAAAATTTGATCCTTTGTGCTTAATTTTTGAGTGTGTGCATCGCTTGATTGGGTAAAAATAGTGCTAAATTTTTAGAAATTAAGCATGCATGCATTCACTTATGCTTGATTGAGTTTGCAATTTAAGGATTCCAATGTGGAATTGATGTAATTTTTGCATAGATTTTTTGCCTAAATTTAGGTGTGTGTGCCTACTCAATAGCATGTGCAATCCGGTCTTTGAATGAATAATTGGTATTTTTTTACCAATTATGATGATTAATTTGGCCAAATAGTTAATGTATGCATCACAAATTGGCTTTGAGGATTGAGATTCATCACTTAATTAATGCTCAATTGCGGATATTTTCACTCATGAGTAGCCATACAAGCCAAATGACAAATTCACTTGAATTTGGATGATGAGGGCCATTGGGAATTGACCAATGTTTTGTGCCAACTGGGTTTGCCTAATTATGGATATCTGTGCGCTCCTTGCCACACTGTCGAAGCAAGGGACTTGCCGATACACCGTGTACGAGCCGCAGACGGCTCCAAGCACACAACTAGTTAAACTAGTAAGCTCAAAGAGGGCAATGGTGTGTCACTCACCGCCTTATGCTCCTGCCGTAGAGGATTCCTCGCCGCGAAGAAGAGGGAGACGCCGCTACGCCGCGCTCAACCGCCTCGCCGCCATCGTACCGCCGCAACGCTCGATCGCACACACACTCTCACTCTCTCTCTCTCTCTCTCTCTCTCTCTCTCTCTCTCTCTCTCTCTCTCTCTCTCTCTCTCTCTCTCTCTCTCTCTCTCTCTCACGCACACGCACAAGGAGATGGTGAAGGAGAAGGTGGAGATGGAGCAAGAGCAGCTTCTATTGCACAATGAGAGAATGAGTAAAAATTAGGTTTAGTTGGCTTTTATATGAGCTCACCCCATTCACACTTGGGCGCCCATGCTTAGCCAACTAACCCTAGCATGTTCGTGTTAGAGTGCGCCTCTCATCGGCAATCACTCTACCTTTCCCTATTGGACCGACAAGCCCGGTGCCTGACTCTACTTAAATAAATAATACAGTTACAGTGTCCGTCGTAGGCGATAGGGTGTCCGTGAGCCACGAGGGTTAACATTGCCCCCCTTCTTGATGTAGATTCCGTCCTCGGAAGCTATTGAGTTGAAGCTTGGTATCATGTTTTAGAGCATCTAGATTTGAATCTGCAAGGCAAAGTCACTGTTTTAGCAAGCGGAATTATATTGCCATAAATCATGAGGGGAATGTAAAGTACATGTGGAAACGAGTAAATGCAAGATTTATGAAATGTTAGACTGCCATTAAGGACAAATAAATTGCACTTTGAGTAAATTAATTAATCAAGAGTTTTGAGCTTATGGGTGAGTCTATCAATTAGTTAGCTATGACTAAGGTTAAAACAACTACTCTAGTACTAGCTAAGCTAAGAAGATTATCTAAATGCAAGATTCCCTAATTATGCTTTTCAGCTTTGATTAGCCAACTCGCTCTCACAACTGCAAACAAAATCTTGAAATGTTAACTGTAAGCTCAATGGAAGTCTTTTAATTTCTTTTTTATTTTAATTTTTTTTATACTTTTTTACTTTGGGTCACAATCATGTGACGTGTGTGCTTATTTTGTATGTCCGGGGTTTTTTGCTTCTCAAGGAAAAGCGCCTACACTGGGAACCTCTAGGGCTCTAGTACCATAGACAATACATGTGAGTGAAGTACCAATTCAAGCCAGGATTTCTCTTCCAGCGTAAGATTTTTCATTTGTGGCACTTATGTTTTTTTTTTTTTTTTTTTCCTTCCATTTCCTTGGTATTCGCACTAGTGTTTTTTGTTGTTTGAGTGAGCAAGCCTTTCTCTGCCTAAAACATTCCTAAGGTCTCAAATACTCGGATAATTTTATTAGCTAGGCCTAGTGGTCAAGTAAATGAGTTAACCTAAAGTCACGGTCTCCTAATCTCCAGGCTCATCCATAAGATTAAACTGGAGTTCAATCAACTTAAGCAAAGACAAATTTATACATCTATAATGGCAGATAACAATCATAACTATTGCACTCAAACAAAGAATGAAAAATCATTATTAGCAATTACACATATCCACCATCATGAATCATGGAAAGTAGTACACCTGGAGGTATGGAGTGGCTCATTTCGTTGAAGCAGATGTCCTCAGCCATGTGGATGGAGATCCATATAAGTCCTACCTAACACATCCAAAAACAGGCACTATACCTCTAGGAGGCATGTCAGTGTGAAAAATTAAAACTCCTAAAAAAACAAACTCAAAACACAATCTAGACCCCTAACCTACCTATCTGTCACCCCTTTTGGAATCAAGGAAAGAGGATATTATATAAACCGGGTGGCCACCCTAAGGCTAGGCCTCTATCCTCATCATCTAGATAAATAAAATCGTTGTCCGTGAGGCCATAGTCTTCCTCGGTCTCTATTAGTTCCTCTTCATCATCCTCTTGTGCAAGCATGCTAATCAAGAACCTCGCAATGCGTGGATACTCATCTTGTGCAAAAGAATAAGCATGTGCCATTGGAGACACATTCGCTACTGGGTAGGGATCACTAGTTAGCCATAGACGTATCAGCCATTCTAACTCCTCAAAATTTCTCTCACATGCAAGGCTCTCTATCAAATCCCATTCGCAAGAAAGTATAGGGTAGCATACGTAGAACACTTGTTGAAAAGACAAAGGGTACCTTTCATCAAAAATAGAAGTGCATGCCTCTGGTGAAGTAGCCATTTCTGACAAGACAGATAGATTTGGTTAGGCCTTTAATACATAAGAGTTGTTTTTGTGTGTTGCTTGAATTGACACGGTGAATTTGGACTTATATGTAAGATCTGATAGGGTGCTCTCTCGTTGCTAGTCGCTCTTGCTCTTTACTATTTTTGTTTTTTGTGAGTATAAGGCTATATATATACATTCCCTAAGATTGGAATTGAGAGGTCAGGGAGGAAGGTTGAGAGGGGAGCGAGTGAATGATTGATGTTAGCAAACACTCCCCCCTTCCTTGGGTAGATCATACCTTTTGGAATGAGGTCGTCACCTTTTGAAACCAATTGTTCCAAGTTGTTATGGTTGAAGGTTTTAACCAATAGTTTTCGACCGCCCTATGCGTTTCATCTAGTTGCAAGGGTGGTAAGGTACTCTCCCATGATTTTATTTGCAACATTGTTGTAGGTGGTGAACCTACCCCGGGAGGTGCAAACTCTTTCGTGCTTGTATGGATATGTACAGTGGTATGTGGAGGTTGTGTCGAAGCTTCTATTCGCGTATAGGAACTACATGAAGAGCAAGAAGCTTCATTTGATTTCCCTGTTCCTGAGCTAGGTGGAACAAATCGTTCTTTCTTTGGTACCCACACTAGCTCTAGATCGGGTGTGTAACATTCCATGATTTTTTCCTTTCCGCAATTTTCAATTTGTTTTGGAGCCACAGGATTGGGTTTACATGGGCCAGGTGACAGGTAAGAGTACACTTTACGTTTGGGCACCCAGATTTGATCATTTCCTTCATAGTATCCTTGGGCTTCCAATAGTCGTTTAGGAATCCAACGCAACGTTTCTTTACATTTCTTGGAGTGAATGGGACGGTTCTTACTAGGTTTCCGTTTTTCTGCATCAACCATGCTCACTACAGAGGCTTTAGGGACCCACTTGTATGTTTTCTGTGTTATATTAGGATGGTTCTTGTGTGTCTCAAGCTTTCTATCAACTACATCAGTTGAAGCTCTAGAGAGTTGTGCTATGGGGACGTATGGTTCAACCTCCTGGACATGCAATGTCTTGGGTTTTATTTCCTTAGGCAATATCTCAGGGACTATGGCTTGAGTGGTAGGGCTAAGAGTTGGTTTTTGCGTTGTAACACCCCCAGTCCCCCAATCAATAGTGCATTTGGTGGCTATCATCCACGTGCGGCCTAGGTTTATATTACCCTCCATAGTTCCAGTAGGCATGACCAAAAAGTCTTGAGCTACAATTCCATTGTCATAACTGACAAAAGTGTGCCAGATTCCAAAAACCGTAGTTCTTTTCTTGTTGACACCCTTGACTTGGATAATACTCTCAGATAGAGGTGGCTTCCCTAACTGACACCACACCCCATAGGATAGCAGATTATATTTAGCACCCGTGTCCAATAAGGCGTTATATAGCACTTTTCCATAGGCACTATTTAACTCAATAGGGTATCGTAGAGGTGTGTCAGAGTCCAACCCCTCCTCTTCGATTTCCACGTGGAATGCATTTGTGACTCCAAGGTTAGCCTCTCGTTTTTGTCTTATACGTTGTTGTCGCTCCTTAGCCTCAGCTTGAGCTTGTATCTTGTTTAACTCGGTTTGTGCTTTGGCGGCCTTCTTTTGATGAATGGCCCGTAGTTCTTCTTGGCTTAAAGGATCATAATATCTTTTGAATTTACTCCCATTGAGGAATCCAATGGTTTCAACTCCATCAAGAGTTTCCACACGAAGGGTACCTTGTGGGGTAATTTCACATACTCTATATGGTCCTTTACCAGCATATTTCAACTTTTTCTTCTCTTTACGTACTCCATACATAAGGACTTTATCACCAACTTTGATGTCCTTGTCCTTCACATGGCGATCAAACCACTTCTTTCTCCTATCATTTTCCACAAGAGCATTTTGCACAGCCAACTGTCTCTCTTCGTCTAGTTTTTCTAAGATGTACAAACGCTCGGTTAAGGGGTTACCATTCCATCCTTCTTGCGAAGCTACCCTAAGACTAGGAATGACAAACTCCCAAGGCATAACCGCTTCTTGGCCGTATACCATTTTGAATGGCGTACAATTAATAGCCACTTTATAAGGAGTACGATAAGCCCATAGAGCAGATGTCAACTTCAAATCCCAATCAGTGCGATTAGCTTCTACCGTCTTGGTTAAAATAGAGATTAGAGTCTTGTTGGTGCTCTCGGCTTGTCCATTAGCTTGCGGGTAATAAGGTGTAGACTTATGGTGGGATATCATAAAGGTCGTGGTAAGCTCTCTTATTACCTCATTTATAAAATGGGTACCATTATCACTAACAATTTCAAAAGGGCAACCAAATCTTGCGATAATGTTCTCAAAAAGAAACTTAGCTGTTGTCCTCGCGTCAGCTTTTTGTGAAGCCTTAGCTTCAGCCCACTTTGTTACATAGTCCGTAGCAACTAGAATATATCGAGATTGAGTGTTGCGAGCTGCGGGACTAATTGGACCTACAAAGTCTAAGCCCCATTTTTCAAATGGTTGGGTTACTTTAATAGGATGTAAGGGCATTCTGTCTTTGCACTGTGTGGTTTTGTAACGTTGGCACTCATCACACCCTTTTGTAAAAAGTGATGCATCGTTAAATAAAGTTGGCCACCAATAGCCTGATTGCAGCACCTTTCTAGCAGTCAGGTCTCCTGAAAAATGTCCTCCTGCTATGCCCATATGTGCTTCTTGCAAGATATACAAATATTCATCCTCGCGGGCACAACGCCTAAGAATATCATCCTTGCCTAATCTATACAGAGTTCCGGCAATCAAACAATAGGGTTCACATTCTTTTACTAGCCTTCGAGCGATATCCTTACGAAGTTCCTTGGGTGGAAAACCATTAACTAAAAAGTTAACAATGTTCTCACTCCATTCAGGAATAGTCTCAACCATGAATAGGGAAGTATCGGGTAATTCATCATCAACTCCTGTAGGGGCTTCACCATTGGGTATGCGAGACAAATGATCAGCCATGACGTGCCTTTTACCGGGTCTCACTACAATCGTGAAATCAAACTCCAGAAGAATTAACAACCATCGTGTGATTCTTCCTGTGGAGCATGGCTTGTTTACCAGATACAGCAACGCTTGATGGTCCACATAAAATACAAACTTGTTTGCCAGAAGGTAGTAGCGAAATTTCTTTACTGCATAAACCATTGCCAAACCTTCCCGCTTTGTAGTGGTGTAGTTCCTTTCAGCATCGTTCAATTGACGGCTTGCAAAGCTAATGGGATAGTCCAATTTATGTTCTCCTGGTTGAGTGAGAACACACCCAATAGCAAAGTTTGACGCATCAATATGCACATGGAAAATGACATCCCAGTTAGGTGTCCTTAAAATCGGAGCACTTGCTAGTGTTTTCTTCAATTGTTCATAGGCCTGGTCACACTCTTCAGTCCATTTAAATTCAATGAGAAGCTTGTACAAAGGACGTGCTATCTCAGCGAAAAATAAAATAAACCGTCGATAATAACCCACGTGTCCCATGAACCTTTGAACTCCCTTGTAATTGGTTGGTGGTGGTAACTCTAGAATCACTTTAATTTTGCTCTCATCAGTTGAGATACCATTCTTGGATACTATATGCCCTAAAATAACTCCATGCCTGACCCAAAATTGGCATTTGAACGGGTTCAATGAGATACGATATAACCTACACTTTTCAAACACCTTCCGCAAACATGATAGATGTTCCTTCCAAGAAGAGTAAACACAAAGGTCGTCTAAGAAAGCTTCACAAAACTCTCTCAAATATTCTTTAAAAGCAGTGTTTATTAATCGTTGGAATGTAGCAGGGGCATTTGTTAAGCCAAAAGCCATCACACGAAATGCAAACACGCCAAATTCTGTGATGAAGGCACTTTTAGCTTGGTCCTCTAGCGCTATCGTGATTTGGTTGTAGCCTGAGTATCCATCTAGAAAGCTATAAGCTTCCTTGCCTGCAACTCTTTCGAGTACATGTTCGGAATATGGTAGGGGGTAATGGTCTCTTCTAGTAGCTGCATTAACTTTTTTGAGGTCCACGCACACCCTGAGTTTCCCATTCTTTTTTGGCACGATAACTATCGGAGACACCCATTCAGAGTGTTCAATAGGATATATGAACCCACATTTGATAAGCTTTTCTAGTTCTTCTTGAATGATCTTTGCGTACTTAGGATTCATCGGGTAGGGTCTTTGTTGTACGGGCTTCGCAGTGCTAACCATAGGGATTGTATGTTGGACCACAGAAGGTGGAACACCTTTCATATCATGGTATGTCCAAGCGAATACGTCCTTGAATTCCTTGAGAAGCTCTTTGAGGACCGCCTCTTCAACTTCTGTGAGGTCTTGGGCAATAAAAACAGGTTTTGATTCTTCACCGGGGTCAGCTAATTCTATTTCTTTAACTATTGCCGGACCACATAGATTCCATTATTCCCATCTATAGGTATTCTTTGGGCTTTTGTGTACACAACCTTTGCTTCCCCTGTGGTGTAAGATTTGAAATGTTCTGGTGCAGGATGCAAGTCTGTGGATTCTGGTTGTGCTTTGGTTTGTGCTTCCATTTCTGCTTTCTTGTGTTGTCCAGCTAACTCTTGGTTTTGACGCCTCCTTGCAGTGCGGCTCAACCTTGGCTTGTCTATGATCTCTAATTGGGCTATGTCATGGGGTCGTGGTCTACACCACATAACATTTTGGAGATATTCACCCCAATTGTCTACCAATTTTCGATGAGCATCACATGCCCCTATATAACTGAGCCATTCTGCTGAGGATCTCTTCTTTTTTATCCTAGCACGTACAGTGGCTCGATATCGACGCCTCTTAAGGTTTTTCTTTTTCTTATTTGAGACCTGCTTTTGATTTGCATTTAGATCTGGCTCACTAAAGGAGTCCTCGTTGGTGTCCTCTTCACTCTCAGGGGAGCTATCATCGGTTGATGTGCTCGGTCCTTCCGAATGTTTTGACTCTGAACATGCTCCACTCTCTAATTCATGAGATTCAGAATCCGTTTCACTCTGGGAGTCAGTGTCCAAGTCGTGTTGGTCAAAGTCTTCTATTGAGCTATCGGTGTCACTGTCAGATTGGTCCACAATTGCCTTGCCCTTAGAAGATGCATGTATGGCACTTATCATGTTCAGAGGTGCAATTTGTGGTACCTCTTCCCCCTCTGGTGTGACCCAAGTGGTTCCTCTATTTCCCCAGGTATCTATGGTTGCAGCTAGGTGTACCCAGTCTACGTTGTCTGATTCCGTCATACCCGGTAACACATCCATGTAAGGAGAATCTTGGCCAATGTCTATATCCTTCTTACAAGTGTAACAATATTGTAGTGGGGCCGAGTGAACTGTGGTGTCAGAGCGATGATAAATAATGGTTTTACTCCCTAAGGGGTGTACCTTACCAGTCACCAAATCCACTCTAAGGACAGAGTCTTGGAATTGCAAATAGACATGATTTTTAGACCAATCATGAACCATTTGTGCTTCCCTCATGAATGGTCGTCCTAAAATCATTTCATATGACATAAGGTGTTTAGAGAAATCCATTACAATGAACGTATGTCGTACCTTGTGTCCTAGAACTTTGATCTTAAGATCCTTAAGCATCCCCATAGGTTTGGCTATGGTACCATTTGCCATCTTTACCACAATGTTAGTAACACTGAGGCGGGGTTTTCCCATGGATTCCCAACAATCTTTTGTAACGATGCTAACTCCCGCACCACCATCAAGAATTCCCTTTATAGTTAATCCCTTGGTAGTGATGGGTAGGGTCGCATTAGACTCGTCGCCTTCAAAATACTGCCCTAATTCGTTAATGGGTACCTCGATCACGGACTCGTGTCCATCTAAGTCAAGTGATTGCACATGATTTTCCTCATCAATCATAATCGAGTCGGGCCTATTTGGTTGCGCAAACTGCGGTAATCCCGTTCGTAGGTCTCCGTTAAGGAATGCTCGAAGTGCAAGGAATAACTCAGGATCTCCATACAGCTTTGCTATGATCGTGGTTCGGACCTCAGAAGACATGAAGTCCACTAGTTTGGCAACATTCATTGGCGTTTTGCAAGGTGTAGGTCCTTGACTAGGAACTGGTAAGGATGGAATCTCATATTCCTCGATGAGATCAGGTATTCCTTCGTTAAACATCCTTTCCAACAAGAAAGGTGTATGCTCACTTTCTGATGTCCCGTCCTCACTCCCTTCTTGGATGATACTAGATATGGCTAACGGTCTATGGTTCATGTGGGGTGGATGAACTTGCGTGGGAAACACTGTGTCATGAATTTTGACATGCATGGGTTCTGGTTCTAGTTCCCTTTGAGTCTCCTCCACTAAACCTCTTAGATGTCTCACTTGCTCAATCTCGTCTACTGGGTTTGGGTACGTCCCAATCTTCTTTTTACGATTCTTCCCTTTTTGCCCCTGCGGTTTATCTTGGGGGTCTTGGATTGGATTTGGAAACACTTGTGGTGTTTTCAGAGGCTCTTTATGGTTTTCTCTTATTTGGTTTTCATTTGGTTCCATGTTACGGTTTTCTTTGTCGGTCTTTCCCTTTGTGGTATTGGTTCTAGTCTCCATTATCTCGATTGAATCTGAATCATCCTCGAGGTCATTCATATACACGGGGTCATCTCCTGTTCCTATGTTTGTTTTGGAACTTGGCTTTGAATTTCCCGTATTCTGCGACCTCTTCCTTCGTGTCTTCTTTTTCTTTGCTCGGATAACTGACGCGGTATCTCTCTCTTCGAGGATATGGCCTGGCCCTTGAAGCATGGACCGTGTAATCGCATAAGCGGGTGCGACGGGTGGTATTGGCGATGTCACACTAGCAATTTCGACCAAATTTAGGGGTGTGATTTTAGGCGCATTTGGGTTATAGGGGCATTGGGCAATCAAGTGATCTATGCCACAACGATTACATGTGAGTATTGGCATTGCAGACGTGCTCCCTTGATTCATTTGCATCTGCGCAGCATTCTTTTGCAGCCTAATAGGGCACTCCGCTGCCCGATGTGGTCCACCACACTCGTAGCATTGAAGAGGTGGCCTCCTAGCCTGGGTGTTGATATTTTGACCTCTGGATGCGAGAGCAGCAGCTTGATAAACCGGCTTGACTTGCCCCCAACAATCTTCCATGTAGTATATAGGACACTCTTCCAATGTATCAAGTCCGTAGGCAATACTAGTGTCTATTTCCTCCTCACAACCATCTGCATAAGCATTAGATGGCTCGCAACCCACTTGGTTCATAGGGACGACCCTTGGATGCGGGGGTTGCGGTCCTAGCACAGGAGGTGGTAACGGTGTAGCTTGTACAACATTTTGAGATCTAGGGACCATGTGTTGCGGTAGTTGCTCAACAGGTGGAGCAGGCATCAATACAGGAGCTCGAGGTGCATCTGTCCAAGCTACAGGTGGTCTATTTGCCATCATACGTTTGATCATTAAATAATCCTTATCTTGGTGACCATACCTACCACATGCGTTGCAAGTTCCATTAAATTTTACTCTAAACGTAGGGCACTCACTAGTGCTATGTGGACCTAAGCAAATGGAACACCATTGTTGCTCCCTTCTTGGATACATGTGACTATTTTGAGGGGGTCGATTATCCTTAAGAGACTCTTGGATTGCCTTGGTGAGGTCTGTCAAGAATGTCTCAAATACCTTTGGCTCATTGGCAATGGGCTTTGCAGTCATGGGTTCATACTCAATGGCTTGTAAGCTAGTGGATCTCGTGTCGGTAGACACCCTCATGCCTGCTATCATCAAGTTGTCCTCCAATTGGATTGCATTGGCAGTGACATCTTCCCAGGTTGTGATACCTCTAATCACTAGTCCATTATAGATTCCTTCATTCCTCAACCCTCGAATGAATCGATCAAGCAGTTGGTTATTGTTGAAGCGCTCATTTACAGGGCAACGAGAGTTTAAGTGCTTTAGACTACTAATGAAGTCCCTTACTGACTCTCCTTCCTTACGTTCGGCCTTCTGTAGCTGAGATGCTACACCCCAAAGCACACCTTCTCATATGTACTCCTTTAGAAACAACCTTCGAAGGGTAGGATAGATTGTTTTCTCGTCCACCCTTAGGGTTCTATACCAATCTCCAGCCTTCCCACTTAATGTCAAGCTTAAGGCATTGCACTTATGTAGTTCGTTGCGTTCCCCTAAGGAATCACATACTTGTTCAAACACTTCAATGTGTTTTCTAGCATCTTCGTCCCCATTGAATTTTTGCGTGAGTTTGGCAATTTGTACTGCCTTACTTCTAGGCTCTCTATCAGATGCATGACGCATATTTTCCGCTATAGATCGACCTATGGTTTGAGCAAACGCTGCCAAGTCACCTATGTGAGGAGGCAAGGCCGGTGGAGGTACTCTTGGAATCATATGTGGGAGAGGGACGGGTGCCGGTCTTGGCATATGTGTGGATGATGCAGGATATGGAACATAACCGGGCATAGGTCCACTCGGATAAGGGCTAGGGAGCGGCACTCGAGGAGCATAAACAAGTGGTACAATTGGAGGTGTGGGGGCCATGTGTGCATAAGGGGCTAGAGGCACATACGGTCGAGGCCCCATATTAGGTACTGCGACACTAGGTAGTGGCACTGCGCTAACCGTAGATGTCATCGGTACATTCTCTGTCAGGCTTATCCCTGGAGTGAGCACTGTGTTTTCCTTAATAGAGGGTTCAGCTAAGTTAGGGAAGCTAAAGTTGTCGCTCAGAGGCTCAGATTGCATAGAGACCCCAGGTGAAATGACGTAAGATGGGTCCATGGGGCTCATTAGAGGAGTCTCCATTTGTGATAGAGTAGGCTGTTGAGCCTTGCTCGTATCCAGAAATCTCATGGGGCCAGTTGAGAGTATATTTACCCCTCGGTTTTGCCTTTCGGATTGAATAATGCCATGGATAACATTACATATCATTTTCTGTTGATCTTCGATGCTCGTGGCACTAGAGGTGGATTGTACAATCTCTATCCATCCTACATGGTAAGCGTGGCCAGAGTGTAGATCCGTCAACACCTCAGTGTGGAGGTCGTATGTCCAATGATCATTAATGAACAATCCTTCTAGAGTCGACGTGTTAACGGTTTCTTGTGAGGTAGAAGCAATGTTGCTCCCCGTGGTTTTACTTGTCACCAACGGTACTCTAGAGGGAACTTCTGAAGGAGGCAGCTCAACAGGGCCTTCTTGGTAAGAAGTTGGCATGATATCCACATGGACACTCTTTGGGGGTGTGGGGTCCACGTGCGATGTGAAAGGAGAGTCCACTTCCCCACCCCTTTCGTGTGCTTCATTTGCATCAGGTTCCGAGCGAGTAGCTCTACCTAATGTTTCCATGAAACGGCTAAACATACTAGTACTAGGCTGTGGAGCTTCGGGAGTTACATGGCCTTCTCTCTCAGTGTTTTGGGTAGGGTATGCTTCCATGATTTCTGAGTCGGAGGAGGAATCACTAGCGGCTATTTTAGGGTCTTGGGTGGTGCTACCTTGTGTCCCCGCTGAGGGTCTAGAGCCTATCGTGGATGGGTAATGGGTGTCCGTATGAACAGAGGCACCCTCAATATGCTCGTGTTCTAGCACCCGCCCAGAGCGTAAGTGCATGTGCTTTTGATACCCTAAGGTGTCAAAAAGCTGCTCTAGGAGGTCTTGTGACTAGTTTTTAGCGTGTTTTTTGTTTGTTTTTTTGCTAGATTTTTTAGAGCGTGTCGTGGAATGGGCCGTGTGATAGCTCGAAACGAGCGTATCGGTCAAAGGGTCGTGCCATGCTTTATAGCCCTCCGTTTGGTCACTCTATGCCCTCGGAATCCCTAAAACTGTCAATTTTCAGTAGGGAACTAGGCCCAAACTAGAAGGTCTAAGGGTGCAAGTGGGAAGAGAAGGGAGGAGAGTGGAGGACTTGTCCCACATGCTCTCATTCTCTCTTGAGGAGGTAGGGTATATATATAAGAGTGAGTCTAGTATATATCATAGGACTGAGGCCTGGGCCTGGGCCTGGGCCTGGGCTTGGGCTTGGGAAAACGATCCCGATCTAACTTTTATACAAACCCACCCGTACGTTTTTATAACTCACGTTTTTTATTTTCGAAAATTTAACCTGCCACTCACTCGCGTTTTTATTTTTTGAATTTTTTTTTTTCAGAAAAAATTTTATTTTATTTTTTTACTTTTTTTACAAGGTTTTTTTTTTTTTTGAGATATTATTTGGTGCGCGTTGACCTCACCTACCTATTTACTGTCCCACCTACCTATTGACCTGCTAATCACAGGTTCACCTAATTACTAACCTACTTAATTAACTAATTGTGCGCCTAACTGTGCCCAAACCAGAAAACACAGAAAATGCAGAAATTGAAACTTGACAGAACTGTGCAGTGAAAACACAGAAAATGAAAAAAAAGCAAGAAATGCTAACTGTGTGTAAACAGAAAAACAGAATTTTGCTAACTGTCTAACTAACACTAAATGTACGCAGCAGAAACACAGAAAATGCAAACTGTGCGCAACAGAAAAACAGAATTAACACTTGCAGAAAAAATACTCCTTCCTCTCCCTCTTCTTTCCTACTGCAAACCACTCATACAAGAAGCACAAAGTGCCTCTTGGGCTTAGTGCAGGGCTATTCCCCGGCAGCGGCGCCAAAAATGTGCGCTCCTTGCCGCACTGTCGAAGCAAGGGACTTGCCGATACACCGTGTACGAGCCGCAGACGGCTCCAAGCACACAACTAGTTAAACTAGTAAGCTCAAAGAGGGCAATGGTGTGTCACTCACCGCCTTATGCTCCTGCCGTAGAGGATTCCTCGCCGCGAAGAAGAGGGAGACGCCGCTACGCCGCGCTCAACCGCCTCGCCGCCGTCGTGCCACCGCAACGCTCGATCGCACTCTCTCTCTCTCTCTCTCTCTCTCTCTCTCTCTCTCTCTCTCTCTCTCTCTCTCTCTCTCTCTCTCTCTCTCTCTCTCTCTCTCTCTCTCACGCACACACACAAGGAGATGGTGAAGGAGAAGGTGGAGATGGAGCAAGAGCAGCTTCTATTGCACAATGAGAGAATGAGTAAAAATTAGGTTTAGTTGGCTTTTATATGAGCTCACCCCATTCACACTTGTGCGCCCATGCTTAGCCAACTAACCCTAGCATGTTCGTGTTAGAGTGCGCCTCTCATCGGCGATCACTCTACCTTTCCCTATTGGACCGACAAGCCCGGTGCCTGACTCTACTTAAATAAATAATACGGTTACAGTGTCTGTCGTAGGCGATAGGGTGTCCGTGAGCCACGAGGGTTAACAATATCCTTGGATATGAGCAACTTAAGTTACGATGATTGATTTGCTTGTGCAAATGAGATGAAAACCTTGATTAGTTTGCTTATAAGCATTGCCCAATTGAGTTAAAAGTGCATCAAGGTCAAATTGAAAATTGAATTTTTTCTCTTGAATTGGAAGCAATATCGATTAAAATTTAGCTTGATGAGAATTTAGCTTGATTATTCCATGTCATGAGAGATCTCATGCTAGGATCCGTGTAACAAAAATTGCTAAAGGAACTCACTTTTGCCCGACACATGTGACGGTTTGAGTGTGTGATTTTGCTCTAGATCCTTGTAGGATTGCACAATTGAGTATAGTCATGAGAATTGGGATGCAACTCTACGTGTATAAATGTGTAATGATTCATTTGGCCTCCCTTTTTGTGCACCACAAGGTGAGTTTTGGCTCCCTCAATCTCATTCATTGGTATGAGAGATATTGATTCTTCAAAGATAAGCACCCAATTTCTAGGTTGCGATGTATGCAAACCCCACACATAATCTCTGTGGGAATAGCCTCTTGAGAGGATTTTTCAAAAAAAAAACCCACACATACACAGGCCCACTTTGCGGGGCCAGCCAGTGTGCCACTTTTTGTGATGGCTTTATTTGGCGCTTTCACTACCAGAGCCCCAGTTTCATGGCCTACATGCTACTTCCTGGAATGCACTGTTGTGGGCCTCGAAATCCACTTGTTGGGTTCTTGATTCTCAACTTATGCATGATTAAGTCTATTTTTGGCTTATACACTCGCCACACTGCTGCCTTTGCTGCATTGGCGTCCTTAAATCAATTGGATGCTTTTGTGGCACAGCTGCCTTTACTGCATTGGCGCTCACTCCCCAACCCATTAAACACACACACACACACACACTCACACAAATCACTCTCACAATATCAATCCCCGAATCCCAATTGCTCCAAGCGGCTCACAGCTTGCACACATTGGGTCCACGGAGGTGCTAGCCATGCTTTGCTCCACTTGCAATGCTAGCTCACCCTTCTCTTGCCCACATGCCTGCACCTGCAGAGTTTCTAAATCCTGGTTATGTCAACTTGACAGATACACACACGTCCCCCGAGTCGGCTCCTACAAATCCGGGCTAGTAACATTAGACAGCCAAAACAAGGCTCACGCTCATTCGCTGCACGAAAAGTAGCAGTTGTCGTCAAGGCAAAGCGAGGTTGCTCGCATACATTTGGCAGTCCCTATTGCGTTGTTGAATCCTCTATCACGTTGCCTCAGCTCAAACACACACACGATACATGGACCGCCTGCGATGCTCTCGGCTGATTAATCATGCTCACCCACACTCCTTCCCTGCTCCTTTAGCTCCCCCTACCCACTCGCTCATCTCTGTCGCTTGCGCACGATACCGCCAGAGCGATGAAACATTAAAAAAATAAAAAACAATATGAAACAAAAGCCTATTAAAAGGATGTTCTCACCCCTCGCCCACACCTCAAACTCGTAAAAGTGCATCTTAAACAAGCTTGTGCCATGAACCCAAAAACATCATAAACAGGAAATCACACCACTCTCAAGACTTTGAGCCAAAAATAATGGGATATAGCCTCACAATTAACGCAAATGGACTACAAATGAGAATTTCAAATGATGGCAATACAAAAACAAAAAAAAAACACACAAAATTGTGTTCGGGGATTTTTTTGTTGTGCATTGTTTTGTGAGCTAATTGAGTGTGCACTTACGATGTCCGAAAGATGAACCGTTTTCATTGTCATCATGGCTAGAGGTAGCTAACATTTTGATTACTTCTTGGTAAATTTGACAAAGGAAGTCTAGCCAACTATAGATCAATTGATGGAGTTTAAATTCAAATGCTCTCTTCCTTCTACCAAACTATATGAATAGCAAGCATGTGAGCATCAATTGTATGCACGTCCATTGTGATGACTCATTAGTAGCGATACAAGGATTACATTTAATTAGAGGAATTGTGCTTGATCTTGACTTTTAAGTGCTTAGATTGATAGAAAGATTCCCTTTGCAAGAAGAAGATAATTTTTTTGTGATATGGTTGCGGATTTTGAGAGCTACCTTGAATGAAAAGTTGTGCTTGCTTTTTGACATTGCTTTAAATTTTAGTGCTTGGATTGAATGTAAAATCATTGAGCACACTAAAATTGAGCTTTGAAAGACCAAAGAGTACCATTGTGAATTTATGATTGAGCTCGATATTTTTGGTGCTTAATGTGCATGTACAAATGTTTAAAAGCACTAATCATTGAGTCTTTTCTAAAGGGTGGTGTGACATGCGTGTGTTTCCATTGATACAAGAAGGGGTCATCATTGCAATATATTGCAAAATTTGGCTAATTAGAGCCATTCCATTTCTTTGGACTAGAAGTTGTATATATGCTAGCTCATAGCTTGGTCTAAAATGTAAATGTTTTCATTTGAGCTAGTGTTTAGCCAACTTTTTGAGATTTCAATTACAAATTTGGCTATTGAGAGCCATTCATTTTCAATTCATCAAATTGAAGTCATCTCTAGCTCATAGATTGCTCTTAAATTGAAAATTTCATTTGAGCTAGTTGGGGGCTAGTTGCTAGCCAGCTTTTTGAAAAGCTTTAAATTGTAAAAATTTGGCTATCGAGAGCCACTTCATTCATTCAAAAGTTGCATTATTTTCAGCTCTTGGCTTGTTTTTTCCATATTTCATTGAGCTAGAAAAATTCAAACTTTTGAACCGTGCATGAGAGATTTTAAATTGTAAAATTTGCTTATGTAGAAGCATTTTATCTCTCATTGTTGATGTGTATGCATAAATTTGCTACTTTAGAGCATCATGTGCTTAACCAAAGGCATTTTTTTCCCTCGGGTTTTTTTCCTTTGGCAAATTCGGGTATGCAAGACCCTATCTTTAGGTTTTCATTAATGCTTTTTGTGTGCATTTGGATTTCAATAAAAGACTTTTGGAGCTTGTGTTTACACTTAGCTTCAAAAGGCTTCTTTTGCAAATAAAAAGATCAAGAGGCTTCTCTACACAAAGGGGATGCTTGCTCAAGGATGCTCAAAGAGCATGAATAGGTGTAATCTTTCCATGATTTTGCTCTTTTTATTTCTTCATTCTCTTGCTTGGCTTAAGTGGAATTTTTCTTCTAAGCTATGGTTCTTTCATGTTCGAAAGCTAGGTATCCTAAAGTTTCAACACTTTGCTTTGTGAAAATTAACTCATCAAAAAATTAGGTTTTATGTGTGCTAATCATAGGTAATTGGCATTGACCTTAGGTTAATATAGGTTCATTTCTCATTAGTCCTAGACTTTTAGTGATAGTCTTAATACTCCATTCTTTTTTAACATGACCTAGGGCTATGATTAGGCTTTAGTCCTTTAGTCCAATTTCCATTAACATCTCAAATTGGAAGCAAATAAAAATGTGCTAAAAAGTGAAACATTGAAGCAAAAAAGTGTCAAGAAAAAGTAGCAAAAATGCTACTAGACACATGAAATCAAAAATTTTATGCTATGTTGTGTCTATGTGAGGCCTAGCGCCTTATTGGCACTTGGCAGGCGAGGGAAATCACCTTGGCTTGCTTGGTCAAGGCCCTAAATCGATGCCGTGGGTTGACAGGGATTAGCCGTCGCCTTGGTAGGCTAGTAGGCTTTTGGAACACCTTCTTGAGGGTTCAAGGAGCCGAGAGTCACACCTAGACTTGCCTTGGGGTGGTAGCCTTGTGATTGTGCTTTACTTTTTTCAATGAATCACAAAAACAAAACTTCCATGAGCTTCAAAAAAGCTGTGACAATGTACTAATAGATTAGGAGCTTTTTTATAGCCCGTAGACATGATAGACTTGAATGATTTATTAAGATTGTTCACATAGTTTTTAGGCTAGTAGGTTTATGAACTTGCATTAGCTTAGGGTCATAATTGATTGCTTGTGTTTCATGCATAAAACTGAAATTTCAAGTGGTTTAATCTTCACGATAATATAGGTGTTTTTTTTGCTTTATGTTGTTTAGTTTTTTACTATGATTGACCCATCTTTTAGAAGCAAAAAATCACTTTGCATGATTGTTCATTTGTGCTTCATGTTTTATTCATTCTTGGTGGCCTTTGATGCTCATTACTTGTTCTTATGTTTTGCAGCTCAACATTTCTTCCATGGACTTGCTTTCTACCATGTCACCGTGCCTTGCTTCACCGACACACGAGAACGTGCGCCAAATTAGGAAGGGGGGAATGTTAGCAGCGGCTAACACATGCTACACCAATTATGCACCAAGTTGTGGATGTACTATAGTGCACAATATTTCCTTTTCATTGTATAGGACCTTGGGCTCATGTAGGAGTTCCAAAGTTGTATGAGTATAGGCTAGAGAGTTCAACTTTATCCCATAGTTAAAGGGTTTGAGGCCCAAAGCTATAAAAGAGCCCTATCCTTAATGAGAATTCATTCTTGGGTGAGTTCTTCTCTTTGGAGAGTGGATGATCATAAGGTTCATGGGCTTTCCATGCCCATGTAGCTCTTGATTTCTAATAATCAATTACACTTTCTTTCTTATTAGTTTTCTTTGTTTGATTATGTGGAGTGAGATTGTATTAGTGTGATGGTAGATCTCCTAATCTTTTTTTGAGTTAATCTATTTTATCCACACCATTGGCCATGGTGTGTGAGGGCTATGCCTTCCTTCTCTTCATCTATCTCTATAAGGTGTGCGGTTAGTGTGTGTGCATACATAGTTGCATTGCGGGGTTGTGCCGGCATGGACACACTAATGCGGAGTAGGTATGTTAATTGCATGCTTGTGTACCTATGTGATTAAGAGTTGTGAATAGAGTGATTGATGTGAGAGGTTAATTTCAACCACATGATTGTGTGCAAGTGATTAGTAAGTAGGAATGTGTGGTTGATTAGAGGAAGCCCTTTCCATGGCTTCTCTCTATGATGAGCAGAAGGATCCCTTGAATCCTCTATGTCTATACATCCTAGGCTCGTGATTCCATGCCCTAGCCGGGTTGTCGATCCACGATTTGACAATTTTGTGGGTTGCCATTAGGTCGTGCTAGGGAGGTTTTGTAGCATGACCTAATCGCAACCCACAAAATTATCAAATCGTGGATAGGCAACCCGGCTAGGGTATGGAAGCACGAGCCTAGGATGTATAGACATAAAGGATTCAAGGGATCCTTCTGCTCATCATAGAGAGAATCCATGTCATAATAATCAATATCTAATTCTCCTAAATGATTTTCTCATATTAAACTGATCATTCAATATCCAATCCAAACGGGGGGCCATCTGCAAAAGAGCCATGTGCAACAATGGGCTAAAAAGACCCTAAGGTTCAGCCCATTAAGACGTCCAAAATGCTAAGGTTCCAAAATTCAAAGGTTGTATCCAAAGGTCAACCCTAGGGGAAACTGGATGCTTTGTGTGTAACTAAAAAGTCTTTGCATATCCCTACATGGGAGGGGGCGAGCCCTTCTTCTAGGGGATGAGAGAGAAAGTCACACACACACACATGCTCCCTTTACACAAAGGGAATTAGGGACACATGTCAGCTCCCTAGCCCAGATGCCCACAAGGTGTGCCCAATTCCTATTGGATGGCCTTGGAGGTGGACCAATGAGAATTAGGCTAGAGTAAATCTAGTTTAATTAATTTCAAAACACTTAATAAAAGAACCAATGAGAATTAAGTTTCCTAGAAGACTATTGGACAGTCTCCCAAGGGGTCCAATGAGCATTCAAGAGCCGATTCCTATTGGCCAGGAGGCAAAGGGGTCCAATGAGAGTTTAGTTTAACTATTAAATTACCTAAAGCTCTCACAAAAGGGGAAAGGGGGACACATGTCAGAAGGCTATCACTTATGCTGCTTAATAGCCATTGGCTTGACTTGGAAAGGTCCAATGGGGAGCCTGCAAGAGCAATTAGCAAGAGGGCTCGCCCAAGAGAGAGAGGGGGCTGATTTTTGCAAGGCATTATCACACACACACTCACACAATCTCATGTGTGAAGAAAGAGAAGACTATCTCTTCCCAAGCTTTAATGGAGAGCTCATCACCTACTCCAAGCTTGTGAGATAGAAGCCTACATCAACACACTCTTGGCATGTGGATGCAAATCCAACCAAGAGCCAAGCTTCAATGCATGCTCATCTCCTCTACCAAGCTAATTACTAAGCTAAATCTATGCTAATATGAGTGATTATGTGAGGAGATGTACATCTTTCTCGTAAGATACTCCTTCTTCCTCTCAATCTACTCTCATACCCTACTAGCTCTCACCATCTTCGAAGGTGTGTGAGGTCTTGGGTCTGAGAACGGGGATAATTAAAGTTGTGTTTGCTAAGTGTTTTTCTTAGTGCATGAAGCTTTCATCTTCATTGCACTAGCTAGTCTTGAAGGAACACAAAGAATTGTATTGTACAATGTCTCTCTTGATGGGAGAAACCATAATACAATGTCTTTTGGAGGGGGGACCAGCTCCATGCAAATCCAGTCCTCAACTGTTGTCAATAGCTTAATTTCTCTCTCTTTTGAAGTATTTTTGATGCTATCTAACTAGGTGTTATGCTTTTTGTTGCTCTCTCCACCCAAGCACTCTTGTAATTCTCATTAGGAATCTATTCTAATGAAATGCCCACTATGTTCATTCTAATTTCCGCTACACATAAGTTTCTAGGCCATTAAATGTTACATTGGTATGAGAGCACAAGGTTTCTCTTTTCTTGCTCAAGAAGGGAGGTCCTCAAGCTAGCTATAAATGGTTGGTATTATTAATTGCGTGTGAGTAAGTAGAATAGGGATTTTTCATCCTTGCAGTGCGCCTGCCTTCGTGCAGCTAACGGGGCATCACCGTCGAGAGATATGGTCTTAATAGTGGAGTCCTACGGGGCTTGTTAACCACTATTGAGCTATTAGAAGCTTGACAGGAGCCGGTGCTATTTTGGTGTCGAAAGACCCTCTCTTCTATTCCTTGCAATTAATGGTATTCGAGCTGTGGGTACAGTAGCTTGAGTGCTTTTTCTAAAGGGGTAAAGAGGAGTAGCAACTAGGGCTTGAAGCGCCAAAGTACACCTAAAAAGTTTACACCTAAAAGTTGTTAGAATGGCTGACAATAGTAAAGAGAGTGAAATTAATGTTGATAACTTTGATTTTGCTCATGAGCAAGCTACTAATGATGCTTCAATGCTTGTTAACTATCTTGTTTCTAGGCTCCAACAAGCCATGGGCAATCCATCTCTCCAAAGCGAAGTGCAACGGCAGCTTTGTTCTCACAGGATTCTCCAAGCTCATCACCATGACGAGAGAACACCTAGGAAGCCTCCTTGTGAGACTACCAAAAGAGGTCTCTCTACGATTCGGGAAGAAGAAGAGAATCCATATGAAGGGCTCAAGAATTTACTTCTTCATGATGCATCTCCTTCCCAAAGGAGAACTCAAGAGCCTCCACCGAAGGAATGAGAAAGAAGCGAGTCTCCCGCCACCTCGGCAGAGATGGCTCCACGAAGACGGTGGGCTAAACGCTCTCCATCACCACCAAAGCGGAGAAGACCATCACACTCTTCTCCACGCCATATTTCAAAGAGGGATGATAAAAAGCAAGAGAAGAAAAAGGCGAGAAAGAGGACACCCTCTTCTCCATCTTCTTCATCCTCTTCCTCTTATGAAAGTGATGGTGAAGATGACAAAGATCAAGACAAGAAAAAGGCGAGAAAGAGGTCACCCTCTTCTCCACCTTCTTCAAATTCTTCACCTTCTGAAGAAAGTGATGGTGCAACCTTTGAACCATCAAAAAGAAGAGGCCATAGGAAATCCTATGCCGCATGGAAGAGGTCGTCCAAGCTGAAGAAATTCAAAGAGGGAGGGAAGAGCATCTCTTTCCTTACCTATGATGGTACCTTTGGTGCTACGGACAAAGTCTTGGCCTTTATCCAGCAATTTGATGCGGCGTTTGGAGATGAGGGCTTCACGGAGTCCTCCAAGCTACGCCATGTAGCTATGCACTTTCAAAAGTCCGCCAGGCAATGGTGGTCTAGCCTATGAGCCAACGATGAAGCTTCACGAACATGGAAAGCTCTAAGAGCTTTCATTATGAAGCAGTTTTTGGCCACCGATGCCAAAGACAAAGTACTCACCGAATGGCGAAGCTTAAAGCTCTCTCCCTATGAATCCATCCACAAATATGTAGACAAGTTTTGGGACCTACAACTCAAAGCCACTATCTTCAAAAAGTTGGATTTTGGAGAGCAAAAGCAACAATTTTGTGCGGGCTTAATCGAAGAAATGGCGGAGTATGTCAACTCCCAAAGGCCACGTACCATATCGGCGGTAATACACCATACTATGGTGGCCTCTCGAATCAATTTCCAAACGGGGGCTAAAAGAAATAACAAGCCCCCGAAAAACAAGGGTTCCATTGAGCCTAAGGGGAAGGACAATGTCCAAAAGTCTCCTAAGGGCAACTCCAACAAAGCTAAAGAGAAAGGAGTTTACAAAGGTAAGAACAAACTCTCTCCTGAAGAGCTTGAGTGTTATCGCAAGGATAACCGGTGTTTCAAGTGCGGCGAACAAGGGCATGCGTACCGCGCTTGTCCCCAAAAGAACAACCGCCAAGATCCTCCTAGAGCTTCCTTGGTTGAAATCCAAGAGGAGGAGACTCACCAAACTCACCACAAAGGATATCCTCTATGCCATGCTTGGGGAAAGTTAAGAGAACATGATGCTTTTATTCTCTTTGAACCTGGTTCTACTCACAATTTTATATCTATGGAGTTAGCCACCAAGCTAGGCATACAATCCTACGAGATGGGAGATGTCCTACCAGCAGACAGTGCCTTCAAGGGGCAAAAAGCTTCAGTCACTCCCTTAATCGGGAAATTGAGGCTTCATGTCCAAGGCTTTGTGGACAAAGAGGACTTCTTTATTTCTCCTCTCAAGCATGAGGATGTAATCCTAGGGGCACCATGGTTTTTTGACCGCCTGGCTGCCGATATTAAATTTCGTGAAAGGAGAATCTTCTTTAAGTTCAGGGAAAAAGACATGTATATAGATGCTAAGGAAATGGGTAACACTATCGCCATTGTACATACACCAGCTTTCAACAAGTCAATAAAGAGCTCTATTTCCGTGTACATGATTTTTGTTAAAGATTCTCAAAAAGAACCCAATGCTTTAGCAAAGGAAAATAAAAGTAACCAAAAGGAATTAGAGTTATCCAATTTTCTCAAGGGGTTTCAAGATGTTATTATTGACGACATCCCTTGTGAGCTACCTCCTAAACGAGGTAATGATGACCATGCAATTGAACTTCTTCCAGGAAGTTCACCGCCTAACAAACCTCCTTATAGAGTTTCTCAAGCTCAACAAGAGGAGATTATGCGGCAAGTGCATGGGTTAGTTGAGAAGGGCATGGTTAGGCCTAGCTCATCTCCATTTTGCTCACCTGTGCTATTAGTGCAAAAGAAAGACGGCACATATCGTATGTGTGTCGACTACAGAGCACTAAATAGGATCACTATCAAGAATAGGTTTCCCATTCCACGGGTAGAAGACCTATTTGATAAGCTACAAGGATCGACCTACTTCAGTAGGATTGACCTAAAAAGTGGCTATCATCAAATAAGGATAGTTGATCAAGACATTGTAAAGACTGCATTTCGCACAACATTTGGTCTTTACGAATACATTGTCATGCCTTTTGGCTTGACCAATGCACTAGCCACATTCAACCGCTTGATGGAGAAGCTGTTCAGGCCTCATCGAACCTTCACTGGAGTGTTCTTTGATGATATTATCATCTACTCTAATTCATTAGATGAACACAAGCAACACCTCCAGGTAATATTTCAAGTTTTAAGAGAGAATAAACTTTATGTTAATCGAAAGAAAAGTGAATTTTTCTTGCAAGAGATTCAGTATTTAGGTCACATTATCTCTCAAGATGGCATCAAAATGGATCCATCAAAATTAGAGGTAATAAAGGATGGCCTAAACCAAGGAATCTTCATGAACTAAGAAGCTTTATAGGTATGTGTGCATACTATAGACGCTTCATAGAAAAGTTCTCACAAATTGCGGGACCATTAGATGACCTAACAAAGAAAAGCGTTAGGTATACATGGTCTGCTAAGGAGAACAATGCTTTCAAAAAGCTTAAAGAAAAGCTTATCTCTCAACCTGTGCTTACACTACCGGATCTCTCAAAACCATTTGCGGTCCAATGTGATGCTTGTGGTGATTGCCTTGGAGATGTTTTGCTCCAAGAAGGGCATGCCATAGGCTATGAGAGTCGAAGGCTCGACCCTGTTGAGCAAGCTCTAGGCATATATGACAAGGAACTCCTTACAGTTCTACATGCCTTAGACGCATGGAAGCACTATTTATTGGGGACTCCTTTCATTCTGCGAACGGATCACCAAAGTCTTAAGTACTTCATGACGCAGACCAAGCTCTCCGACAAACAAATGAGATGGGCAAATTTCCTTTCACAATTTTATTTTCATATTGCTCACATTGCTGGCAAGCATAATCAAGTTGCTGATGCACTCTCAAGACGGCCGAGAGTGAATGCAGTTTCCATAGCAACTCACAATGATCTATCTTCAATGATAGATGAGTACGCTATTGATCCCGATTTTAGAGATGTGATTTCATCCCTTGCATTAGGGAAGAAAGAAGAACCATTTACTTTACAACCATAGAGAAGACATTGTCCTTCCCCTTAGGCTCATTGGAACCCTTGTTTTCCGGGGGCTTGTTATTTCTTTTAGCCTCCGTTTGGAAATTGATTTGAGAGGCCACCATAGTATGGTGTATTACCGCCGATATGGTACGTGGCTTTTGGGAGTTGACATACTCCGCCATTTCTTTGGTTAAGCCCGCACAAAATTGTTGCTTTTGCTCTCCAAAATCCAACTTTTTGAAGACAGTGTCTTTGAGTTGTAGGTCCCAAAACTTGTCTACATATTTGTGGATGGATTCATAGGGAGAGAGCTTTAAGCTTCGCCATTCGGTGAGTACTTTGTCTTTGGCATCGGTGGCCCAAAACTGCTTCATAATGGAATCTCTTAAAGCTTTCCATGTTCATGGAGCTTCACCGTTGGCTCATAGGCTAGACCACCATTGCCTGGCGGACTTTTGAAAGTGCATAGCTACATGGCGTAGCTTGGAGGACTCCGTGAAGCCCTCATCTCCAAACGCCGCATCAAATTGCTAGATAAAGGCCAAGACTTTGTCCGTAGCACCAAAGGTACCATCATAGGTAAGGAAAGAGATGCTCTTCCCTCCCTCTTTGAATTTCTTCAGCTTGGACGACCTCTTCCATGCGGCATAGGATTTCCTATGGCCTCTTCTTTTTGATGGTTCAAAGGTTGCACCATCACTTTCTTCAAAAGGTGAAGAATTTGAAGAAGGTGGAGAAGAGGGTGACCTCTTTCTCGCCTTTTTCTTGTCTTGATCTTTGTCATCTTCACCGTCACTTTCATAAGAGGAAAAGGATGAAGAAGATGGAGAAGAGGGTGTCCTCTCTCTCGCCTTTTTCTTCTCTTGCTTTTTATCATCCCTTTTTGAATTATGGCGTGGAGAAGAGTGTGATGGTCTTCTCCGCTTTGGTGGTGATGGAGAGCGTTTAGCCCGCCGTCTTCATGGAGCCATCTCCGTCGAGGTGGCGGGAGACTCGCTTCTTTCTCATTCCTTCGGTGGAGGCTCTTGAGTTCTCCTTTGGGAAGGAGATGCGTCATCAAGAAGTAAATTCTTGAGCCCTTCATATGGATTCTCTTCTTCTTCCCGAATCGGAGAGAGACCTCTTTTGGTAGTCTCACAAGGAGGCTTCCTAGCTGTTCTCTCGTCATGGTGATGAGCTTGGAGAATCCCGTGAGCACAAAGCTGCCGTTGCACTTCGCTTTGGAGAGATGGATTGCCCATGGCTTGTTGAAGCCTAGAAATAAGATAGTTAACAAGCATTGAAGCATCATTAGTAGCTTGCTCATGAGCAAAATCAAAGTTATCAACATTAATTTCACTCTCTTTACTATTGTCAGCCATTCTAACAACTTTTAGGTGTAAACTTTTTAGGTGTATTTTGGCACTTCAAGCCCTAGTTGCTACTCCTCTTTACCCCTTTAGACAAAGCACTCAAGCTACTGTACACGCGGCTCGAATACCATTAATTGCAAGGAATAGAAGGAGGGTCTTTCGACACCAAAACAGCACTGGCTCCTGTCAAGCTTCTAATAGCTCAATAGTGGTTAAGCTGTAGGCAAGCCCCGTAGGACTCCACTATTAAGACCATAGCTCTCGATGGTGATGCCCCATTAACTGCACAAAGGCAGGCGCACTGCAAGGCTGAAAAATCCCTATTCTACTTACTCACAGGCAATTAATAATACCAACAATTTGTAGCTAGCTTGAGGACCTCCCTTCTTGAGCAAGAAAAGAGAAACCTTGTGCTCTGATACCAATGTAACATTGAATGGCCTAATAACTTGTGTGTAGCGGAAATGAGTATGAACATAGTGGGCATTTCATTAGAGTAGATTCCTAATGAGAATTACAAGAGTGCTTGGGTAGAGAGAGCAACAAAAAGCATAACACCTAGTTAGATAGCATCGACAATACTTTCAAAAGAGAGAGAAATTAAGCTAATGACAACAGTTGAGGACCGGATTTGCATGGAGCCGGTCCCCCCTCCAAAAGGCTTTGTATTATGGTTTCTCCCATCAAGAGAGACATTGTACAATACAATTCTTTGTGTTCCTTCAAGACTAGCTAGTGCAATGAAGATAAAAGCTTCATGCACTAAGAAAAACACTTAGCAAACACAACTTGAATTATCCCCGTTCTCATACCCAAGACCTCACACACCTTCGAAGATGGTGAGAGCTAGCAGGTATGAGAATAGATTGAGAGGAAGAAGGAGTATCTTACGAGAAAGATGTACATCTCCTCACATAATCACTCATATTAGCATAGCTTAGCTTAGTAATTAGCTTGGTAGAGGAGATGAGCATGCATTGAAGCTTGGCTCTTGGTTGGATTTGCATCCACATGCCAAGAGAGTGTTGATGTCGGCTTCTATCTCACAAGCTTGGAGTAGGTGATGAGTTCTCCATTAAAGCTTGGGAAGAGATAGTCTTCTCTTTCTTCACACATGAGCTTGTGTGAGTATGTGTGTGATAATGCCTTGCAAAAATCAGCCCCCTCTCTCTCTTGGGCGAGCCGTCTTGCTAAATGCTCTTGCTCTCATCCCATTGGACCTCCCCAGGGCTAACCTATCACCATTAAGCTGCATAAGTGATAGCCTTTTGACATGTGTCCCCATTTCCTCTTTTGTGAGAGCTTTAGGTTAATTAATAATTCAATTAAACTCTCATTGGACCCCTTTGCCTCCTGGCCAATAGGAATCAAGCAAGCCATTGGGCTCCTGAAGGCTCATTGGACCCCTTGGGAGACTGCCCAATAGTCATCTAGGAGACTTAATTCTCATTGGTTCTTTTATTAAGTGTTTTTTAAATTAATTAAACTAGATTTACTCTAGTTTAAATTTCATTGGTCCACCTCCAAGGCAATCCAATAGGAATTGGGCACACCTTGTGGGCATCTGGGCTAGGGAGCTGACATGTGTCCCTAATTCCCTTTGTGTAAAGGGAGCCTATGTGTGTGTGTGTGTGTGTGTGTGTGTGTGTGTGTGTGTGTGTGTGTGTGTGTGTGTGTGTGTGTGTGTGTGTGTGTGTGTGTGTGTGACTTTCTCTCTCATCCCCTAGAAGAAGGGCTCGGCCCCTCCCATGTAGGGATTGCAAAGACTTTTTTTGGTACACACAAAGCATCCAATTTCCCCTAGGGTTGACCCTTGGACACAACCTTTGAATTTTGGAACCTTAGCATTTTGGAAGTCTTAATGGGCTGAACCTTTGGGTCTTTTTAGCCCATTGTTGCACATGGCTCTTTTGCAGATGGCCCCCCCTTTGGATCCCTATTTTCCCTCCTTTGAATCCCTATTGTGGCCAGTCTGCTAGCTTAACCAATATTCTAGCTTTTTCTCCCCTGGCACTTCCCCACATTAAATGATCAGTTTAATATGAGAAAATCATTTAGGAGAATTCGTTATTGATTATTATGAAATTAGGTATACATGGTCTGCTAAGGAGAACAATGCTTTCGAAAAGCTTAAAGAAAAGCTTATCTCACAACCTATGCTTACACTACCGGATCTCTCAAAACCATTTGCGGTCCAATGTGATGCTTGTGGTGATTGCCTTGGAGTTGTTTTGCTCCAAGAAGGGCACGCCATAGGCTATGAGAGTCGAAGGCTCGACCCTATTGAGCAAGCTCTAGGCATATATGAAAAGGAACTCCTTGCAGTTCTACATGCCTTAGACTCATGGAAGCACTATTTATTGGGGACTCCTTTCATTCTGCGAACGGATCACCAAAGTCTTAAGTACTTCATGACGCAGACCAAGCTCTCCGACAAACAAATGAGGTGGGCAAATTTCCTTTCGCAATTTCATTTTCATATTGCTCACATTGATGGCAAGCATAATCAAGTAGCTGATGCACTCTCAAGACGGCCGAGAGTGAATGCGGTTTCCAAGTACCATGTCTTGCCAATGTCCATAGTGTTGGATAGAGATCCTTGAATGACGAGTAATTTATGGAAGGGTCTCTTTGAGAATTTATGGAAGGGCCTCTTCGATCTATCATCCACAAACGGATGGCCAAAGTGAAATAGCTAACCTAACCATTCTCGATCTACTAAAAGCCTATGTAACAGAAGTAGATCAAAGATCCCAATGGGAGAAGTACTTACCCTTAGTGGAGTATGCTTACAATAACACTGTACATACTTCCACGGAAAAGCACCTTTTGAGGTAATTGAGGGAAGATCAAAAAGTCCCTTGCTACTTAAGGTACATGGGAAGATCTTCGCTGCAGATGAGTATAGCCGAGACCTACAAGAATCTTTTCAAAAGATTAAGGATGCTATCTCTATCTCACAGCAAAGCCAAAAGGCTGCTTTTGACAAGCACAGAAGAGCCCAAGCCTTTAAAGAAAATGATTGGGTCTTGTTAAAGTTTCCCAAGGCTCGATTAAGGCACACGACGGGCAAGAATCCTACGGGCCACCAAAAGTACTATGCTAAATTAGCAAAAAGGTACTATGGTCCCTTCCAGATTCTTAGGCCAATCAATGAGATGGCCTATCAACTCAAGTTTCCCAATCATTGGCTCATACACAATGCTTTCCATGTGAGCCTATTAAAGCCTTACAAAGGAGAGCCACCTCAAGAACCAACTATTGAAGACCCACCGAAGATCGAGGACCAAGAGGAGGTGCTGCAGCCCGAGTCCATTCTCCGACATGAAGACAAGGTATTAAGAGGCAGTAAGATTATCCAACGATATCTTATTAAGTTTAAGAATTATCCTTTTGAAGATGCTAGATGGATGCAAGGCATACAATTAAAGGATAACCTAAACCTTGTCAATGCTTACAATGCTTCCCAAGAGTAAGAAAATGTACAAAATGTTAAAAATGAACAAAGTTTTTTTTGTCTTATAAGACTCTCTTTTTCTTTATTGTGCACAAAAATGAAGTAGTATGCATGCTTAGATCAAGTTTGCGGAGACGACGTCTCCCAAACACCAAGTAGAGCTTGTCACTCTACTATGGAAGACTAATAGGACTAATTTGCAGACATGCTTGCGGTAGCCTCAGGCTCTCAAGCGCCAAATGGACTAGTCATCCATTGTGGAATGATGTGGTAGGGTAACATAGGGATCCTCTACCCGCTAAGAAAAGGACTCATGAATATGCTTTATCTTCTCTACACCATAGTCGAGGACGACTATGATTTCAAGAGAGAGGTAATGTCATAATAATCAATATCTAATTCTCCTAAATGATTTTCTCATATTAAACTGATCATTTAATTTGGGGAAGTGCCAGGGGAGAAAAAGCTAGAATATTGGTTAAGCTAGCAGACCGGCCACAGTAGGGATCCAAAGGAGGGAAAATAGGGATCCAAACGGGGGACCATCTGCAAAAGAGCCATGTGCAACAATGGGCTAAAAAGACCCTAAGGTTCAGCCCATTAAGACTTCCAAAATGCTAAGGTTCCAAAATTCAAAGGTTGTGTCCAAAGGTCAACCCTAGGGGAAATTTGATGCTTTGTGTGTAACTAAAAAGTCTTTGCATATCCCTACATGGGATTCTAGGGGATGAGAGAGAAAGTCACACACACACACACAGGCTCCCTTTACACAAAGGGAATTAGGGACACATGTCAGCTCCCTAGCCCAGATGCCCACAAGGTGTGACCAATTCCTATTGGATGGCCTTGGAGGTGGACAATGAGAATTATGCTAGAGTAAATCTAGTTTAATTAATTTAAAAACACTTAATAAAAGAACCAATGAGAATTAAGTCTCCTAGAAGACTATTGGACAGTCTCCCAAGGGGTCCAATGAGCATTCAGGAGCCCAATGGCTTGCCTGATTCCTATTGGCTAGGAGGCAAAGTGGTCCAATGAGAGTTTAGTTTAATTATTAAATTACCTAAATCTCTCACAAAAGGGGAAAGGGGGACACATGTCAGAAGGCTAACACTTATGCTGCTTAATAGCCATTGGCTTGACTTGGAAAGGTCCAATGGGGAGCCTGCAAGAGCAATTAGCAAGAGGGCTCGCCCAAGAGAGAGAGGGGGCTGATTTTTGCAAGGCATTATCACACACACACTCACACAATCTCATGTGTGAAGAAAGAGAAGACTATCTCTTCCCAAGCTTTAATGGAGAGCTCATCACCTACTCCAAGCTTGTGAGATAGAAGCCTACATCAACACACTCTTGGCATGTGGATGCAAATCCAACCAAGAGCCAAGCTTCAATGCATGCTCATCTCCTCTACCAAGCTAATTATTAAGCTAAAGCTATGTTAATATGAGTGATTATGTGAGGAGATGTACATCTTTCTCGTAAGATACTCCTTCTTCCTCTCAATCTACTCTCATACCCTACTAGCTCTCACCATCTTTGAAGGTGTGTGAGGTCTTGGGTCTGAGAACGGGGATAATTAAAGTTGTGTTTGCTAAGTGTTTTTCTTAGTGCATGAAGCTTTCATCTTCATTGCACTAGCTAGTCTTGAAGGAACACAAAGAATTGTATTGTACAATGTCTCTCTTGATGGGAGAAACCATAATACAAAGCCTTTTGGAGGGGGGACCGGCTCCATGCAAATCCGGTCCTCAACTGTTGTCAATAGCTTAATTTCTCTCTCTTTTGAAGTATTGTTGATGCTATCTAACTAGGTGTTATGCTTTTTGTTGCTCTCTCCACCCAAGCACTCTTGTAATTCTCATTAGGAATCTATTCTAATGAAATGCCCACTATGTTCATGCTAATTTCCGCTACACATAAGTTTCTAGGCCATTAAATGTTACAAGCCATGGGAAGGGCTTCCTCTAATCAACCACACATTCCTACTTACTAATTACTTGCACACAATCATGTGGTTGAAATTAACCTCTCACATCAATTACTCTATTCACAACTCTTAATCACACAACTACACAAGCATGCAATTAACATACTTACTCCACATTAGTGTGTCCATTCCGGCACAACCCCTCAATGAGACTACGTATGCACACACACTAACCGCACACCTTGTAGAGAGAGATGAAGAGAAGGAAGGCATAGCCCTTACACACCATGTCCAATGGTGTGGATATAATAGATTAACTCAAAAAAGAGGATTAGGATATCTTCCATCACACTAATACAATCTCACTCCACATAATCAAACAAAGAAGACTAATAAGAAAGAAAGTGTAATTGATTATTGGAAATCAAGAGCTACATGGGCATGAAAAGCCCATGAGCCTCATGACCATCCACTCTACAAAGAGGAGAACTCACCCAAGAATGACTTCTCATTAAGCATAGGGCTCTTTTATAGCTTTGGGCCTCAAACCCTTCAGCTATGGGATAAAGTTGAGCTCTCTAGCCTAAACTCATACAACTTTGGAACTCCTACATGAGCTCAAGGCCCTATATAATGAAAAGGAAATATTGTGCACTATAGCACATCCACAGCTTGGTGCATAATTGGCATAGCCTATGTTAGCCGCTGCTAACACGAGGATAACCGTTGTTTCAACAAGTGTGACGAGCAAGGGCATGCGTATCGTGCTTGTCCCCAAAAGAACACCCACCATGAACCTCCTAGAGCTACCTTGGTCGAAATCCAAGAGGAGGAAATTCAACACAAAGGATCTCCTCTATGCCATGCTTGGGGAAAGGTAAGAGAACATGATGCTTTTAATCTCTTTGACCCTGGTTCTACTCACAATTTTATACCATAAAGTTCGCCACCAAGCTAGGCATACAAGCCTACGAGATGGGAGATGTCCTACCCGCCGCTGAGGGTGCTTTCAAGGGGCAAGAAGCTTCAGTCACTCCCTTAATTGGGAAATTGAGGCTCCATGTCCAAAGCAATGTGGACAAAGAGGACTTCTTTATCTCTCCTCTCAAGCATGAGGATGTAATCCTAGGGGCACCGTGGTTTGATCGCATGGCTGCCAATGTTAAATTCCCTGAAAGGAGAATCTCCTTTAAGTTCAGGGAAAAAGATATGTATATAGCTGCTAAGGAAATGGGTAACACCATACCCATTGTACATACACAAGCTTTCAATAAGTCAATAAAGAGCTCTATTTTCGTGTACATGATTTTTGTCAAAGACTCTCAAAATGAACCTAATGTTTTAGCAAAAGAAAATATACACAATCAAAAGGAACTAGAGTTATCCAATTTTCTCAAGGGGTTTCAAGATGTCTTTATTGATGACATCCCTTGTGAGCTACCTCCTAAACGAAGCAATGATGACCATGCAATTGAACTTCTTCCAGGAAGTTCACCGCCTAACAAACCTCCTTATAGAGTTTCTCAAGCTCAACAAGAGGAGATTATGCGGCAAGTGCATGAGTTAGTTGGGAAGGGCATGGTTAGGCCTAGCTCATCTCCATTTTGTTCTCCTGTGCTACTAGTGCAAAAGAAAGATAACACATATCGTATGTGTGTTGACTATAGAGCACTAAGTAGGATCACTATCAAGAATAGGTTTCCCGTTCTACGGGTAGAAGAACTATTTGATAAGATACAAGGGTCCACCTACTTCAGTAGGATTGACCTAAAAAGTAGCTATCATCAGATAAGGATAGTTGATCAAGACATTGTAAAGACCACATTTCGCACTACGTTTGGTCTTTACGAATACATTGTCATGCCTTTGGCTTGACCAATGCACCAACCACATTCAACCGCTTGATGGAGAAGCTATTCAAGCCTCACCGAACCTTTACTGGAGTGTTCTTTGATGATGTCATCATCTACTCTAATTCATTAGACGAACACAAGAAACACCTCCAGGTAATATTTCAAGTTCTAAGAGAGAATAAACTTTATGTTAATCGAAAGAAAAGTGAATTTTTCTTACAAGAGATTCAGTATTTAGGTCACATTATCTCTCAAGATGGCATCCAAATGGATCCATCAAAATTAGAGGTAATAAAAGGATGGACTAAACCAAGGTATCTTCATTAGCCAAGAAGCTTTATAGGTATGTGTGCATACTATAGACGCTTCATAGAAAAGTTTCACTAATAGCAGGACCATTACATGACCTAACAAAGAAAAACGTTAAGTACACATGGTCTGCCAAGGAGAACAATGCTTTCGAAAAGCTTAAAGAAAAGCTTATCTCTCAACCTGTGCTTACACTACCAGATCTCTCAAAGCCATTAAGGTCCAATGTGATGCTTGTGGTGATTGCCGTGGAGCTGTTTTGCTCCAAGAAGGGCACGCCATAGGCTATGAAAGTCAAAGGCTCGACCCTGTTGAGCAAGCTCTAGGCATATATGAAAAGGAACTCCTCGCAGTTCTACATGCCTTAGACTCATGGACGCACTATTTATTGGGGACTCCTTTCATTCTGCAAACTGATCACCAAAGTCTTAAGTACTTCATGACGCACACCAAGCTCTATGACAAACAAATGAGGTGGGAAAACTTTCTTTCGCAATTTCATATTTATATTGCTCACATTGCTGGCAAATCAAGTAGCCAATGCACTCTCAAGACGATCGAGAGTGAATGCGATTTCCATAGCAACTCACAATGATCTATCTTCTATGATAGATGCGTATGCTACTGATCCCGATTTTAGAGATGTGATTTCAGCCCTTGCACTAGGGAAGAAAGAGGAACCATTTACTTCACAAGATGGTTATTTTCTCTATGGCAATAGACTTTGCGTTACTAACTTGCTCCTTGAGAAAGTAATGTATGAATCTCATGCTCCTCCTTATGCAGGGCATAGAGGGATTCAGTCTACCCTAAAGGAAATAGAAACATATTTCTATTGGCCTACCATGAAAGCAAACATACAAGAGTATGTTTCTAAATGTGTGGTATGCCAAAAGACGAAGTTTGATAGAGGGAAGCAACCTGGATTGCTTCAACCTTTGCCAATCCCTAATTCACCATGGAAGAGCATATCCATGGATTTTATCTTTGGATTGCCTAAGTCTATCCATGGGAATACGGGAATATGGACGATAGTAGACAGGTTCAGTAAACAAACTCATTTTATACCTGTCAAAAAGACTATCAAAGCCCATCAAATGGCAACCCTCTTCATTTCACAAATCTTCAAGTACCATGGCTTGCCAATGTCCATAGTGTCAAATAGAGATCCTAGAATGACCAGTAATTTCTGGAAGGGTCTCTTTGAGAATTTAGGAACAAGGCTAAATTTCTCTTTGGCCTATCACCCGCAAACGGATGGCCAAAGTGAAATAGCTAACTTAACAATTCTCGATCTACTAAAAGCCTATGTAACGGAAGTAGATCAAAGATCCCAATCGGAGAAGTACTTACCCTTAATGGAGTATGCCTACAATAACACTGTACATACTTCCACGGGAAAATCACCTTTTGAGGTTATAGAGGGAAGATCAAAAAGTCCCTTGCTACTTCAGGTACACGGGAAGATCTTCGCTGCAGATGAGTATAGCCGAGACCTACAAGAATCTTTTCAAAAGATTAAGGATGCTATCTCTATCTCACAGCAAAGGCAAAAGGCTGCTGCTGACAAGCACAGAAGAGCCCAAGCCTTTAAAGAAAATGATTGAGTCTTATTAAAATTTCCCAAGGCTCGATTAAGGCACACGCGACAGGCAAGAATCCCTAAAGTACTGTGCTAAGTTAGCAAAAAGGTACTATGGTCCCTTCCAGATTCTTAGGCGAATCAATGAGATGGCCTATCAACTCAAGTTGCCCAACCATTGGCTCATACACAATGCTTTTCATGTGAGCCTATTAAAGCCTTACAAAGGAGAGCCACCTCAAGAACCTACTATTGAAGACCCACCGGAGAGGACCAAGAAGAGGTGCTGCAGCCCGAGTCCATTCTTTGACATGAAGACAAGGTACTAAGAGGCGGTAAGACTATCCGACGATATCTTATTAAGTTTAAGAATTATCCTTTTGAAGATGCTAGATGGATGCAAGGCATACAATTAAAGGATAACCTAAACCTTGTCAATGCTTACAATGCTTCCCTAGAGTAAGCCAATGTACAAATGTTAAAAATGAACAAAGTCTTTTTTTGTCTTATAAGACTCTCTTTTTCTTTATTGTGCACAAAAATGAAGTGGTATGCATACTTAGATCAAGTTTGTGGAGACGACGTCTCCCAAACACGAAGTAGAGTTTGTCACTCTACTATGGAAGATTGATAGGACTAATGTGCAGACATGCTTGCGGCAGCTTAAGCTCTCAAGCGCCAACTTGACTAGTCATCCATTCTGGAACGATGTCGTAGGGTAACATTGGGATCCTCTACCCGCTACAAAAAGGACTAATGATATGCTTTATCTTCTCTACACCATAGTCGAGGACGACTATGATTTCAAGAGAGAGGTAATGTCATAAAAACTAATATCTAATTCTCCTAAATGATTTTCTCATGTTAAACTGATCATTTAATATGGGGAAGTGACAGGGGAGAAAAAGCTAGAATATTGGTTAAGCTGACAGACCAGCCACAATAGGGATCCAAAGGAGGGAAAATAGGGATCCAAAGGGGCCATCTGCAAAAGAGAAATGTGCAACAATGGGCTAAAAAGACCCTAAGGTTCAACCCATTATGACTTCCAAAATGCCAAGGTTCCAAAATTCAAAGGTTGTGTCCAAAGGTCAAACATTAGGGAAATTAGATGCTTTGTGTGTCTCCCAAAAGTCTTCATGCATCCCTACATGTGAGGGGGCGAGCCCTAGTTGTAGGAGATGAGAGAGAAACTCTTACACACACACACACACACACACACACACACAAGCTCCCTTTACACAAAGGGAATGAGGGACACATGTCAGCTCCCTAGCCTAGATGCCCACAAGGTGTACTCAAATCTTATTGGATGACCTTGGAGGTGGACCAATGAGAATTAGGCTAGAGTAAATCTAGTTTAATCAATTTTAAAACACTTAATAAAAGAACCAATAAGAACTAAGCTATCTAGAAGACTATTGGACAGTCTCCCAAGGGGTCCAATGAGCATTCGGCAGCCCAATGTCTTGCTTGATTCCTATTGGCTAGGAGGCAAAAGGGTCCAATGAGAGTTTAGTTGCATTTATCAATTACCTAAAGCTCTCACAAAAGGGGAAAGGGGGACACATGTCAAAAGGCTATCACTTATGCTGCTTAATTTCCATTGGCTAGGCCTAGGGAGGTCCAATAGGGCTGTAGCATGAGCAATTAGCAAGGGGGGTCAAGCAAGAGAAGAGGGGGCTGGTTTTCTCAAGGCATTATTCACTTGCACACTCACACAATCAATGTGTGAAGCAAGAAGACTCTCTCTCTCTCCTTCTCAAGCCATAATGGAAAGCTTACCGCCTACTCCAAGCTTGTGAGAAGGGAGGCCTACACCAACAACTCTTGGCTTTGTGATGCAAATCCAACCAAGAGCCAAGCTTCAATGCATGCTCATCTCCTCTACCATGCTAATTACTAAGCTAAGCTATGCTAATATGAGTGATTATGTGAGGAGATGTATATCTTTCTCGTAAGAATACTCCTTCTTCCTCTCAATCTGCTCTCATACCCCACTAGCTCTCACCATCTTCGAAGGTGTGTGAGGTTTTGGGTCTGAGACCGTGAGGGAATTGATGTTGTGTTTAAGAAGTGTTGTGCTTAGTGCTTGAAGTTTCCACCTTCATAGCACTAGCTAGTCTTGAAGGAACACAAAGAATTGTATTGTAAAATGTCTCTCTTGATGGGAGAAACCATAATACAATGCCTTTTGGAGGGGGGACCGGCTCCATGCAAAACCGGTCCTCAATTGTTGTCAATTGCTTAATTTCTCTCTCTTTTGAAGTATTGTTCATGCTACCTAACTAGGTGTTATGCTTTTTGTTTCTCTCTCCACCCAAGCACTCTTGTTATTCTCATTAGGCATCTATTCTAATGAAATGCTCACTATGTTCATGCTATTTTCCGCTACACACAAGTTACTAGGCCATTAAATGTTACACATTGTGACAGCTTATGGTTTGAATTCCTTGACTCAAGACTACATGAGGACAAGACAAAGGCCCTAAACTACTTTGGTTCCATCGATGCCAGTCAATATCTTTTTGTCTTCTTGCCCTTAGTGAACAAGTATGTGCGGTTATATATGTGGATCTAGACATGTTTGTGGATGTTCACACTAACTATTTTATTCTCATGTAGGGACCACTGGGTACTCTTTGTGTTGTATAACAATTCAATCAAACGGATTAACAGGATCCCTTGGGAGTCGCACGGTCTCATGTACTTCAACTCTTTGAAGAAAGCATGCCCCAATTCTTACCTACCTCAAGTGCATAGGTATACTAATAGGTTTGTGATTGTATACACTCAATCTTCTTTTTATGAACTTATTATGAGAACCATTATGATCTGCATAAGGGCTCTACGATTCATGTCAGCCAATTGCTCTGAAGAGTCCTTGAAAGCATTCATGGAAAGCCCCAGGTCTTTCCTCAACACCATCGAACATCCATAGGTACGGGTATTCCATGAATTCAATCATTTTGAAATAATTTTTATGCAACAAGTTTGCTTGTTCATGCTTGTGCAGGTTCCTTTGCAACCCAATGCTCGTGATTGTGGGTTTTATGTGATGTTGTATATGAAGAAACTCATTGAGGGTGCATATGGAAAACACTCAAGTAGTTGGGTATTTGAACTTATTGCATATTGGGCTTAGTCTTATGGCATTTATCGCATCCTATTTATTTCTCACTTTGATATGTAGATCACCAAATCTTGGTTCAAGCACATGGAGATCGAATCCACAAAGGAGTGTCTTGCCTCTTGGACTAACGAGATCATCTACAAAAGATCTCGTTCAAAAAAGTGTTGCATCTTGGATCAAAGCTTCAACAAATTTCCTTTGTGTGGTCACCTCCTTTCATAGACCTAGGGAGCCATTATTTGTGTGTAGATCCCTTGGTTTGAAACATTCTTTTGGAGTGTAATTATGTAACTCATTGGAACAAGTAGTTGTAATGCACCTCATTTTATAAATCCAATGTTCTCTTGTGAAAATTGAGTTCGCGGTGTGAATTATAACTCCTACTCCCTTTTAGTTTTTCTTGCAAGGGTCAATGAGATGAGTTCTAATAGCATGTAAATGAAAGTAAACTCGAACTGAAGTTAAAGTAAGAATAGAGAGCATAGCATGGTAACCGTATAAGATTACTATGTGTGCTTTGTGTTTGTGAATGGTCTGTGAACTCAATGTAAACTAGGCATGAAGTAAGAGTAAACTTGGAGTGAACTTGATGTTTCAAATTGTTGTTGTGAACTTGGTGTGAACTCAGCACGAACTAGGTGTGAACCATATGTAAACTTTGAGTGAACTTAGATTAAACTTTTTCTTGCAATGACCAAAAGAGTGACTAATGTTAAAGGGGTAACACCAATGACTCATAGATGGAAACACATCGATCTCCACAGTACATGGTTCAATATTCTTCTATTCATTTGTAAAGCACTAGCCTCCACTGCGAACATTTTTGCAACAAATCACCTTGATCTTGAGCTAGAGTGAAGCGACGCTCCTCCTCTAATGAGTCCTTGTAGGTACAAGCTACACTTTTACCAACAAAATTGGTTGGTATATCACACATTCTCACATACTTTCCAAGTAGAATCTGCTCATCTTCTTGAGGAGCTTGCCTTGAGGAAATAGGCAAGAGGGCATTTCAATTAGAGCAAGAGAATGTAACTTTGTTTTCAGCCATAAAAGTTTTTGTGTGGCAGTGTGGACACCAAACTCTTGAGGTTTTCTCGAACCTAGCGCGATGCCTGCCACGTTGATGTCGTCTGCTCAATACTCCAGTCTGATGTGATGGTTTGTGTGGCGTAGTAAATGTTGCTTGTGCCTCTTGTTCACTAGGTGCCGCAATGTTTGCTTTCCTTCCATGCCCAAGCCGGTTTAGGATTACATGAGCTTGAATTTCTTGTAACCCATTTTTTTGGGTTGGGTACCACTTGCAAGAAGTTCAAGTGGTAAGTTGATGTTTGAAATGTGCAAGTTGAGAAGAATCACTCTCCTCTAGCTTTCCTTCAATACTGTGGAGCATCATCCTGACCTCATTGATGCATACTTTGACTTCACCTTGTGCCATGTTGAACTCGTTCACTGGCTGACTATTGTCCATAGCACCCTCAAAGTGCTCCAAGGGATTTTCCATCCCTTGGAATCCAATGTCTTGAATGCCTCTATTGCTATCATCAGCACCATCCTTGTCCAACAATGGAAGAATTGGCACCAAATGATGGAAGTGCTTTTGAATGATAAAACGAATTGCATAGAGGTGCTTGCAATTGCTTGAAAGATCCGGACAGTCACAATAATTGCATTGCAAGCTTAAGTAGTACTAGTGATTGTTATCACTTGCACTTTGTATCTTGAATAACAATGTCAACTCATTTGAAATGCATAAGGTAGATGGATCATGCTCGTACCGTAGCAATATCTTCTCTCCTTCTCGTAATCCAGTGGTATGATGCTTTGAAGAGCCCGTAATGCTAAAGCGTCCCGACTCCACTGCCATGTATAAAAAAATGGGGTCACCAAAAACAAACTTTTAGTTCCCAAAGATGCAATTGGAAGCTTACCTATCTCTTGTTTTTGCTTGTAAAATTCCAATAGAGTTCCACCCATCCGTGTGCTAGTTTTTGAATCACCCACAATGACATGGAGAAGCTTCAAAATAGATCTATTGATTTGTGCATTCAACAAGGTGTACTTGATGTACTGCCATAATCTCTCAACTAAGTTTGTTGTGTCAACATTTCCATAATTGAAAAGATGACCAAATTTGGGCCACTGACTACGCCAGGAGCAATCATGGAGACACCATCCATTTGTGACATACCTTTGTACATTTACAAAGTTACCATAGTTTTTCAAAAGGCCTTGCTTAATGTGCTCAAGCTCTACCTCAGAGGCACAATACATTAGAGAGTTCATTGAAGTGTAAAGATGGTCCCGTAGCTCTTTAGGAACCTGCAAAGATCAATGAATGCTTTTAAATTATCTCTCATGATTACGGCTTTGTCAAAAACACTCATTTCCATGCACAATATGTACCTTTGGAAGAAGATTCTCCACCCATGCCTTCTTGGCATGAAACCAACATATTATAATATGACATTCGCCAAAACTATTGTACTGCCAACAAGAGGAATCTGCTTTCACTACTTTGTCAAAGGCCTCAAGCTCCATCTGTGATTTATCAATCACAAGTGTTGTTGGACGAACACTGCCCATTCTTGAAAACATGGTTTGGAGGGTGATTTCAAGTGCAACGTTCTCTTGGTATGAGCTTGATCATCCGTGCACAACATAATCCAGATTGGTATACCAATTCCATTTTGATTTGGCAAGACCGCAACATATAAAGAAAGACCAAACACGTTTGTTTTGAACATGCTATCAATTGCCCAAGAAATGTTCTTCAAAAATTGCATGACTATACTTAGCATCCACTCATCTTGAATAATGACAATAAATGGTCTATCCCTAGGGTCACTTGCAGGATTGTAGGGTTGACAAAAGTAAATCTGTATTGAAAGTGGAATGTTAATATCGATAAGCTCTTGGTTCTACATAGACCTTAAGTAATAGCCAAAATATGTACCTTTCCGCATTTTTTCAATAAGCGGACTTCACCCCACATGGCTGTCCAATCATCGTTTGAGATCTTGCCTAAACTCCAAATGGAAAACATGGTTACTATTACTATTGGTAAAAGAGTTACATTACTAATCAAAAGAAAAAGATTAGATATTACCTTGACTACAAATTTGGTATGAGATCATGGCAACCTCCCTTGGTATCATGAAGAATTTGTGGGTAACACGATCAACGGGAGAGCATCACACATGATGCAATTGTTCCTTTGATAAAGACATCCTAGCAACATGTCGTGAGATTCCCACGTCAAACAAGTCTTCCATGTGTCTTCCATGCAACATTCAATTACAGTTGGATGAACGGGAAAATAGTATAGATCATCACGGATGAGAGATATGTGAGATAATGGCACTTTCTGTCTCATGGTCAAAACAAACTACTACTGCAAATGCAACCACATCTCTTGGACCTTCTCAACCTCTTTTGTGTTCCGCTTTTCGTGGCTCTCCACCTCTATGGCAAGCATACTCAATGAATGTCTTTCTTCTATTGTGACTCCTTTTTGAACGAACCATTACAAGTCTCACCTTATGTTCAATCATAATCTCATTTAGGGTTACAGTAACAAGAGATTTATCCATAGTCCTAAATTGTCTTGGCCTATTATTATCAAGGTTTTGATGTCTCCCAATAATACATGCATATATATTGAGAAGATCCTTCACATAAGCTAAAGGTATGCCATGCCTTTGAATATCCACAGACCAGGTCTTCTTTATGATTTGAAGAGTCTCCACATTGTCATGATGTGTATTGTCCTCTTCACGCATATGGCATTCTTGGACAATGTGCTTCCACTCTCCTATATGTGGAATATTTAATGAGGGTGGGGAACCGAAGCAAAGGTTGAATGAACCATCTTCAACCCTCACCAAGGAGAGGCTAGCTTTCATCTTCCTCCACCTTGACAAATCAAGGATGCCACTACTATCACCTGCCTTCAACCTCTCCAAAGTCATTGTTTCACCAGTTTGTAGTGCATCCTTCATAAGAGTGTGAGTGGTCTCATCGAATGAATAGAATGTCCTTGAGACATAATTGTACGGATCAATCTGAAAGAAAATTTATGGGCTACTTGGTTGCTCAAAAGCCCCATGATCTTGACTTGGTGGGATTGTGTTTGGGAGATCACTATTGTCCTCATTACTTGGGGAGGCATAATCCATGTCCATGGTGTTGTAATCAATAGAATATTCATATGAACTGCCATTTGAGGATATGAATTGCTTGTCATCTTCTTCTTCAATACCCATTAACTCCCTAAAACCTACATAATCCATAGAAACCACCATTATGAAAGTCCTTTTAGTTTACCCATAGTTTACCAAAAGACCATCCATTTCAATGTTCACACCAAGTTTACAATCAAAGTTCACTCAAAAGCCAGAGATTTAATGGCTAAGACTATGATTAAGTTTACACTATGTTTACACCAATTTCACCTAGTGATCACAAAAAAACCTAGGAATGCAATAGATCAATTTAAGTTCACATTATGTTCACAAGAAATCCGTAGATAATGTGGTTCACACTAAGTTCACAACAAAGCCAGGAAAAAATTGGTTTACACCAAGTTTACACTTAGTTCACATCAAGTTTACGAGAAGACCACTCTCCTCTAGGTTTACAATAAGTTCAAAAACTCCAAAAAATGAACGTACCTATAGTCTCCATGTTGGAGCTCACAAGGAATGGCTCTCACAACCTCTCCAAAATGAATTTGAATGGGAGAGTGAGAAGGAGGGGAAGAAGAGAGTGAATTCTCCATGGGCCCCTTAATAAATGTCAAAAAAGTAGCGTGCCAGGAGATCCACTTTTTGGTCAATGCTAGTTCACACTAAATTCACAAAAAAACTAGTTTACATCGAGTCCACGCCGCATAGTTCACACCAAGTTTACAAATTGACCCGACGGTTGCCATTGCGTGCGCTCGTGATGCCACTTTACAACCATTGATCCCCTCTTAAAACTGAGGGTGTCAAATAGTGATGAGGCTTCCTTCCCCCTTCTGAGTGGCCATGTCCGTGTGCGTCGTCCTTGCATTTTGTAGATGCCATAGAGTTGAAACCTTCTTCCCTTGGTCTTGCACACGCAATGAGAGAGAGAGAGAGAGAGAGAGAGAGAGCTCCTTCACATGCAAACTTCTCCAAAAATAGGTCCATGACCTGCTTTACTCAACTTAGCTTTGATACGACTGTGAGACCAAAGTGTATAGAACCTATCTCACCTACAAGCCTTTGTCCCTTATATAGGCAATCCCCAAGCTCGGTTCAGACTAACCCCTAGCCTCTCGCCCCTATCTTGACAAGCATTATGGCCAAGATGGTTGACTGATACCAGCTCAATGATTTTTTATGGAGTCATCTCAAGAGATCTTTCTGCTACTTGCATAGATTCATGAAATATAATAATTGGGGGATGCATATTTATTGCATTAAAGGGTTTAAATTGAAGATAATTGAACCAATTGGATCGCTTGTGCTCATGATGTATGCACATTCTATTTTGAGTAGCCAAAGTCAACTATGGGATAGAGTTACCACGTGCGCATGATTGTATGATGCTACTTGTGAACATAGTCTGCAATGGATGTAGTTTCTCGCTTGATTTTAGCAAATAAGTAAAGGAAACTTGTTCATGACATTCAAGATTGCAACATATTAGCCCAATATAAAAATTTTGTACAATGAGATGATGCATGCATCTGTGCCACTTTCAAGGAGTTGCCCTCACTGTATGTATGCCTTGATAAGATCTCAGGCAGATTTGGCATATTGCATGGAGTATGGTTGCATTGTATCATGATAATGAAATTTTGGATTTTTGGGGGCACAAGCATATGAGCAGATCTCATGATCTTTTAAAAATCATGTTATAACAAGTTTTTATTGATATAGACATCTACTAACTTCTCAATTTTTCAATCTTGTGAGGTTTTGACATTTGATAAAGTCTCTACAAGCGTTTGGGATCAACCTAAGATACATTACTACCCATCCATTGGAGCACCAATGATGTTGCGAAAACAATTTCTATCTATATGTATGACCGTTTCTCAAGAAATCCTCAAAAGGTTCATAACTTATACCGTCCATAATTTTCTTATCTTGCGAACTCAAAAGAATTGCAGGATAAATTTTAAACACCAATATACCCTCACTGGCTCATCTTCATTTTATATTAGGCAAATTCTTTAATGCAATGAACTCCATGTAGCACAGCCACACTGAAAAAGAAGTTCAACAGTAAGAATTGAACTCAAGTGTTGCGATAAGATATATGAGCACTTTGTCTTAGCCATGCCACCATAATTGTCCCCTCCTCAACATATTTACTTTGTGTTAACCATGCCACCATAGTGGGTTCATTGTCCCCTCTTCAACATATTTAATATAAAAAATATATACACACATGCCAGTTCCCCAACTCTTTTGTACTTGTGTTGCATGTTTGCCTTGTTGTCTCATGCAGGTACTATCCCGACCTTCACTAGTGTCGCGCACATGCCCTCCTTCATCTTCCCTGATGTTGAGTGCAACGTTGTGTGTTGTGTGCCACATTCTTGCAAGCATATTCACTTTTCCCTTTGAACACAAAGGGGGATCTTTTGAAGTTTTATTTATTTTTTATTTTAAGAAAAAAAATAGTCGACACATACCCTCACTGATGGCATATTGGCTCTTCTCCATTTATATTACATATATCTCTACAAATTTGTTCACTCCCTCTTCTCTCAGCATGGCATGGAGCGAGCAAAAATACCAATCATTGTACATATTTGAATTATGGCACTCACATCCACTTTTGTCCATCTCCTGACCAGTTGATCTTGACATCAACAACAAATCCCCTTCAATATATATAAAAATCTCCTCCGAGCTTTACCCCCTTGTCCAATTGCATGGCGATGTGGCTTCCCCTCAAGGCCCTTTGTCGATACTTATAGACGTAGGCAATGCTCCCTGCTTGCACTCAGCACCTACAGCCTTGCTCTACCCACCACTTGTCATTAGCTCCCTACCACATGCAACGACAACTGGAAACCCTTTCCTTTACATCTTCGATCAAAGGGCACATCTTTTGCGATTTGTGTAATGAACCCCTTTTTTAAGGATCGTAGGCACATACTTTAGTGGCAACCAAAGCAAGCAACATTCTCAGTGTGGTCATCTTGACCACTGGAGAAAAGATTTCCTGGAAATTGACACCATATTCTTGCTTGAAACCTTTGGCCACTAAACGAGCTTTGTAATTGTCAATCTTCTTCTTGTAAACCCATTTACAAGGCAATGCTTTCCTACCTTTTGGCAATGGAACAAGTTCCCATGTTTTTTTCTTTGCAATACTGGACAACTCCCTCTTCATAGCTTGTTCCCATCAATGAACCTCATCATTGCCTAGCACAGCCTCTTTGTAATAAGAGGCTCACCAATATCTGTCAGCAAAACAAAATCCACGCCTGGAACAAAACGTTCTAGTGGATGTGAGACTCTTTGAGATCTCCGTGGTTCATCAGAACTAGTACTAGCCTATGTAGTAAGTGGCTCGGAAGCTGTCTAGACAGGAGGTGATACATCAAAAAATGTCACTTTTTGGAATTCAACCTCTTTCATTGGCTGTCTATGCATCTTAGTCTCATTAAAGACAACATCAATGCTATGGATCACTGATCGACTTTCTAGATCCCATAAACGATAGCCAAATTGACCATTTACACCATAGCCAATGAAGATGCATTTCCTGGACTTAGGATCTAGCTTAGCATGCAACTCCTTGGGTACATGTGCATAAGCTTCACAGCCAAATGTGTGGAGTTTTTCATAAGACAATTTATGTCCTCACCATAACTCCAAAGGTACACGAAACTGTAATGAAGCATGTGGTGATCAATCGATCAAGTATACGGCTGTGTATAATGCCTCAGCCAAAAATGATTGCGGTAAATTAGCCTGTAATAGCATAGACATAATCCGCTCTTGGTTGGTCCTATTCATTTGTTTCGCAACACCCTTTTGTGCAGGGGTATAAGGAGTTGTAAACTCACGCTTAATTCCCCTACTTGAACAGAAGTCTGTAAACTCTTTGGAGACATATTCTCCACCATTGTCTGAGCGCAAAGATTTCAACTTATGTTCAGATTGAGTTTCAACACTAGATAAGACTTCTTGAAGTAAGAAAAGGTCTCATCTTTAGACTTCATGGCATAGACCCAGACATGCCGTGTTGCATCGTCAATGAATGTAGCATAATAGGACGCACCACCATAGGATTTAGAAGGCATAGGCCCACATAAATCACTGTGCACAAGCTCTAAGGGTTTTCTTTCTTTGTCAAAAGAATGTGTACAATGTGTCCGTGTTTGCTTTCCATATTGAAAGTGCTCACAAAAGGGAAAATCAGAAAATGACAAGGACGGTAAGTAGCCCAAATGAGAGAGTGTCTCCATTCCCTTCTTTGCCATATGTCCTAACGGTTATGCCCCAAAGCAACAATTAGCAGCTCGAATTATAGAAAGAACATTGTTTTTATCATATACATAAAGAGGATAAAGTGAACCAACTTTAGAACCATGGGCTATAATAAGATGACCATTCGCAATATGCCAAGACTACTGATGAAAAGTGACTTTGTAACCCAAGTCATCAAGACGTCCAACCGAAATCAGATCGTGTATCAAGGTTGGAACATGACGCACATTATGGATGATAAAATTCACCGCATTTTCCATAACCATGGCAATATCACCTACGCCAACAATGTCACAAGAGTAAATGTCACCGAGTGTAACATAGCCAATGGTTTCCTCGTATGTAGTAAACCAATGCCTAAGAGGCGTGACATGCAACAAAGCACCTGAATCAAGAATCCATGTATGGGATACTTCACCACTAACAAGGAGTTTAACTGGCATAGAACTCTGCAAAGATAGAGTTTCCTGTGCATCATAAAAGACATCATTATTCTCAGTCAACATTTTAATGTCTTGTGCACACTATCATCTTGAACTATGTTCGATTATTCAATCTTCACCGAACTCTTTGGTTTCTCCTCTTTATCATCATGATCTTTGCCTTTACCTTTGCATGTCTCTTTGTTACACTTCTAAGCATAACAATCCTTTTTTGTGTGACCAAACTTATCACAATAATGACATTGAACATTGTGGCGACCACGAGACTTTGATCTACCCTTTGATGCATCTCTAATGCCCTCTTTCTTGGACTCACGTTGCAAAGAACAGCCCTTACGTTGCTTATCATCCCTTTGCACATAATGAGCTTTGCCATGATGCGAGCTAGTCATGACGCATCTCCTCTGACAAAAGTACACTAGTAATATCATCGTACTTTAGCGTACCATTAGGAGCAGAGTTACTAACAGCTGTGCAAAAGATATCCCAAGAGGGTTGCAACGATCAAAGCAAAAAGATTTCTTTCATCTCATCAGCAATGGTCATGCGCTGTGTACGAATCTGGGCAAAAAGAGAATCAAAATCATTGATATGGCTGGCAACTCTAGCTAACTCCTTCATACAAAGGTTGAAAAGTTTTTGCATCAGGAAAACCTTATTGCTAGCCGTATTCTTTTTGTAAGTGTCGCATAATTTTTGCCATAAAGCATGAGCAGTCTCGTATTCTAACACTGAAAAGTACACTGACTCACCAACGTGCAGTCTAATCATAAACCTGCATAGCTCATCAAGCTCCTCCCACTAAAACTGAGTCATGTGCATATCTTTAGTTCTAGCCGCATAGGCAATAGGAAACTTTTGCTTCTTTTGGACAAGCACATCATGCATTTGGCTCTTCCAAAGCTGAAAATAATTTGCATCAAACTTATTTATGTCATAAATGTCATGGTCTTTGCTAGTAGACATGGTGACAAAACTACCAAAAGATTCTGGGAAAATTTTGGCAGATTCTCCTTTGTACTCGGGACTATGTCAACCAAAATACGAGACATAATGACCAAGTATGTCACTCACAAAGAATAGAAGAGGGCAATGACTCTCAGAAGCACACTGTATACAGATCAATTGAGGCACATAAACTATCAAACTGATCATAGACCGCCAACTCGATGTCAAAAGCACATATACCACTCTATACATGTCCCATGGCGAGGCCTCGTAAGGGATGCTCCAACTACCTGTATCACCAAATGTATCTCCACATTTGAGAATACCCCAGCTCAGTGAAAACCTTACGCTATCGACCCTCAACAACGTAGGTCATGCAGCAAAACGTATAGCCAAGTCTCAAAAATGGCTATCATCCAGACCAAGTCTTAGAAATGGTCGGGACTACCATACTAGCCAAAAGATGGCTCCACAAAAGCGTAAAATGATAGTATCCACAAAGGCGTACAAGTCTGTCACGATGCTCAAACATGCGCCAAAAGCATGTGCATGCAAAGAAATATTCCTGCGGGGAGTCAAATTGCTCTCAAAAGAGCTCAAACACTGTCAAAAGTGTCAACATATGCATGTACGCATAAAAATTGCTCTCATTGGAACTAGAATATCGCAAGCACTGAAAACTTCAGCCTGTGAGTCGATGCCGATGCGGTCGCCGAAGTCGAAATCCAGGCCAAGAAGCACAGAGAAAGCTAACCAAGCCGCTCTATGTACATGTACCTGTATTTGTATCTGTACCTATAGTCGAAGAAGACAATGTCGTCAAACTCCCACTCTATGTGTGTGTATGAGGCCACTCTCCGTGAGCACAATAAAAGAGGAAGAGGAATACACACGCACACTCACAGACACACTACCATAGCCACACACAGGTTGAAGGGGGAGAGCCGACACACACTATGTGCGCACTTTCTTTCTTCTTTATCTTATGCACTAAGGCACAATACACATTGTACTTAGTGTTAGTGGCTTACACAAGTGTATAGCTGTACACTTAGGGTTAGTAGCAGTTAGTGATGGGCGGTTGACCACGTGGCCATTAAACCTAACACATAGTACACTCTCTTTCTAGCTTCCAAACAACGCATAGCACATTCATGCCACTTGTGACTAGCCGAAACTTCAAGGCCAAGGTACTTAAAGCTCTTAACAACTTCAAGTGTCTTATTGTTTCACACAATGCATGGCTTCTCCGTATGGTTGGTTTTCACAAGCATAACCTTTGTTTTGGATCCATTCACAATCAGCCCACAATGCAAGCAAAACTTCTCAAGGACAACTATAATCTTTTGTGCATCCTCTAAAGTGTGTGCTAGAAGCACTATATCATCCGCATACAACAAAAGCATGATTACCGCATTGCAAATAGTGACATGTTCATTGCCTTCTTCTTGCATAAAGTCAAGTACCATTTGTCCCAATTGATTAATGCATAGACCAAAGAGAATTGGTGACAACGGACATCCTTGTTTAATCCCCATAAAATCACTTGGCACTTGGAGTTCTTCCATCCAACTCACAAATTGATACATGGAATCATATCAAAGTCTTTCTTAAAGTCTACAAAGCAACAATACAACCCCAAAGCAATTGCTTGCCTTTCAACTGACTTTCCTATGTGAGAACACGAAGAGTGACAAGATGATCAATGGTGCTATGGCGTCGATAAAAACCCGCTTGTCCTTTTGCACGCTTGCCATTCTCTTCAACCCAATCACTCAATTTTCTCTCCATTATGCACCCAGACAACTTGGCCATCCAACACTTCAATCCAAAATCATTGGGAGGGCAAAATCCCAAACACAATGACCACCATCAAAGATCAAAATTGCCCACCAAAACCAAATATGGCAAAGTCGGACCAAATTGGGTCATAACTTGGGAGACTGGGGAAACTTGAGAGAAACTTGTCCAAATTTGAAAATAAGTTAGAAAGAGCCGGATCACTATGGAAAGTTACTTTTACACATGTGCAATAGCACAAATATGCTCATTGCCAATGCTGTATCTTTCTGGAGTGGAATCGATGAATTTTAATGTAGAAAACATAATGGGGATAGTGTGATTGACTATATGCTACTCTCCAAAGTCATCATGTATCGGATAAAGAGCTTTATGCTTGGCCAATGGACCCCGGAATCAAACCATAGAACCTTATGTATTGACCTTGCATATGGAGAAGCAAAGCCAAAGGGAAGAAAAGTTGTCACTTTTTTGTATGGATTTCAAATGGGCACCAATAAATATTGAAATGGCTGAGAAAAAGTTATGGATGACAAAGCTTCATTATGACACGCCTTGGAAACTAAATGGGAATCTTTCAAGAAAGTTATTTGTTCTTGTGTCAAAGAATGCTTTGCCATAAAGCATGTATATGGTATCAACAAAGATAGATCACGCAAAAGGTGATTTGATAAATAATGTCAAGATTCTTGAAAGTCCTTGATAATGTTTGATGCAGCTATGGACAAAGACAACTATCAAAGTCATTTGCATACATACACATCATTGATTCAAAAGAAGAGAAAAAGATGGGAAGTAAAGCATCAAATGTTTCAAGTCCAAAAAAAGACACGTGCATGTGGAAGATTTGGGAGAAACTTGAGGGGCAAGGGGGATGGGAATGGAGGGAGATTTTTGAGCGAGCTTTTTTCCTTCTCTCTCTCTCTCTCTCTCTCTCTCTCTCTCTCTCTCTCTCTCTCTCTCTCCTCCCCCCCCCCCCCCCCCCCCCCCCCCCCTCTCTCTCTCTCTCTCTATATATATATATATATATATATATATATAAGAGAAAGGTGTAATCAAGATGGAAGTGCAAGCACTACAAGCCACCTTGATGGGCTCAATGGATGAACCAAAAGAAGTATTTAAGGGGTGGGTAGATAAAGATGGAGTTTTCTCCTACATGCTGTGACAATCTCCATGGTCGCCGGCTGTCTTCCACTCCAGGCTCCTCAATGTGAACGGATAGAGAAGGGGGAGAGAGAGATATAGAGAGAAGGGGGAGAGAGGCACCTTGACTTTGCATCCACCGAAAACAACCCAAAGCTTCCTGTCCATGATGGCGTCTCTTGGAATCCTCTGATTGCAGAATATACCCGGGCCAAGAAGCTTTGGGCTGTTTTCGGTGGATGCAAAGTTTAGGTGTCTCTCTCCCCCTTCTCTCTATATTCTCTCTCCCCCTTCTCTAATCTCGTTCTCTCTCTCTCTCTCTCTCTATATATATATATATATATATATATATATATATATATATATATATATATATATATATATATATATATATCCCCTCTCTTGATGGCCAGGGTGAGGGTCAAGAATCTCTAGGATGTTTTTAGAGAAGATGAAGAGAGGGTGCATCTCTCCAAATACAAAATCATACACTTGCACCTTGAAGGCATGTGATATAACACAAGATGCTGATATGGGCAAAATAATTTAAAATGGTATTGTTAGTTAGGTATTGTTGAAAGAAAACGTCGTACTTGGCACTGCCTTGGTCAACATGTATGGAAAATGTGGTGCACTTCATAAAGAACAAAAAGTGTTTGAGGAGCTTCCTATCCGGGATGTCGTATCCCCGTCGTATCTTGGAATGCAATGATTGTGGGATATGCCCAACTTGGGCAAGGCCAAGATGCATAGAGGTAGACAGAGACATAGAGGTAGAGAGAGGGAGTGGAAGTCGGAGAGAGAGAGAGAGAGAGAGAGAGAGAGGTATATAAAAAAAGGGGGAGGGGGATAGAGGTAGAGAGAGTCAGAGCGATTTTGAGAGAGAGAGAGAGAGAGAGAGAGAGAGAGAGAGAGAGAGAGAGAGAGATTGAGGGAAGAAGAGCAAGAGAAAAAGATTGAAGGAGTGGGAGATAGAGAGAGAGAGATAGAAAAAAAAGGGAGAGGTAGCGGGAGACAGAAGGGGGTTGTGTGTGTGTGTGTGTGTGTGTGTGTGTGAGAGAGAGAGAGAGAGAGAGGTAGAGAGAGAGAGAGAGAGAGAGAGAGAGAGAGAGAGAGAGAGAGAGAGATTGAGGGAGGAAGAGCAAGAGAAAGAGATTGAAGGAGTGAGAGATAGAAAAAAAAGGGAGAGGTAGCGAGAGACAGAAGGGGGTTGTGTGTGTGTGTGTGTGTGTGTGTGTGAGAGAGAGAGAGAGAGAGAGAGAGAGAGAGAGAGAGAGAGAGAGAGAGCTCCAAAAACTCTGTTTGGAGCGAGCTTTTTGAAGCACCCTTTTTTTAAAGATTTTCTCAGTTGAGCAATATTTAAAAAAAGCTTATTTCAAAGCTCGCTCGAAACCTCAACTGAGAAACATGGAGAGGGGGGGGGGGAGGACAGGGAGAGACACACGGAGAGAGATAAGGAGATAGATAAATAAATAGAGAGAGAGAGAGAGAGAAGAAAAAAAGCTCGCTCCAAAAACTTAGCGAGCTTTTTTTTTTTTGCTCACTTGAGCAACATCTGGAAAAAGCTTCCTCCATACCTCAACTCGGGGGCAAGCGGGTTGCGAGTTTTGGTAACTTGATTCTTGTGGATTTGCACACACATTGTAGGCAACTATTTGAGCAACCAATGCTCGGAAAATGTCATTTTATGGTTCACTCCCATGTATGCCCTCTTTTTTACTATTGAGGATGTGTGTGGTGGGCTCGAAAAGTTGGCCATTCGCAAAGCAAGAGATCTTCAAGGCTTCAAGCCGAAAATGATTAAATGGATGGGAGATTTTACACATGAGTGGATATTCAACCTTGCACTTCAACATGGTATGCCTTGTGACTAGAGTAATAATTGGGTCAAGCCTTTGCATACATTCATTGAAGTACGATCATACAAGTGAGCTTCCTCCAACTCCCTTGAAATGTATGGCATATCTAATTGTTGAGTATCATGTTGCAATGTTTTGTGCGAGCATTTATATCCCTAAAGACAATAACATCACCTTTGCCTTTAAAATAAGCAATGTCCTCCTCTAAATCAAAAAATGACTGATCTCTATCTATGCAAGCATAAAAGGGGGGAATCATGATGAGGAATGTAGCAATCGGAAAATGTGTGCTCTTTTTGTCATAATTTTCAGCGATACATTATGTTTGTGCTTGTCATCTTTCACAATTGATACAAAATCTTTCAGTCCTTTCTTAACCATACAACTACCCCTCCTTGCTCTCTTTGTTGCTTGAGAATCTTTGACCACATCAATGAATGTACATTGTAATCCTCTAACCCGTTAATCCTTTGTGTATCATGCTTCAAGTTTCAACAAGAAGTACAACATCGGCTTTGCTTGTTAGTTTATCTATGCCAACCCGCGCATTCCATGGGTATTCGTTGCAATTCCAAAAGCATACTTTTCATTGTAGCTCGGCCTCATAGGTCTCGCATTCCTATTTACGCAAGGGACTTGCCTCCTCCTTGGGCATATTTTTTGCACGAGAGATCTCCTTGTTTTTCTTATTCCTCTCCTCATATGCCTTCCGACGCATATTTTGTTGCTTAAATCTTCACATACAAAACATTTTGTATCCCTCAAATAGATGCAATTATTATTAAGAATAATCTTTTGTTTGGTCTCATCCAACATGCTGCATATAATTGGTTGTTCTGCAGAGCCAGGAGTGCCTTGCTTACCCACTCTATGTGCTCCATAAACCATAACTCCTGACATGCCAAAGTGTGTTTTGAAGATATCTTTGATAAAAATGGCAAGAGAAGGAGGTGTGTCTAACTTCTTTTCACAAATTCCACGAATAGCAATGTTCTTGGAACGTCGCTCTTGTTCTTTCAACGACTCCACATCCACATTATCAACATTCTTTGTTTGAGCCATAACTTGCATGAGGGAGGGGTTAGGAACCACATTGTTACCACATACATCAACCCAAAACTTGTCTATGCATACATTTTTCATGTCACATACATCCCGGATCATGGTGTCAAATTTTTCCTCTTTCAATACATGGTCATGCTCTACTTTGCTCATGCACTCCTTCAAAGCATTCAAGTCCACAAGAGAGCGTTTACATTCCTTGACTTCCCGTTTAAGTTGCATCAAGCGTGTTGTTTGCATCTTAACTGTCCTCTTGAGATTCTCATTCTCAACCACACAAAGCCTTAGCATGCCATTCTCCATTGCAAGCGTGCGTAATTCTTCACCTTGTTTGTTTACGGTGTCTTGCAACGATACCAAGTATGCGATGATCATGGGTTTCAATGTCGTTGGTTGAATGGTTGTGTTGCTATCTCCACACTTAGGAGATTTTGGATCATTTTCTACAACGGTTGTGAACCTTGCTGAAGAAGAAGAACCCTTGAAGTGCCGGAAGACATTGTATGTAAAATAAGAGATGAGAGTCAACTTCCCTGAACCTATCCACTTTATAAATGCTATTTCAAAAAAGCCTTCCATAACTCAAAAAAATTCAAGTTTTACATCAATACGTAGAGGGCGTCTTGCTCTTCAATTGAGGCTATAGATCACCCAAATCGAAGTTTGGATGAAGAAGTTATGATCAAAAGAGAGAACTGTTGTCTACTAGGTCAAAAGCGGTTGCACTAGAGAGAGAGAGAGAGAGAGAGAGAGAGAGAGAGAGAGAGAGAGAGAGAGAGAGAGAGAGAGAGAGAGAGAGGAAAATCGAAAGAGAGAAAGGTTTCTCCACGTGGCTTACCCTTTCTTCTTCCCTTTTCCTTCCAACGTAAACCCTTCAGTTTCCCACTTCTAACTAATGCAATGATTTTTTGAATTTTTATCAGCTGGTACCCCCTACTTGTACTGGCCTTAAAGAAACTCCCTCCTACTACTGGCCCAACAAAAAAGAAAAATTCTTTCTGCCAAGATTCCATTCTCTCTCCGCTAAAGCACTTCGACTAAGGTCCCCTGCAACCCCTCCCCCTGTAGCACCTTCCTTCAATAGCCCCTCAGCCTTGTCTGGTCGCCTTTATGCCTTGGGCCCTCCCCCCCTACTCTTTCTCTACACACCACACCTTCCTCCAAGGGCTCACCCATTTCTGTCACAAGCGAGAGCCTTCCCCTCGCATATGATGAAAGCCTGCTCTCTCTCTCTCTCTCTCTCTCTTTGTGCGTCTCTGTCCCAAACCAACCTATGTGCTCTCTGGATTCTTCAGACTGCAATTGCCTATCTTGAAGCCACATATTTGTGGCACCCACAAAGGCGCCCACGGTAGAAGAATAAGCATGCATGCATGTCAAGGTTGTGGGAGAGAGGGAGGAAAAATACTGAAGCTAATCACTTTATCAACTGCAGTTGCACCTAAACAGAGAGCCAAACCTCTCTAGATTCTCACCTCAAGATGATTTTTTAAAACTGTGCCCCCCTTACTACTTGTACTTTATGAAGGTCTGCGAATTGAATTCAACTAGTCAAGTTCACTAGTTTAGGTAACACCCCCCCCCCCGCTCCCCTCGTTCATAAGTGTCACGAGGCTCACTCGAGGGATCTACAGTGGATATTGAATCCACCGTTGATCCCATTTCTGCATGGCAAAAAGGAAACGTCCCCACCCTCCCCCGCTCCGAACTCGACCTCTTTGCCTCCTGCTTGAGACTCGCGCTCACTATCCAGCCCGCCTGTCGCGCTTGCTTGAAAAGGTGGTGAGTGCAGTACTATAAAAGTCCCCCCCCCCCCTCCCTTTCCACTAATTGACACCCTCATTTTTTTAGAGGGGATCTACGATTGAAAATCGGCGTCGCTTTTCGGCGAAGATCACAGCCGTTCATCCCGAATGTGAACTTGATGTAAACTCGAACAAATGTGAACTCGTTGTGAACTTGCATGTAAACTAGATGTAAACTCGAAGTAAACTTAGTGTGAACTAAGATCGTGACGGGCAACTAGGACTACACATATAATGCTATCATTCTCCATGCCTTTCAAAACGCACGCACTAGTGTAGCGGTAAAGCAGTGGCATTGGGAGGGGGAGGTTCCGAGGTTGAATCCCATCACCGATGTAGACGGCTGGATGGTTTCATTATGTGGGAACGTTCTCTTAGAAGATGGGCAACGAATTGCTTATTCTTTTTTTCCTCCATATGAATCGAACGGCCCACAATGAACAATCATCTGGGACCGTAGATCCCCTCTTAAAAACGAGGGTGTCAAATAGAGACGTGGCCCCCCGCCGCGACCGAGCGCGTTCCCCGCTGCCGTTGATCCCTCCATCCCCCTTCTCTTTCTTACCGTCGGCCTATGGTAGGCTTCATATGGTGACCATGCATCCCTCCATCTCGAGTTGTCGTCTGCGCGTTCCTATCTTCCTCACGTCAAATCCCAAGAGGAGAGCTGTCTCTGTCATGCCCATAACTACTAGCTCGTCCTCCCTCTCGGCACCATTACCGTCGTTCTCTGCATCAGAGCTGGCGCCCTACTTAGAGCAAGTGAAGCGCTGCAATCGAGGGAAGGTAAGATTTTTGTCTCCTTCATTTCCAGCACCTGCCATATCTTGCATTTTACATCTTCCCTCTTCACTCTCTAGGAGGAGCTTGCAAGCTTTGTACCTTTTGTCGTCGACAACGTCACAGTGGGATACATTCATCCAAGGTACAAATTTGCTTCGCGTAGCTAAATGCATGCCCAAATTCTCATTCTGGTCGACTCGTTTTGTTTAATCATGCAGCCTGGGTGTTTGGCATTTATTCTAGCAAATAGCGAGTCCTACACGTCGATGCTAGTTTTGTAATGTCATCTCTCCCCACGCATGGTCACTTCAACATTGGAGGTTTTTGGTTTATTACCAAAAACGCAGCAGTGCACTGAGCTAGTGAAAAGGGCCAAGCAATGACATTGTCAAAGCATACCACCTCACTAGCTGCATTTCAATTGGTTGTTAATCAATTGGTCGTATTAGCGATACATCATTGTGGTCTATGTACTCATTCTCATGATGAGCTATGGAGCTGGATTACTCCGATAATGAATTATCAAGCAAGAAAGGTTATTTACGTTGTCGTGATGCTTCGCATCCCTAGCTGGAAACCCAAATTTTTACTAGTTTAGTGATTTTGGCAATGATTTATTATTTAAGAACTTTTGACAGAGTTTATTGTTGAGAATAACAACTTACTGAGAGTTATTAAAAGCGCTCATGGCTATGAACAGAGACATCAATTGGATCGGGAAAGTTGAGTTTGGTTTGCTAGAGCTTGAAAGTACCTTTACAGATTTTCAAGATTCACACTAGTACAATGCATTGCAAGAGCGACGTGTGCTTGAGTTTCTTGCTTGCTCGACTTTGGACCGGTTCACAAGGTGCTGATACAGAAGCGTTAGTCCCGAGGACGACATGTTTGCTATCTGCGTGAGGAGGAGTCAGTGACAAAGAAAGATTTTCTTGTGGTTGTAAACAAGGTCATCAAGGGCTATCAAAAGTTTAGTGAACTCCAAAGTATATCGTGAATTATTAACGATCTCTATTTTTCAAGGTGTGAATAGCCGCTTGGAAAAATAAAGCTATTAACAAGAACCTTAGCAACAAATAAAAAGCGGGGATATTTTTATCGTCAACTGGCATCGTTTAAGCAAGTAAGAGCCGACAAGGCGGCCAGGGAGGACGTCAATTGCAGCAGTCAGCGTCGTCAGAGAGCACGCGACGAGCTTTCGGAAGGTAGAAAACGCGAGGAGAAAAGCAGGAGGCAGCGTGCCGTCGAGCAGAAAAAAAAGAAGGCAGAGAGCAGGAATTGAAAAAGGGACACACCTCGCAAGTCTTCTACCTTCGGTACATCCGTTGGCACTCTGCTCGTCGGTGGCTCACACATGGTAGGAGAGCAAGTGAAGAGCTGGCGGGCGATGCTCTTGGGAGGAGCGCAAGCAGAGACGAGAACAAAGGAGGTGAGGGTGCAGAGCGTTGCGAGAAGGGGTGGTGTGCCGCCATACGATAACAAGAGGTGTGTGAGCGGGAGGCTGTCGTCGAGGAGGGAGCGGGAGGCCGTCGTCGAGGAGGGCCGGCGGGCCAGTTTTGCAGAGTTGTGGTAGGGTTTGACGAGGGCTTTAATAGAATTAGTTCAAGGAGCCTGGCCGGTTGTTGTGAAGCCGATGAGAGGCGGTTGACGTTGGACGAGCAAGGCAGCGGGCTTTGAGGCTACGGGCAGTTGCAAGGAGGGTGCTGTAAGGGCAAGGTGGCGTCTTTAGAGACGAGCGTGCATGATTTATTTATTTCTTTTGCTCGAGGTTCCTAAGGTTGATTTCCTAAGTTCGATGAAGTAGAGAGCGAGTTGTTGCAAGCCGATCATAAAGAAGGGAATGCCTTGGCGAAGTTGAGTCGATAGAGAAGCATATCTTTAGCAGATTTCAGAAGTTTGTTTGATTTCGAGGAGACCAAAGCAAGTGATGGTGAAGTAAGAGCTCGTGAAGGTGGTCGAGAAGAGCAAGGGAAGGAATCTGAAGCAAATAAGGCTTTGGTGTTCGTGCTTCCGCTCAAGATCTTGACAGCTTTAAGAGCACAGAGGGCCTATTGCAATGGTCAAGCCTTGTATTCAGCTTTTGAGCTCATTAGTATAATTTAAGGTGTCTAAGGTGTCGTTTGTGTCAAATTCTCTTGTGTTGTGCATCTCTCTCTCGCCGTTTCTCACAGCAAGCAGCTCGGTGCTGATCCGGCTCAACTCGCGAACATAAAATCCCGCGGCAACGTGCCAAAACCTATAGGATTCTCAAACATGGGGAGTGGATAGTGGCCTAGTGGTGAAGGCTTCATCTTCATAACACTGGTGGGGGGTTCAAATTCCATTGGTCTCCCTATGAAGAAGGAATGCTCTGTCTGTCTTGCATTGCTTTGGTGGCGTGTGCACAGTGAAACAACTATGATAGCTCTATTGTAGAGAGAACTACAATAGCCATGTTTCATACGTTGCCTCGTCAAGATGCTACACTGTTGCTACGTTTGCGCTCCGTAGAGTTGCCTGTGGTTTGTATTGTTGGAAGCGGGCTATGGTGGATGGAGTCCGATGGGAGAAGTTATGCCAAGATGTGGAGAACAGAGAGAGGGAACGAGAGTGAGAGAAAACAGGCTCGACACGATAAAACACCATGCTTGCTTGTATTGTATTTGTTGAAAAGCTTTACATATATAAGACTTGCCATGCTTACTCCATGCAATCTCCACACATAGACTGTAGATGTAGCTGCATGCCCTATGGCATGTCCCACGGGTGTAAGGTGCGGCGGAATGAATGTTGTATTTTCTCAAGATTAGTGATCTTTATCGCTCAAGGTTCCTTTTAGTTCTTAGGGAAGGAGAGAGCCTTCCGTCTTATGGAGAGTGTTATGATCACGAACAAAGTGAGTGGATATTGTGCGTGCAAGTGAATGAGACTGAGAGAAGGAGAGAAAAGAGATACGACACCCGAGAGGTTGTAGAACCCTCCTCCGAAGGCCCCACTCTGGTCGGCGAGAGTGGTCTACTTTGATTGCACAAAGGTGTACAATGCGTATGCAATGGACTGATGCAATGGGACTATGCCGATGACGACGACGGTGATGACGACGACGACTTGATGGCTGAAATCTGGGATCTTCTAATCGCTGAAATTCATGGCTGTTTCGGGGCTGAAATTGACTGTTTACTGCTGTCTTAAGGGTTGAAATTGGTGGCTTTGTCGGGGTTCATGCTGAAGATGAAAATGCTGAGGGATGGTATCTGCTAGGCTGCGTTTAGGCTGATTTGTACCTGCTGAAAATGCTGCAAGGGGCTGAGGTATCATGCTGGAAAAACGCTACAAAAACGCTGAACAATGCTGGCTGTCTAGCATTAGTAAAAACGTTGATGGGTGGCTGTGGTTGTCGTGGAAAAACCGCCAAAAATGGGGCTGAAGTGTAGGGGGAACAAACGCCAGAAGGGGGAATTTGATGGTGATGGCTGGTGCTGAGAAAACGCTGAGGATGGGAACTTGCCCGACGAGGATGGGATCCAAAAACGTTGGGGGTGCTGGGGGGTACTGCTGAGAAGTTGCCTGTTGAGCGGGAAGCTCCTGCTGCCTCTTCTGCCAGAAAGTGCTAACTTGGGTTTGCTTATATATTAACTTAGCAAAATTGCCTGTTGGAAAGTCACTTAAAAATAATAAGTGAAAATAACCAAAAATAGGAGAATAGGCTAAATGCACTGGAAAATTCCCCTGATTGAATTTGTTGGATTCTGAAGGGAATGCTGATGATCATGCTGTGTGCAACCGGAGGATATGCATCTATTGCTAAGTGACTGGGCATGCACGGTCTACGAATAGACTCACAAAAGTGCCAGATCATTGCTAATCTAAACTGACTTGACTGACGGGAACCCTGCTATGGTGTAGCTTGTCCACGGACACATAGGGTTGGGATGTGTCACGTGACAACGGGTTAATGACAACACTGACCTGGGCTTGAAAACCCAACAATCCCCCTCAAGCCCAAACCATTGATAATGTACTTGGTGTAGACCATGGCAGAGTTCAATCACCTGACACTAAGAGTAGAAGCCCCCCCCCCCCCGAACAATAACATAGGGGTGTGTGCACTTCCCTCAAACACCTATAAGAGTGAAACAACAAGAACTCAAAACCAAACATAAATGGGCGGTCTTACCATTGATGTGTGGGAGTGTCTATAATCCGTAGGAATTTTTTTGACTACATAGCAATAACTGACAATTTAAAGGCTAACACATAGCTTTGATTGAAAATGTGTGATTGTGTTGACAACTGACAAAACAAATCTATGACACTTAACATGGAAATATATATATATACACATACATATATATATATATACATATATACACATATATACATATATATATAAATAAATAAATAAATATAAATAAATATATATATATATGTATATATGTGTGTATATATGTATATATATATATATATGTATATATATATTTATATGTATGTGTATATATATATATATTTCCATGTTAAGTGTAAACAAATCTATGACACTTAACATGGAAATATATATATATACACATACATATATATATATATACATATATACACATATATACATATATATAAATATAAATATAAATATATATATATATATAGATATATATACACACCTATATATATATATATATATATATATATATATATATATATATATATATATATATATATATATATATATATATATATATATATATAGATAATATGTGTGTGTGTGTGCGTGTGTGCGCGCGTATACATATATATAAATAGTTTTGGATGCTGTGTTGTTGACGTACTCATTGCTTGAAGCTAATCTTCATATTCTGCATCACTTGCTTCATTGTTAGCTTCAATTGGTCAAAAATACTCGAATTGATTTGCATATGTTGATTGACTTGACTGCAAAAGCTTGTATTTGAAAGTTCACAAATCTTGCTCAAGCGGACCATCTGGAGTAGCAATTCTTATGCAGACACGATAGCCAAAAAATACTCCAACATGGAGGAGCTAATTATCTTCTTTGAAAAGAATCTGACAATACTCCGTAAATTTCTCCGCATCAAGTAGCCCTTGATTTGCATATGCTGTGTATGAAAACCAAATCCATTGAATTTATCGAGCTTTGACATGATGATGAAGTTGTAGATAGAGGAAAGCCGATGTCGAGATTGATGAAGACCAAAAGCAAACCAGTACGTGCGATATGGTGCGCCAAATTCTCAGTAATCTGTTGAAAGCAGAATTTCAGAAAAAGCTTTCAACGGAGATGTTTTTTCGACAAGGTCACAATCACCAAACTAGACCTGTCGATGGTGATGAATAACGTTGGTTTGAAAGAGCTCTTTCTCACTGGCGGAGGCTCAAAATAAGGGGGACAATGTAAACGAGTGCGAATTTTTTTATTATAAAGTAGAACTTCTATAATCATCAACAGAGCAGACGACAGCGTCGAAGGTAGTTTGCCCTAGAGCAGCCAGTAAAGGCGAAGTTGGAAGATATGCAGTGCCGAAAATTCATTGGCATGCGAGGGCGAACAAATTGAGGGCGGAGATGACGAATTCTGAGCGAGTCGACAACCTCCCTCTCGCTTCTACAAGTAGCTGCTCCCGCGAGGCTAAGTCGAGTCGGGGCCTTGGATGCTTAAGCCCATAGCTCTGATACTAGTTGTTGGGAGCGGCCTATGGTGGATGGAGCCGGATGGGAGAAGCCATGCCGAGATGTGCAGAACAAAGAGAGGAACGAGAGAGAGAGAAGAGGCTTGACACGATAAAACACCACACTTGCTTGTATTGTATTTGTTGAAAAGCTTTACATATATAAGATTTGCCATGCTAACTCCATGCAATCTCCACATATAGACTGCAGATGTAGCTGCATGCCCTATGGCATGTTCCCACGGGTTAATGACAACATGGCCTGGGCTTGAAAACCCAACACGTACGATATAATTCTACTCTGTCTCTCTTGTGCTGGCGATGCGCGTGTGCATAGAGAGCAACCATGTTTTCATTTTGTGACATATCCCTCCTTGAAAAGAGTAATTGTCCTCGATACACTCGCAAAATTGAAATAGCACCCAAATCATGCCGTGAATGTTCACAATTGCTATGTTTGAAACTGATAACATTCATCAATCATCAACATCCTTATCCCCACCGAGAACCTGAGATATCCATCTTGAGCCACACTAGAGCTTTGTAGTGACTAGGCTGATATCACAGCGAAGATGGCACCAACCTTTGTACAGGTGTATGATGTAGTTTATAGAATCAAACCAAAATGCTTCCACAACTACAATGTAATTCCCAGATGAACTGTATGCAATGCATATTCCACAAATACGATACATCTTGAAACTGGCCCGTGGGGCAGTAGGCCTGGTCTGCAACGCTTGCTTCTTTGGGCTGCGCCGAAAGCGACACAAAGTCTTCTGTGGCTCCTTTGATGCTTCAACTTCGTCTAGAGACCTGCTTCTTTCGTCTTCAAGAATCTCCATGGCTGAAAATTCCTGAAACCATCTCGAACACAAAACCATGAACATACCCCTTCCATGTAAAGTGAAGGAAAAAAATCTTGTCTTCTCTAAAGCCTGTGTATGCAATGTAGATGAACAAATAGACGGAGTGACAATCCGTTCATCAAACACATGCAAACAATGAGGCTTTTCTGTTTGATCGAAATCAATCAACTGTGGCAAATCACAATGGAAATGCCCATGCGTGGTGCTCATACTATCATGTGCTCTTTCGAAAACTGTGTCATGCCAAGGAAGAGACATGGAATGTGAAAACCTGACATACAAACTTTTCAGCTTTTCATGAACAATCTGCATACATTCGTGCTCATCCATGAGAGAAACGTGCTCAACATACAATATGTCATGCCTAAGAAAAGGGATCACATAACGATGTTGACTAAAATACAGGAAACCTTCACGAATGAACACTCGAACAATGCGTGCGTATCAATCATGCGAACACATAATACTTCCTGTGAGGGCTCTTTGGACAAGGCTCGAGAGCCAAGATGGCTTCTTCTTGAATGATCGAATCGTCTTGTGGGGGTTCTTTGGACCTTGACTCGAAAGCCAAGATCGGTTCTTCCTGATTGATCGAATCTACAACGAGGTTAGCTTCGCTAGGAAAAGCATCCACTAACTCATCATGCTTGTGAACAATCACATCTTCAACATGCAAATCTCATGCTTGTGAGAAATCACATCTTGATCATGCAAATCATCATGCTTGTCATTGCCATCCAAATCATCATGCAAATCATTATCCTTCAAATCATCATGCTTCTCATAATTATGCAAATCCTGTGTGTCATGTTGTGGAGAAAGAGAGACTGAGAGAATCTCCTTATCCCGAATCCTTTCAACCTTGCCTGCATATTAGCAATGAGAGATGGAGAAGGAGGAATGTCCACTCCATGAAAGACAGTAGGAGAATCACTTTTGGCATTGAGAGTTAAAGTGTTAGCCTCAAAATCAATGAGAGCATTAGTCTCACGAAACCATCGAATGCCCAAAATCATATCACATCCTGAGAGAGGAGAAACAACAAATCTTCTAGTGAAGGCAGTCTGTTGAATTGCAAACAACACATGAAGGCATTCCTCTGTGATGAGAGCGTCCATACCGGGACGAAAGCCAGAGACCTCGATAGGAGATCTCAGACTAACTTCGAGGCGAGCTCTCTCAACAAGAGAGGAACTGATCACATCATGCATACTATCTGGGTCAAACAATATGACAAAACGGTGCCCCGAGGTACGACCATAACATTTAATGAGAGAATCATCAATGGGAGGGTCCTGAGAAACTGTGGGCACAATCGTGTTATCATTCATTGCATTGACAGATGTAGTGGGTGCTGTGGGTTCTTTAGATTCATTCGATTCAAGCTTAGACATGTTCTTTTTATGTGACTCTTAATGTGACAATGAAAACAACGACCTTCCTTAGAATAAGTGCTTTGTTCTTCCGACGTGATGTATCCTCCTACAATTCCTTGTGCTACCTTTTCATATGGAGTAAGCTTAGGTTTAGCAATTGTGTTAGCCTTACCCTTAGAGTCATTGGAAGAATTCTTTGATGAGAGACTGTTGGAAGATTGGTTAGCAGAGTTACCATTCTTACCATTCTTACCGTTCTTACCGTTCTGAGGGTTCTGAGAAGTTTGCGAGGTACTTGTGGAAGTCTTGTTCTCCTTAGGCTTTCCCTTGCTGTGCTTCATCTCTTGGGCGAGAGCGATTGCTACCGCCTTGTTGAGATCCGCGGGGTCAAAGACTTCAACATCAAACTTGATGTATTCATCCAACCCAAAGAGAAAAGCCTCTTTGCGCTCATCATCCGATTTTCGTAATTGAGTACCTAGCTGCAAAACACGATTAGAAAAGGACATAACCGGCATACCATTTTGCTTGAGAGTGCGCCAATCGTCCTTCAATCGTGCGAGGTACTGAGGTGGCATAAACCTCGCCTTGAGCTTGTCTTGGAAATTAGCCCAACTAAAAGAGAGGGGCGTGAAATCGTCGGCTGTCTCTAGGTGCGCGGCTAGTTGTGCCTCTTGCCATGCGTGGTACCAATTGATGGCATCACCGGCAAGGTACATAGCTGCCGTCAAAACTTTGCTATTGCCCGTCTTCTTAGTTGTCGCAAAATAAGCATTAAATTGATGCAACCAAGAATGAATCACCGTAGCATCCATCTTACGATCATACTTACTGAAAGTCAACTTTTCGGTGACTGGGTTGTTGGAATCCGCATCGTGGCTTGCACCACTAGAGGAACTCCCACGATCTTTGGGTGGTTCGGTCTTCGAGGCTAGCATGTGGGAAATAAACTCTTGATTGCGAATCTCCCTTTGAGCTTCTCGTTCATCGTGCTTGCGTTCGAAAGCAAGTCGATTTTCTTCTTGTTTTGTGGCAAGTTTTGCGTTTCTTTCATCGCGCTCACGTTCATGAGCAAGGCGCTCACGTTCCTGAGCAAGGCGATTTGCTTCTTGTCTATCCATCATGGCCATCATCTGCTTGACCATTTCCTCCATAGGGTTTGGTGCACTTGGTGGTGTAGATGGCGAAGGGGGAGGGTTGAAGAAATCATCTCCGGGTGGGGACGAGTCTTCGTCGCCTCTCTCACGCTCATCACCTGTATGCGAAGTATCCATTCCGCTTTGGGTGATGACCATGCACTATAATCTTGGGGTCTTAAGCTCGCGAGGAACTTGGGTTCTTGAGGGTCTTGAGGTTCTTGAGGTCCTTGATTCGTGAGAATCTTGGGTTCTTGAGGATCTTCAGGTTCTTGAGGTGTTCTTTCGCTTGCAAATCGCGTTAGAGAAGGATCTTCTCTTCACCCGAGTTCTACTCCTTTCTGAGGGCGCACCCCTTGGCGGCCTTGCGCTCACACCAAGGTTGCTTTTTCCCACCTCACGTTGATTGGCCGGCCG